>NW_022436987.1:12480726-12732949 GCF_009761245.1 Sapajus apella
CCTTCCTTCCTTCCTTCCTTCCTTCCTTCCTTCCTTCCTTCCTTCCTTCCTTCCTTCTCTCTTTCTCTGTTTCTCTCTTTCTTTCTATTTTGAGATGGGAGTTTTGCTCTTGTGCCTGGGCTGGAGTGCAATGGGGCGATCTCAGCTCGCTGCAACCTCCGCCTCCAGGGTTCAAGTGATTCTCCTGCCTCAGCCTCCCAAGTAGATGGGATTACAGGCATGCGCCACCATGCCTGGTTAATTTTGTACTTTTAGTAGAGACAGGGTTTCTCCGTGTTGGTCAGGCTGGTCTCGAACTCCTGACCTCAGGTGATCCACCCACCTTGGCCTCCCAAGTAGTGGGAGGGATTACAGTGCTGGGATTACAGGCATGAGCTACCACATGTGGCCTGTCGTGTCTTTTCTTATTTATTTATTTTTGAGACAGAGGCTCACTCTGTCACCCAGGCTAGAGTGCAGTGGCACTATCATGGCTGACTGCATCCTTGAACTTCTGGTCACAAGAGATCCTCCCACCTCAGCCTCCCAAGTAGCTGGGACTACAGGTCCTAACCACCATGCTGGGCTAATTTATTTTTATTTTTTATAGAGATGAGGTCCCATTATATTGCCTAGTCTGGTCTGGAACTACTAGGCTCAGGTGATCGCCTCAGAATCCCAAAGTGCTGGGATTACAGGTGTGAACCACCATGCCAGCCTCATGTCTTGTCTTGTCTACTTTTTTAAAATCTTGAGACAGAGTCTTGCTCTGTTGCCCAGGCTGGAGTGCAGTGGCACGATCTCAGCTTAGTGCAACTTCTGCCTCCTGGGTTCAAGCAATTCTCCTGCCTCAACCTCCCGAATAGTTGGGATTACAGGCTCCACCACCACACCCAGCTAATGAATTGGATTTTTAGTAGAGACAGGGTTTCATCATGTTAGCCAGGCTGGTCGTGACTTCTTACCTCATGATCTGCCCGCCTTGGCCTCCCAAAGTGCTAGGATTACAGGTGTGAGCCACCATGCCCGGCCCTCATGTCTTTTCTTGTAAGGGCACTAATCCCACTCATGAGGACTCTTCCCTTATGACCTAATCACTTCCCAAAGGCCCTGCCTCCAGATACCATCACATGGTGGGGTGGTCGGGCCTCAATATAAATTTTGGAGGATACAAGCATTCAGTCAATAGCACATCCCAAAAACATATTCATAAATTGGAAAACTGAACATTGTGTTCTCTTACTGCCATAGGTGAACTCAAAGTGGAGATGATGGAAGGAGGGACTCAGACCACACCCCTGAATGACAATGTCACTATATTCTGCAATTTCTTTGATTCTGAACCCCACAACATCACGAGTGTAGGTATCACCTGGTTTCGGAAGAGTCCAACATTTGACAAAGAATTCAAGGTATTTGAATTTTTTGGAGACCACCTAAAGGCATTTCGACCTGGAGCCAGTGTGTCTCCATGGAGGCTGAAGAGTGGAGATGCTTCACTGCAGCTGCCTGGAGTCCAGCTGGAGGAAGCAGGAGAGTACCGATGTGAGGTGGTATCCACCCCTAAGAAGGCACACGGAAGGATCTGGCTTGGAGTTGTGGGTGAGTGCCTCGGGGCAGTGCCCTACAGTTCCCACGGTTGGGGTTAACAGTAACAAAACCAAAACACCTCTTCGAGCTCCACTTTGCTGTATTATAAAATGATCTGACAATACATGGATGAGCTTGATGGCTGTGTTAGTTTGCTAAGCTGCCGTAACAAAATAGGACTGGGTAGCTTTAAATAACAGGTGTTTATTTTCTTACTTCCGGATTGGTTTCTTCTGAGGCCTCTCTCCTCTGGCCATCTTCTCTCTGTGTCTTCACATGGTCTTTCCTCTGTGCCTATGTCTGTGTCCTAATTTCCTCTTCTTATAAGGATGCCAATCATTTTAGATAAGAGCCCACACTAATAACTCCATTTTAACTTAATTACCTCTTTAAAGAACCTATCTCTAAATACAGTCACATTCACAGATACTGGGAATTCTGGGAGGACATAACAATTTTAGGAGGACATAATTCAGCCCATCACGGGCCCTCCATAATTGTACATTGACTTTGATTGTTTTGTTCATAGTAATTTTGAGAGTGAGAGGCATATTAATTAGGATTAATTTCCTCTGCAATTGACATAGGAATAACAGCAACAGTGGCTATATATACGGGCAACTGACAGTTGCCCGTATATATAGCCATTGTTATTCCAGACTTTATGTATCTATAGAAAGGGTCTACATAGGAGACAGGGTCTTGCTCTGTTGCCCAGGCTGGAGTGCATGGCACAATCATAGTTCACGGTAACCTCAAACTCCCGGGCTCAGGTGATCCTCCTGCCTCAGCCTCCTGAGTAGCTAGGACTTCGGGTACATGCCACCATGCCTGGCTAATTTTTACATTTTTTGTAGAGATGGGACCTTATTGTGTTGTCCAGGCTGGTCTTCAACTCCTGGCCTCAAAAGATCCTCCTGCCCTGGCCTCCCAATGTGCTGGCATTACAGGGGTGAGCTACCATGCCTGGTCAACAGTGACTTTAAGAGACATTAATAGATTTTTTTTTAGGGCAGTTTTAGATTTACTGAAGCATTGCAAAGATAGTAGGAGAGTTCTCATATCACTCTCACTCTGCATACCCTTGCATTCTTATGGTACGTTGATATAATTAATGAACCCATGTTGACATCTTACTATAAAGTCCATAGTTTATTCATATTTCCTTAGTTTTTACCTAATGTCCTTTTCCTGCTCCAGGATCCCATCAGAGTACCACATTACATTTAATTGTTATATGTTCTTAGGCACCTTTTTGCTGTGACAATTCCTTAGACCTTACTTTTGATGCCCTTGACAGTTTGGTGAGGCTACTGGTCAGGTACATTGTGGCATGTCACTCAATTAGGATTTGTCTGCTCTCTTCCTCATAATTGGACTTGGGGTTTTTGGAGGAACATCGCAGAGGTAAACTGCCATTTTCATCACATCAAATCACATGACTATGACTGTAGATGTTGACTTTGATCACCTAGTTGAAGTAGTAATTGTTTGATTTCTCTACTTAAAAGTTACCCTTCTCCCTATTTTCATACTGTACTCTTTGAAATGAAGTCATTCTGTGCAGCTCACACTTAAGGTGGGGGGAGTTACTTATGTTCTTCCTCCTTGGGGGTGGAGTATCTACATAATTTTTTTTTTAGAATTCTTCTGCATGGGAAATTTATCTCTTTTCTCCCATTTATGAATTTATTCAATCATTGATATCAATAAGGACTCAAGGGTATTTATTTTATATTTTGTGTCATAATGCAATGCCTCTTTATTTTTTTCTCAAATTGTTTAAGCTTTGGCCACTGGGAACTCATTCACTTGACTCTTGTGTCCCATTGATATAACCCAATCATTGTAGAATTTTGTTTTATTTTACTTTTTTAATTTTTGGCAAATCCATGTCAAGGATTTTGTTTTATGTTAAGCACTTTTTACTTTTTGGCACTATAAAATGTTACAGATTCATCTCGTATTATTTCCTTTCTTGTATATTTCCTAGAACCAACCAATATTCCAAGAATCCTTGGTTCCTTTTATTGGAAAATGATATTAGAAACCAAGATCTGAACACTAGATGTACTTTTTGCTACTGAGGTATCATTGATTCTAGACCGTCTCAGCCGACAGAGCAAAGAAATATATGTATGTGTACTAACCTCTGCATATATGCATATCTATAAATATTTCTATGTGTAACCACCTGTTTCTATATTAAATTAAACATTTGTTCTTACTGATGTCTCCAACTGTAATCCATTACCACATGGATCATTCTAGTCTCCTTCTCTGTATATCTGTAAACTCCCACTCCACCAGTGAGAAACCTGTACCCACCATCTTCTGTTTATTTAATTGTTTAATTATTAACCTGTACCCCCATAAGAAGCAACTTTGTCTATTAGACTGCAGTGCTTTCTAGCAATTCCTTTTTTTTTGTTTTTTTTTTTGGAGATCATTTTTGAGATGGAGTCTTGCACTGTTGCCCAGTATGGAGTGCAGTGATAGGACTTTGGCTCACTGCAACCTCTGCCTCCCAGGTTCAAGCGAGTCTCCTGCCTTAACCTCCCAAGTAGCTGGGATTATAGGCACCCGCCACCATGCCCAGCTAATTTTTGTATTTTTAGTAGAGATGGAGTTTCACTATGTTGGCCAGGCTGTTCTTGAAGTCCTGACCTCTGGTGATCTTCCCGCCTCAGTCTCCCAAAGTGCTGGGATTACAGGCATGAGCTGCCACATCCAGCCTGGATTTTTGCCGTTCTAATAAGTATATAGTGGTATTTCATTTGTTGCTTTATTTAGCAGTTCCCTAATGACATAATGTTGGACATATTTTCATATTTTTATTTGTCATTCATATGTCTTCTTTTTTTGTGTGTTTATTGGCTGTTCAGGCTGGAATGCAGTGGTGCGATTACAGCTCACTACAGCCTCGACTTCCCAGACTCAGGTGTTCTCCCAGGCTTCAGCCTCCTAGGTAGCTAGGGCTACAGGTACATATCACCATGCCTGGCTAATTTTTGTAATTTTTGTAGTGATGGGTTTGCCATGTTGCCCAGGCTGGTCTTGAACTCCTGGGCTCAAATGATCTGCCTGTCTCTGCCTCCCAGAATTCTGGGAATTGTATGTCTTCTTTGATGAGATGTTTGTTCAGCTCTTTGGCCTATTTTTAACTAGGCTCATTTTTTTTTAAATTGTTGCATTTTAAGAGTCCTTTGTACATTCTGGATACAAGTCTTTATTAGATAGATGTTTCACAAATATTTTCTCACAGTCTGTGGCTTGTCTTTTCATTCTCTTAACAACGTCTTTTGTAGAGCAAAAGTTCTTAATTTTAATAAAGTCAAACTTACTGCATTTTTCTTCATGGATCACGCTTTTAACATTGTATCCTAAAGCTCATCCACAAAACCCAAGGCTACCTAGATTTTCTCCTATGTTATTGTCTGGAAGGTTTATAGTTTTACCATTGACATTTAGGTCTATCATGAATTTTGCTTTAATTTTTGTGAAAAGTGTAAGGGTTGTGTCTATATTCTATATGCATTTTTTTTTATATGAACATCTAATTGTTCCAGCATCATTTGTTGAAAAGACTGTCCTTTCTTCATTGAATTGCCTTGTTCCTTTGTCAAAAGATCAGTTGAATATTTTTGTATGGATCCGTTTCTGGGCTTTCTATTCAGTTTCTTTTTTTTTTCTTTTAATACAGGCTAGAGTGCAATGGCACGATCTCGGCTCACTGCAGCCTCTGCCTCTTGGGATTATGCAATCCTACCATCTCAGCCTCCTGAGTAGCTTGTACTACAGGCTCATACCACCATTCCCAGTCAATTTTTGTAGAGATGTAGTTTTACCGTGGAGTCCAGGCTGGTCAGGAACTTCTGAGCTCAAATGATCTCACCTGCCTCAGCTTTCCAAAGTGTTGGGATTATAGGCATGAGCCACCACGCCCTGTTCTATTCAGTTTAACTGATCTCTCTCTCTTCTTTCCCCAGTACCACACTGTCTTAATTACTGTATTTTAATAGTAAGTCGGGAAGTCAGGTACTGTTGGTCCTTCATTTATGTTGCCTTTCTTCAGTATAGTGTTAGCTCTCTGGTTTTTTTGTCTTTCCATATAAACTTGAGAATCTGTCTGTTGATACTTGCAAAATAACTTTCTAGGATTTTGATTGTGATTGCATTGAATCTATAGATCAAGTTGGGAAAAATTGACATCTTTTTGTTTGTTTTTTTGACAGAGTCTCACTGGGTTGCCCAGGCTGGAGTGTAGTGGTGCTATCTCGGCTCACTGCAACCTCCACCTCCTGGGTTCAGGTGATTCTCCTGTCTCAGCCTTTCAGGTAGCTGGGATTACAGGCATGTGCCACCACACCTGGCTAATTTTTGTATTTTTAGTAGAGACAAGGTTACACCATGTTGGCCAGGCTGGTCTCAAACTCCTGATCTCAAATGAGCCACCAGCTTCACTTTCCAAAGTGCCAGGATTACAGGTGTGAACCACCACACCTGGCCAATGGTATTATAATTTCAAATTCCAGTTGTCCAATTGTTCATTCCTGTCAAGTAACTGATTTTTGCATATTAACTTTGTATACTGCAACTTGCTTTAATCACTTATTCATTCTAGGAGGTTTTTTTTCGGACAAGTCTTGGAATTTTTCTAGGTAAATCATGCTGTCTGTGAAAAATACAGTTGTATTTCTTCTATTATTTTGTTTTATTTTATTTTATTGAGATGAGGTCTCACCATGTTGCCCAGGGTGGTCTTGAACTTCTGAGCTCAAGTGATCCTCCCACCTTGGCCTTCCAAAACGTTGGGATTCCATTTTTGTGTGAGCCACTGTGCCTGCCTCATGCTTCTTCCATGCTAACCTTATACCTTTTATTTCCTTTTCTTGTCCTGTTATGCTAGCTTGGACTTCCATTACAATGTTGAATAGGAGTGGTGAGAAGGAACATCTTGCCTATTCCTGATTTTACTTTTTAACCATCAAGTATGATGTTAGCTACTTTTTGGTAAATATTCTTTAACAAGTTGAGGAAGTTTCCCTTTATTCCTAGATTGCTAAGAGTTTTTCATATGAATAATTGTTGGGTTTTGTCAGATACTTTTTCTGCCTTATTGGTATGATCATGTAAGCTTTTCTTTAGCCTGTTGATATGATGACTTACATTAACTGATTTTTGAATGATGAACCAGCCTTGCATATGTGTAATATGCCTCTCTTGGTTATGGTGTATAATTTTTTTATACATTGTTGGGTTAGATTTGCTAATATTTTCTTGAGGATTTTATATCTGTTTTAATGAGTGGTATTGGTCTGTAGTTAAATTTTCTTGTAACACGTTATGTGGTTTGGGCAGTAGGGTAATATTGGGCTGGTAAAATAAGGTAGAATGTGTTGCCTCTGTCTACTTCTACTTTCTGGAAGAAATTGTAAAAAACTGGCATTATTTATTTCTTTAATGTTTAGTAGGATTAACCAGTGAAACCATCAAACCCTAGTGCTTTCTTTTTTTGAAAGTGATTTTTTTTCTTTTTCTTTTTTTTGGGAGGGGGTGGGGGGACACATCTTGCTCTGTTGCCCAGGCTGGAGTGCAGTGGTGTGATCTTGGATCGCTGCAACCTCTGCATCCCAAGCTCAAGCGATTCTTCTGCCTCAGCCTCCCAAGTAGCTGGGACTACAGGTGTCTGCCACCATACCTGGCTAATTTTTGTATTTTTAGTAGAGATGGGGTTTCACCATATTGGCCAGGCTGGTCTCAAACTCCTGTCTTTGTGATCCATCTGCCTTGGCCTCCCAAAGTGCTGGGATTACAGGCATAAGCCACCACACCCGGCTCTTTTTTTTTTTTTTAGGTTAGTTATTGACTCAATATCTTTTTCCCTTCCCATCCCCTCCTCTCCCTCTCCCCTCCCCCCTCCCCCTTTCCTCCCTTTCCCTTTTCTTTTCCTTTCCTTCCCTTCATCCTGCCCTGTTGCCCAGGCTGGAGTGCAGTGGTGTGATCACAGCTCATTACAGCCTCAACTTACTGGGCTCAAACTCAAGCGATCCTCCTACCTCAGCCTCCCAAGTAGCTGGGACCACAGGCACGTGCCACCATTCATGGCTAATTTTTGTATTAGAGATGGCGTTTTGCCATTTTGCCCAGGCTGGTCTTGAACTCCTGAGCTCAAGTGGTCTGCCTGCCTTGGCCTCTCAAAGTTCTGGGATTACAGGAGTGAGCTACCATGCTTGGGCATCTTTGTCTTTCTAAAACTGAAATATGATATGCCTAGATGTGGATTTTTGGATATTTATCCTGCCTGGTATTCTCTAAGCTTCCTGGGTCTGTAGTTTGGTGTCTGTCATTACTTTTGGAAAATTCTCAGCCATTATTTCTTCAAAGTATTTCTTTGGCTCCTTTCTCTTTTCTTCCTCTCATATTCCCACTATACACACACACACACACACACACACACACACACACACACACTACACCTTTTGCAATATCCCACAGGTCTTAGATATTCTGTTTTTTTAAAATATTGTTTCTCCTTCTATTTCAGTTTGGGAAGTTTCTTTTTTTTAATTTTTTTTGTGACGGAGTCTCACTCTATCTTCCAGGCTGGAGTGCAATGGTGGGATCTTCGCTCACTGCAACCTCTGCTTCCCAGATTCAAGCGATTCTTGTGCCTTAGCCTCCTGAGTAGCTGGGACTACAGGCATGCACTACCATGCCTGGCTAATTTTTGTTTTCTTAGTTGAGACAGGGTTTTGCCATGTTGGCCAGGGTGGTCTCCATCTCCTGACCTCAAGTGATCCACTCACCTTGGCCTCCCAAAGTGCTGGGATTACAGGTGTGAGCCACCACACTCTGCCCAGATTGGGAGGTTTCTATTAACATCTTCAAGCTCACTGATGCTTTCCTTGTCATTTTCAAATTTACTGATGAATCCATTGAAGGCATTCTTCATTTCTTTTATGGTATTTTGAGTTCTAGCATTCACTTTTGATTCTTTCTTAGCGTTTCCATCTCTCTGCTTATGTTAACCATCTGTTTGTGCATGTTATCTGCTCTTCCTGTTAGTGCTCTTAACATTTGAATTATAGTTTTAAAAAATTCCCTCTATGATAATTATAAAATCTGTGTCATCCCTCAGTCTAGGTCTGATACTTGCTTTGTTTTCATGTACTTTTTAGCATGTCTTGTAATTTTTCAGTTGAAAGATAGATATTATGTATCAGGTAATAGGAACTGAGCCAAATGGGCTTTTATTATGAGGCTTTCTGTTAATTTGGCTAGGAGCTGGGTTGTGTTTAATGCTTATTGTAGCTATAGGTGCCAGAAATTTCAGTTTCCTCTAGGGGTTTATCTCCTTTCCTGTTGTCTTTGAGTTTTCTTTTGAACTCCTTAAATAGGGTCTGTGCCTTGTAGCTCTCTCACTTATAATCTTCTGTTATTATGCTGGAGCCCTGTTGACGTGATGGTAAAGGGTTGGAGGAGAATCAGTCTATACTTTTATGATTAAATCTTATTCTTTTAGTGGCCTGAGCCTCTGGGCTGTGACCTTCAGAAGTATTTCTTAGCTTTTTATTTTTCTCTCTTCTTAACTGATACAGAAAGGCTATAGACAGCTGGAGTTGGCTAATTTACTTTTCCCAGGTCAGATAAGGCTCCGACATCTTCCCTTGAGATGGAAGGAATAATCTGGGTATATTTTTAAATGATTACTTCTTTCCATCCCCCAGAAAGAGGAGAATATTTTTCTTGCATCTTTACAGTGAGAATCTGGTGGGGTTCCTGGAAGTAAACCTCATGACAGTGTAGTAGCATCCCCAAGACTGGGTCCTGAGGATGAAAACCCATGAAAGTATGGTACCATCCCTAAGACCAGGACCTGAGGAGGTTTTTATTCTCAAGCTAGTCCACACTCATCCTTTAACAATTTGTCAGAGCTACTGCTTAAGTACTTCTACCAGTTTATGACTCCAGCAGCATGAGGTAATTTGATCTTAGTTATAATTTTCTTATTCTCCTTCTTTCTCCAGTTTTCTGAGTGGCAGTTTGCCCTGTCACTTCAATTCTCTGAGGGATCTAAGAAAGGTTATTGATTTTCAATTTGTTCAGCTTTTGTTCTTACTATGAAGATGGGAGTGATGACCTCTCAGGACTTTATATGTTAGAGGGAAAATTGGAAGTCAATAGTGGCTTTTGAAATAGCAGTTTATTTTCCTTTTCACACTAATGTAGCCAGCCCAGGGCAGATATGGCAGCTCCTCTGTGATCATACAGTCCCCAGGATCCTTTTGTCTTATAACTGTGCCATCTTTAATATGTATCATCCACCTTGTGTTTGAAAATGGCTTCTCCATCTCCGGTCATCACAAAGTATTCCAAACATTCTGTAGGAAATATGAAGGAGAGAGAGAGAAAAGGAGACAGTCCTTTAAGACATCCTTTTAACTTAAGGATACTTCCTAGAAGTTGCTCTTGCCACTTTTGCTTAAATCCAGACCTGCTAGACCCGGAGTTTGCATGGCCAAACCTACCTGTAGAGGAGGTTGGGTGATGCAGCTTTAATCTGGATGTGTCATGTCCGGCTAAAAATGCATAGAATGGAAATTGAAGAGCAATTAGCAATCTCTACCACAACAGTGCTCCAAGGCTTTCCTCAGATTATGAAAGGTCTCTGTGGCACAACGTAGCTTAAGAAAACTGTGCTTTACAAAATTGCTCTGAGAGTTGGGGTCACAGCATGTCAACACCCAGTTGGCACTAGAACCGACACACCCAGAATATTTAGCCCAAGCAGACTCGCATTCCGTCAACCACATGCCCTGAAGGCTTGCCATGGGTTAGATGTCAGGCTGATAATAAGCTAGACCCTCCCTACCCTTAAGGAGTGCCCAGTCTGGTTTTGTAAATCTCCAGCTCATTGCTGGACATGGCTGCAGCATCACTCATGCCTCAGGGTCCCCATCTTTAAAGAGAGTAGGCATCCTGTGTTTTTTGTCTTGTCTGGCTACAGGAGCAGTGCTGCACAGGTGTGAGGGTATGGTAGAAGCCACTTAGTATAAGGTGTTGGGGGGATAAAAGGGTAGTTTGGTGCTGGGCCCAACTCTATAAGTTTTTTTCTTTCCCCTGGCAGCTTCCCCAGCCTGCAGATTGTTCCAAGTGGTGGTGAAAGAGAATGAAAGCAAATATATTATGTGTGAGTCAAGTGGGTTCTACCCAGAAGCTATTAATATAACATGGGAGAAGTGGACCCGCCAGGTTCCCCATCACGTAGAGATTTTTGAGGATGTCATCCCTGGTCCCACCATCAAGAATGCGGATGGTACATTTAATGTCACCAGCAAATTGAAGCTGAACTCCTCTCAGGAAGACCCTGAGACTGTCTACCAGTGTGTGGTACAGCACGTGTCCTTGTATACCCCTTGGAGGAGCAACTTTACCCTGACTTCTCGGCAGAGATTTTCTGGTAAGGGTCTTTCTGGACATTTCTTCTCTTCCGTGCCTTGAGGGACTATAACATAAGACTTGTTCCCACACCAGCCCAGGGTCTTAGCTACGGACTGAAGGGGAAGGAGAGAAAGCTTGGACTGGAAAGACCAAGCCAGGGTCTGGCCTAGCTCAGCCCCAGAATCAGCAGTCCAGCCTAGGTCCCTGCACCAGGGCAGATGATGGTCTAGTAGGTGGAGAGTGGTGACCGCAGTCATCAGGTGGAGCAGGGCCTACTTGTCAGCTCATGGCAGCTTCAGGGTTCTGGATGGTCCTTATGGCTTGAAATAGGAAACCTGCCAGCAGCCCTTCTAGTCAGGCTCTAGGTCTACTGTAAACTGTTGCCTGGTAGAGGGTGAATCAGTAGTCTTGTCTTACGGGCTCTGTCCCAAGGTGGGGAAGCTACAGTATAGTGGTTTTGCAAATGCTCAGTGCCTTCCCCAGGCACACTGAATCCTTAGGACAACACAGCTCACAGTAGACCCACTCCTGCTGGTGGGGTGGGGCTTTTTGAGGTCATAGCTCTGGTCTTGGGTAGGGTGGCCCTGCTGGTAAAATGCATCCCCCTGGGGCTGAGAGGGGTAAGGAAGGCAGGGAGTGACTGGAGTTCCTGAGGAATGTGGTCAGGGTATGCCAGATGGAGCCTGGGATGGTCCTGAGGGAGAGAGGAATTATTCTTTTTTTTTTTTTTTTGAGTCGGAGTTTTGCTCTTGTTACTCAGGCTGGAGTGCAATGGCACGATCTTGGCTCACCGCAACCTCTGCCTCCTGGGTTCAGGCAATTCTCCTGCCTCAGCCTCCTGAGTAGCTGGGATTACAGGCACACGCCACCAGGCCCAGCTGATTTTTTGTATTTTTAGTAGAGACGGGGTTTCACCATGTTGACCAGGATGGTCTCGATCTCTTGACTTCGTGATCCACCCGTCTCGGCCTCCCAAAGTGCTGGGATTACAGGCGTGAGCCACCGCGCCCGGCCTGAGAGGAATTATTCTTGGAAGTAAGGACTAGGAGGGTCTTGGGGTGGTGTGTGCAGAGTTGGAGGGACTGTTATGTGTGGCCATGGGGAGTATGAAATGGAAACATACCTTGCATGTATAGTATGAGGGGCTGTCTGGGTGGTACGCACTTAGGGGTAGAAGATGGTGTTGTAGTACAGAAGGTTTGAAGATGAGGGTGGCACATGTATGTGGCATGTGGTATTCATTTTCCATGTTTTTGACAAGTGCTACATACACTGTTGGATATGTGGAGGTGTATGTGATAGGAATGGAGACACAGAGACATGTGGCAGAGGACTGGTGGTTAAATCTCTGACAAGGAAAATGACACAACCACCCAGATTCCAGCAGCAGTTGTGTGGTTTCTCTGGCCCTTACCAGTAGGTTTCCTGTTAATGTTTTCCTTCTCTCTCTGCAGAATCTGAGAAGACAGCTGTCTTTGCCAATTATTTGTGGATTTTGCCATTCATTGTTTTTGGACTGATTTTATTAATTGTTTTGATTCTTTGGAAAAAGGTAAGGGGCTCCAAAACAAAGTTCAGCCCTATGTCTTGGGGTTGGCTCCAGGAGTTGAGGGATCATGGTCATTGGGTGGTGTTGGGGTTCTCAGGATGGATGTGGAGGGATTGTTGGTATTGCTGGGTGTTTGTGGTGTGTGGCTTTTTCTGATAATGTGCTGGAGAAGAACTTAGTCATCTGACCTCTGTGTGGTGGTTTTTGACTCTGGGGTGATGTGTTGTAAAGCCTCCTTCCGTTTCTCCATACTAAACAAGTATTATATCTCTGTGAATGAACCAGATCTTAGTGTTCAGACTAGGCCCTGAACTATGTGTGGATTGTTTGTTTTTCTCACACATTTAGAAACTATGGCTCAGAGAGGGGAATTCCTCATATTTTATCTGTTCAATAACTTACCACCAGATTTTACTGGTTTGACTAAGAATTTCTAACCCATGCTAGGTATTTCTAAACTAAAACATGGTTCTAAACATTTTTATCCCTGAATATGGCCCAAATAGTGAGTAAAACAGCTCAAGCTTTAGAGGCCCAAGAGACCTATGCAAATGTGTTGGTTAAAATCATTTTAGGTAATAAAAGGGCCCTCAATTATTTATGGGCTTGTCAAGGCAAAATCTGCACAACAGCGAGTACACTTCATTATAAATTTGTTAGGCGAAGTAGAATAATCAATTAAGAAAAAAGGCTCTTTATCTAAAGTTGGCCATTTAGATTCCTGGGACTTATTCTGGTTGGATCTAGGCCAGTGAGAAAACTGGATAAAAAGTGGTTTTCAAATGCTCCTTGTGATATTCATGACTGTTGTCATATTTCTTGCCTTTCCCTGGCTCTGATATTCAGGTGCTATTGAGAGAGGAGGAAGGAAGAAACTCGTCAGGCAGGCAGTTAGGGTGGGCCCTCAGTAAAATTCTTTCAAACAAAAGAACAGCCTGAAAAATCAAACTGCAGATAAGGGAACTTGCACAGGGGGGCTTGCCTAAACCATGCCTACAGCCACATAGATAAAAAAGTCTACACAGGAGACTTGCCTAGACGTGCCCACAATTGAAAATTCCCTCCTCTGACACATTCACAGTAAGGGGAACAAAGCCACATGGAGTAACTCAAGCTAAGGGCTTGCATGTGCATGCACTAGGAGGATGGGGTGGAGCTACCAGAAATTTGTGCCTTATGCCTTTGTATTTAGCTGTGAAACGGCAGCCCACTTTCGGGCCCACTTTCTGCAGCAGAGAGCTTTCTTCTTTTGCTTATTAAGCTTTCACTCCAACTTCACCGTTGGGGGTCCACGCTCCTTAATTTTCCTAGTCGTGAGACAAAGAATGTCAGATGATACCCTGAGCAACAAGAGACTGCTACATTGTGGTGCATTGATGAGACTAACATTTTGGTGCATTGGCCAGGAAAGGTTGGAAGGGTGAGTAGGAGCAGACCTCCAAACTCTTTACTTTCATTTCAGAGGCTTCTTGTCCTCAGATTTTTTTCCTCAATACTGAACAAAACACTGGGCTCCATGAGCCACTTAAAAGCTTTTAGAGTGGCTGCCAGCCTTACGAGACTCAGGGGACAGGCTTGCTGGAGAGGACTTTGTCAGTCCCCCTTCACCCTCAGGTGTTGGGAATGTTGGCACTGTTGCAATCCAGTTTCCTTTCACAGAGGACCAGCTGTCACATAGACTAGAAGGAGGTCCTAGGGCAACTGAAGATTTCTGTTTCAGGATTATCCTTGGTGTTACCTGAAGGCCTCTGGACTAACTCCAGCCCCCAACGGCCCATCAGGGTGTCAGCACCAGGACTTCCAGTACTTTTCTATTGCATTTACTTCCTTGCTTTTTGTGGCTACTATTTCTCCTATTCCTTCTTTGTATGCAATGTTGTGGGTATTTTTACAGACTGGGAGATAATCCTGTTAAGTGAAGTCAGCAAGTGTCTTAGTAATGAGGAGTGTATCTCAAAGAATTGTTGTTTTTGTGATTTCCTTGAGACAGGGGGACTTAAAGATTTCATCCTAAACTTCCACTTAGTAAGGGCTTTTTCTGTTGCACAATGATAGACATTCACAGCGTTGTATAGGGGGATATTTCACCCTAAGCAAATACCCTTTTCTCCATTGGGTTGTTTTTTCCTTTATGTAAGAGCTCAGCATTGCCCAGTGAATTTAAGCAATCCCTTTATGAGACAAACTAGTCTTTTTCTGCTGGGCGGCATATTATGGGAATAGCCTATGAAGCCCCAAACCTCTCTTTCTAACCTTTGCTTGGAAAGAATTTGGAGTCAGAGATTTCTCCTAATATTTCAAACCCTACAGTGCCACCTAGTGGGATGGGATTTTTCTCTCTGTGAGAAGCATTCTTGGCCCTTTGCCCAAAACCCTGGTTCTCCTATTCCTTTTCCTCTTACGTCCCTCTCTCAGTGATCAGCCCCCATTCCCTATTTGTAAGCAGAAAAACTCCCCTTTCAACAGCCAAGAGAAAGCCACCCTAGCAAGACAGATTTTAGCCTCAGTGTTATCCCCATCGGAAGGAGAACAGCCATTCAGTTCTTACATTCTTTTGAGGCATCTGTTCTGCATCCAGCTACATTGGCATCTAAGTGAGAAAGGGGTCTTATGTTTAGAAGTCAATCAGTCTCATTCTCTAGGAATTCATAACTCTGCCTGGGTGGTAGTAAGAGGATGTAAGGATAAAGTTAAGATGCTCCCTTCCTTAAAGGGTCTTGCCCAAATTCAACTACTGCACAATCTCTCCCAGGGCCCTGGGGAATCTTGGGAGCCTTATGGGCCAAGTAGATCTAGGAAACCAGCAGGGTGGAGAGCTAGAGCCTTGTGCAGGTGAGCACAAGCTAGCTCCTCCATATTCATGGGTGAAGGTCATACTTGCATCCTTGGGCAGCACCTATAATGGTCGCCAGGAACCTGAGGAAATGGTGGGGAAGAGGAGAAGGGGATGCCCCTTCTGTCTTCTCTCTGCCCTGGGTCACTGCAGAAGGACAAAGGAGACTACAGGTTGCCTTTTCTCTCCTCTTTTTCTAGATGTGTAACAACTAATCTCCAGTTGTATAACAAATCATCTCCAGCCATCTCTTCTCAAGTACATTCTGAAACATTGGAACTCCTTTGACATTCAGACTCTGAAGAAAGAGTACCTTGTATTCTTTTGCACTCAGGCATGGCCATCTTACCAGCTGCAGGATGGGGAGGCCTGGCCTTCTGAGGGAAGTGTTAATTTTAATACCATTCAACAACTAGATCTTTTCCATAGATAGGAGGGCAAATGGTCTGAGGTGCCTTATGTGCAAGCCTTCTTTGCCTTGCAAGACAACTCAGATCTTTGTCAGTGTTGTAGAATTGACTCTGCTCTCCTAGCAGTTACATCAGGCAAGTCCACAGAGGATAACTCTCCCAACTCTGAGAAACAAACCTCTAGGGAACACTCTACTGAAAATGGTCAAATAGGTCATTAATGCTTGTGAAACTCATCTTAAAAATAATCCCCTTAACAGATGGCTTGTTCCCTGCCACACTCAGAGGATGGGAAGTTACGCAGGGGAGGACTGGCAGATAGATTTCACCCATATGCCTAAAATAAATGGCATTCAATTATCTTTTGGTGTGGGTGGATACCTTCATTAACTGGGTAGAGGCATTCCCATGCCAAACAGAAAAGACCTCTGAGGAGGTGAGAATACTAATAAATAAATAAGTTCTCGCTTTGGGCTCCCTAAGTACTTCCAAAGTGACAGTGGCTCCTCATTTAAAGTGGCCTCTATCTAGTGGTGCTCAAAAGGCACTAGGCATACAGTGCCATCTTCATTGTGCCTGGAGACCACAATATTCAGGAAAGGTGGAGAAAACAAATGATATTATCAAAAGATACCTTAGAAAACTCTCTCTCAGGGGATTCACCTTTCTTGGGTGAATCTCCCCTTAGCTCTACTGAGGATAAGAAATACTCCTTCAAAGTTGGATTTGAGCCCTTTTGAAATTACAAACGGGTGGCCTTTCCTTATCAATGATCTCTTACTAGACCAGGAAATCTCTGAATTAGTCAAACATATAACCTCCCTGGGCCACTTCCATTGGGAATTAAAACAGCACCTGGAAGCCCAACCCCAATAAATAGGACAAGCTTTATTGAACCTGGGAGACTTAGTACTGGTGAAGGCTCTCTCTTCTCTTTCCTCCTCTCTAGGCTCCAGGTGGGAGGGACCTATACTGTTTCCACCTATTCAGCTGTGAAAGTTGCAGGAATCAACTCTTGGATTTATCACACTTCAGCCAGGCTTGGAAAGCAGAGGCAGCAGCCCCTGACAGCCCAGAAGAGCATCCCAGATACTGATGTGAAGAAGTTGGGGACCTTAAACTGAAAAGAACAAAAGATAAGTAAATGAATGAGGACGACCTGTCTAGCTCGGTCCTACCTTTACCCTGCCAGATTCCTTCCATTATTTCCACCTTTCCTTTCGAGATCTACCATTGTCAAGTGTTGCAACTTCTTTTTCACGCATATTTGCGAGGAGACTTTGATTGTCCGTGGGATCAGATCTGTAATTTTACAGACCTGCAAAGGGAAGTTCAGCATTTTAACTGATAAAACCTCAGATGGAAATCGTTCACCACACCATACTTGCAGGGATTATTTTGCTGACTTTACTTTTTGCAGTAGGGCTATACACTGTACCTCCTGTAGGAATCCTGACTGGATTCTGAATCCTGACTGTAGCACCTCCTGACTGGAATATATTGGACAGATGGTCTCAATTGCTGTGATACTTGGCTTAGTTATGATCCTTATGGCAGGGATAATAGTCACAGACAAAAAGTAAACATGAAAGTTTTACTATTGCTGAGTCTGCTAGGGCTTTTAATGGGGTTTGGGAATACATCACACCCTTTAGCCTCTGCAGTATCAGCCATGGCCCATTTATATGAGACTAATTGCTGAGTCTGACCTGAGTGGTTTGCTCAGTTCAGTAACACTAAGGGACCTCTTCATGACCTGGTTCTTACTGTCTTAAGATTCCCTTTCTTAGATTTACCTTTAACCATTGAAGACTTATCAGGCATGAATGGAACATGGTATGGGAGCACTTTCAAGTGGGTAACTAACTCCTCCCAGGAAAGCATTTCCTCCCTGATACCAGAAAACACTTTCCCTAAAGAAAGCTTCACACCCTCAGGGTAGGAAAAGTCAGCAGGGTAATAGCAAATGCCTCTTCCTGCTTTAAAAGCAGAGGGAAAAGATCATAGCTGGGAGATCTCAGATATGTAACAACACACTTGTAATTGCTGAAAGCTCAGACACTTGGAGAAAAAGACACAATAAGGATGATCTAAGAAAATTGGAAGCCATATGGGGAGGCTTTCGGAATCTAGCCTCTTCTCCTGGTTGGAAGTCCTGCTGGGAATGGCGGGCTCTGGTTAACTGCCCTGACACATGGCATTATAATGTAAAAAATAACACATGGGCCTTCCCAGACATGCACCCTCATGGAATTCCAGACCCTTTTGTATGATGCTTAGTAGTAGTGGCCTACAAATCTGTGGGTGTACAGGAGACTTCTGGACTGAGAGCCCCTGCCACAAGGCTTATCCGAGATATTGGCTGGGACATATTGTGTCCCTGGTCTTTTAAAACTCCATTTGTCAAGTGGACCCTTCTCATTTAGCATGTAAAATTCCACATGGCATCATGAGTGACTATCCTGAGTATGGATATCCCTATGCCAAAGATGTTCCTATTATATGTAAGAGGGGGAAGCTCCTAAGATATGAGAAAGATCTGCCTGAGTCTCTCACAAGCTACAACTCAGAACTGGACCTTCAAGGGACAGAGTTTTATTTCCTTTGTGGCTCCTGGCTACACTTAATCCTCCCTAGGCACTGAAAGGAAACCTGCACTATTGTGGCAGTGGTCCCTGACTTACTATTTTTAAATTCCACTGGTATGGCAGCATCATCTGGGGACATCCCTAACCTATCCTCTTTTCTAGCGAGTGTGTGATTTCAGATGCACCAAACAAAGAGGTCTGTCATTTCCATGCCCTTGTATGGAGATTTAACTGAAGGAGAAGATTGGGTAGGACGTACACATGACAGTCCTATCTTAGAAAAACCACGGATAGGGGATTTTATAGCTAGAGGCCTATTCTGGTTTGCTGGTATTCCTCTCCTTGAAAGATCAGTACTTAATATTTCTATTATGACGCAATGAGAGTAGAAGGCAACAGTAGGAGCCATAGAAACACAACAATAATCCAAAATCTCTTTAGCCTCGTAGTTATGCAAAATAGACAGGCCTTAGATATCCTTATGGCCAAAGTAGGGGGTACCTGTGCACTTTTTAAAAGAAACATGTCACTTCCAGATCAACACCTCTAGTCAAGTAGAAGAAAACCTACAGGTGCTTAAAGATCAAATTAGAATCATTGACAGATTAAGAGAAAATGTGGGCTCCAGTCCCAGCTGGCTGTAATCCCTCCTTAATGGATTCCATTCTTCTTTGTGGAACTGGTTAGCTCCTTTATTAGGTCCCATTTTGCTTGTGTGTTTTGTATGAATGTTTGGACTTTGTGTATTCAATACTGTAACTCAAACTGTTTCCTCTCACTTAGAGGCTATTAAAGACCAAATGGTGCTGCAGATGGAATGACGCATAGACACACCATTCTTCCAGGGACCCTTAGACCAATCTTAGGAGGAGCCCTAACTGCTGTAACCCCAACGACACCCCCTTCCAGCAGGAAGCAGCCAGGAACGGTCATCGTCCACTTTCCCCAACAGCAGTTGGGGTCTCCACTCCTAAAGTGGGGAATGAGAGAGGATGAAGGAAGGCAGGCAGTTAGAGTGGGTCCTTGGTAAAATTCTTTCAAACAAAAGGACAGCTTGAAAAATCAAACTGCAGGCACAGATAAAATAACTTGCATGGGGGGCTTGCCTTAGACATGTTCACAGCTGTATCGGTAAGAAAGGCTACACAAGAGACGTACCCAGACATGCTCACAATGGAAAATTCTATCTCCTGAGATATGTGCAGTAAGGGGAACAAAGCCACATGGAGTAACTCAAGCTAAGAGCCTGCATGTACACCGGAGGACAGGGTGAAACTACCAGAAATTCATGCCTTATGCAAGTGAGATGCCCAGCTCTCATCAATTTCTTATAAAAAGCCTCTATATTCAACTGTGAAATGACAACCATCTTTTGGGCCCCCTGTTGGCAGCGGAGAGCTTTTTTTTGCTTTTTAAACTTTTGCTGCAACCTCATCTTTGGGGTCCATGCTCCTTAATTTTCTTGGTTGTGAGACAAAGAACTTTAGGTGATACCTTGGGCAATGAGAGACTGCTACATTGTGGTGCATTGGTGAGATTGTAACACTCTCAGTTTATGACTGATAACCCCAACATCAGCAATGACGCTTAGGGAAAAAGAAAACAAATCCTTTATGATCCACTTGGTCCCGTGCTTGTTTGCGAAGATGACTCCAATCCTTCACCCTTCCCTATGTCCATGTCCATTGCTGTGTAACTTTGCAGTGCCTCCAACCATGTGACCTCTTTCAGCCAATGTAAGGAGACAGCAGTGAAGGCATACCAGTTCTAAGTGTAAGCCTCAAGAGGCCTTGTGTGTCTTCATTTGCTTCCTCGTGTGCTTCTGACGGTGCTGAGAGAAGGGCAAGTCCAGGCCAGCCTGCTGGTGGATGAGAGATGTTGGCTACCACATTCTTGTTGCTCCAGTGGAGGCCAGGCTAGATTAGATGACAACCACCTGACTCCATGTGAGCAAATCTGAGATCAGCAGAGCTGGCAAAGCCAACTTTCCAATACTTGGAAAACATTTTTATTATGTAAAACATATCAAATTAATATATAAAAAATTTTAAAGCCACTGTTTTACACTGGTGCTATTACACAGCGTAAGCTAAGTGCTACAACTCAGGAAGCTGTGCTTTGACCAAAAGAAGTGTGGTAGCCACAGGTGCCTCTGAGACCCCCTTCAGGAGAGGGTCTGTGTGAGGAGTGCAGTCGGCTGACAGGTTCCTGCTGAAGATCTCCGGGATCTACTTCAGTATTCCAGCTGGTGCCATGCTGTCCCCGGACTGCTCCTGCCATTGACTGAGCAGGGCAGGAGCTCCCTATTGGGAGCTGATACTGGAATTCTGAACTACATCCCAGATCTCCAGCTGCTGATCTCGAGGATCTGGGGTGGCCAAGACTTTCAGTTGTTCATTAGGTGCTGGAATAATATCATTTTGTTTGATGTCATGTTGTTATCACATGAATGAAAATAAAATCAGTTCCTAACCTGAGCCACTGTCTGTGTGGAGTTTTCATGATCTGCATGGGTTTTCTTTTTTTTTTGAGATGGAGTCTCACTCTGTAGCCCAGGCTGGAGTGCAGTGGCATGACCTCAGCTCACTGCAACTTCCACCTCCCTGGTCTCAGTTCAAGCAATTCTCCTACCTCAGCCTCCCAAGTAGCTGGGATTACAGGGACAAGCCACCATGCCCAGCTAATTTTTGTATTTTTTAGTATAGATGGGGTTTTACCACATTGGCCAGTCTGGTCTTGAACTCCTGACCTTGTGATCTGCCCTCCTTGGTCTCCCAAAGTGCTGGGATTACGGGCATGAGCCACCGCATCCAGCCCTGCACGGGTTTTCTTCAGGTACTCTGATTTCCTCCCACATCCCAAAGATGTGCACTTTCAGTAAATTGGGGTGTCTAAATGGTGCCAGTCCAAGTGAGTGAGGGCGTGGCTGTGAGCATGCCCTACAACAGGATGCCATCCTCTCCAGGGTTGATGCCCACTTAGTACTCTGAGCTGTGGGCCACCCATAACTCTGCACTGGAATCATTGGGTAATTAGTACTTTTTAGTTTAGTTTTTTTTTTTTTTTTTGAGCAAGTTTACTCTGTCACGCAGGCCAGAGTGCAGTGGCACAATCTTGGCTCACTGCAACCTCCACCTCCTGGGCTCAAGTGATCTGCCCACCTCGGCTTCCTGAGTAGCTGGGACTACAGGTGCATGTTACCATGCCTGGCTAATGTTTTGGTGTTTTTTGTAGAGGTAAGGTCTTGACATGCTGTCCAGGTTGGTCTCAAACTCCTGAGCTCAAGCTGTCCTCCTGCCTTGGGCTCCCAAAGTGCTGGGATTATAGGGGTGAGCCACCGCAACTGGCCTAGTAATCATTCTTAAATGTATATATGTTTACATTTATATGTATATTTCAGTGTTAAATATTAAAGTGTTTGGTCTTTATTTAGAAGTTTGATGATATGTTTATGACCAGAAATATGTGTAAATTTAATTCTTATAGCAGTTAGCCTATTGGAAAATTGGTTTTGCTCTACATTATTTTATTAAAAAGTCATAGTTTTCAAAGATCCTATCAACTACCTTAAGTGAGGACTTACTGTACCCTAAGGTGCATTTTAATCCTCCCTGGTTCCCCCGCCTCTCCCTTCACAGCCTGCACTGGGGTCTGAGGCTTTCCCGCCTACACCCTCTCCCCTTTATCTTTCACGGGAACCACCCCTAATTACTCACTTGCACTTCTAACTCCATCTTGAAAGCTGCTTCCTGGAAGATTCAAACTGACACAAGGGGGGACTAAAGGATGAGAATGAGGGAAGTAACCCATTCACTGCTTATTTGAGATGGGGAACCACCTCAAGGACTTTGGCAGTTCCTACACAGAGACAGATGGCAGAGACGACAAGGTTTCTCAGAGAATGTGTGAGTAACTGGAGTGGCTTTTCCTGAGGACCCAGACAGCCTGCTCAAGAGCACAGTTGGAGCTGACCTCCTTGCACGGAACTATGGAATGATTTTAATTCTAATTCCCAGGTGAATGGGAAACCAAGGACACAGCAGGCATTTAACAAAAAGGAATCCGCATCTCAGTCAGAACTGTATTGCATTTGCTTCTCTCTAGATTAACTTGAAGTTACTCCCTTTCCCCCAATAACAATGGCATTGTGAAAAAAGTTGGAATTGATCAAATGGTGTAAAGAGTAAACAGAGGAAAGACTACCCAACGTCTGGTTTGCTTCATTTGGCGGCTGATGATCTGGGGGGGAGGAGGTTGGGACATATTTGTGCTGCAAGGAGCAATATCATTTAATGAAGGAGCTAACAAAAGGGCTAACAAAATGGCTAACTGGATCCTATAAACTAAAGACAGCTGCTGGGTAGTGCCAACCTGTGCCACACACCTGAACATCGTTGCTTCCCCCAGTGAAGGTAATAAGCTGTGGAGTTGGACAGGCACTTTGTGTTACTCATTCCACTCACTGGCCTTGGTGCCTGCCAGGAACCAAGGTCGGGGGAAAAGGCAGAAGTTCACACTCCTGGACCCAGGTTGGCTAGTCCAAGCAGCCTGCTCTTCACATCACTCCAGAGTTGGACCTGCCCAGACTGGAACTAGAATAGGGTGTGGGTTAGCACCTGTTTCCCCTCCTATAAAGAGTGCCCTGGGCAGGTAGATCTGGCAGAGGGATGGCCCGTAACCCAGAATCCAGCACAAGAAAAGGCACTTCTGGCCCAGCTCCGACCATCCCCACTGTTCTTCCCTTCCCCAGCTTCTTTCAAGCTGGAATCAATCTGTTGTTGTTCGGACCTGGGGTCAACATGACTTTGATGTACAGAATTCATGTCTTCTTTCCAAAGTTATCTGCACACTTGGTACAACACCAAGTGTCTGATTTCTGGGTCTGGGGAGACCTCAGAGGCCCTGGGGAGCCCAGAGACTGTGGAGTACCAGGGCGGCTCTCCTGTGAATGCAAGCTCCCTGGGAAAGTTCTCCTTAGAAAAAGATGTGCCGGAGGAGCTCAGGTGAAGGACAGAGCCTCCTGCCTGTGGAAAGTGGGCCCTGGAGAAGCTGCGTGAGTCCTCTCCAGCAGAAGGGCCAGAGGTACACATTAGTGGGGCTCAGGTGGGTCTCATGGTGAGATTGGCTGGAGATGCCAAATTCACAGGTGTTAGGCCTGGGCAGGTTCCAGTATGTGATAGTCTAGTTCTTCTAGACTATCACACAGGAAGAGGGAGGCCTGGCTTTGCTTCCCTGTGAAGTTCAGGACTGAGGCCCAGAACACATCTCACATCATTGATAAGAGTTAGGGACAGATGGGTGGCAGATGTGCCCAATCAGGCTGCTCTGATGCCTAACTTGCTGGGAGAAGAATAGCCTGGAAGGCTAAGACTCCAGTTTTCCTGTAAGAGGGGATAAGATGGCGGGCTCACCATGCACGTAGGCCAGAGAAAGTGCTAGGGAGGTTGTTCTGACTCCATACATGATTTGGACATAATCTAGGCTGTCACAGAACAGCCAAGCCTGCTGTCAGTTTCCAATCTGGGATCTCAGGGAGGCCCAGTAGCTTCCTGAGTTCCACCTTCCCTCTTGCCCTTGGTCTGGAGACAACTTTCTCCCTGTGGTGAATCTGACACTTAGAACAAGGTACAGCCCTACTAAAAGCTGGAGCTCAGGTCACTGGGACAGTGTGCTGTGGGGAAGAGGGGGAGGGAAGAGCAGGGCTGTGGCATTAGATATAATCAGGCTGAAATCTTGGACCTGCCTCTTACTAGCTGTGAGATCTTAGCAAATTACCTCCTGCTATAGGGTAAGTGTGTGTGTCCCCCTAAAATGCACATGTTAAATATGAATGCTCAAGATGATGGTATTTGGAAGTGGGGCCTTTGGGAGATGGTTAGGTGATGAGGGTGGAGATGGGATTAGTGCCCTTATATAACAAGGCCCCAGAAAGCTCCCTCACACCTCCCACTTTGTAAGGTTATAGGGGAAAGACAGTTAATTAAGAAGCAGACCTTTGGCCGGGCACACTGGCTCACACCTGTAATCGCAGCACTTTGGGAGGCTGAGGTGGGCAGATCACGAGGTCAAGAGATCGAGACCATCCTGGTCAACATGGTGAAAGCCCATCTCCACTAAAAATACAAAAATTAGCTGGGTGTGGTGGCACATGCCTATAGTCCCAGCTACTCGGGAGGTTGAAGCAGGAGAATCACTTGAACTCGAGAGGCAGAGGTTACAGTGAGCCGAGATCACACCACTGCACTCCAGCCTGGGTGACAGAGCAAGATTCTGTCTCAAAAAAAAAAAAAAAAAAGCAGGCCTTCAGCAGACATTGAATCCACTGGCACCTTGATCTTGGGCTTCCTAACCTCTAGACTGTGAGTAATAAATGTCTATTGTTTATAAGCCAGCCAGTCTATGGTATTTTGTTACAGAAGCCTGAATGGTCTAAGACGCAATCCATTCTGATCCTGTTTCCTCATATACAAACTCAAACGAGAACGGTGCTTCTCTCATAGTCCTGCTGGGCCACAGTGACACATGGTACTTCCCTTCTCCTTTCAGGGGCCCTGGAGCCAAGCCAGCTCTGCACACAGTGTGTGGACAGGCCAGACCGCTTCCTCTGCTGTCATGTGATGACTAATGAATGAAGTCCTGGAGGCAGAATATCAGAAACAAAATTACCACAGAAATTCTGGCTGGGCTGAATGGCGCTCAGGTGAACTTCTTTGTCCAATTGAGGCCAATGCCATAGAGAAAGGGTGGCCCAGATGGAGGTAGCGCCATCAGTGGGCAAGAACGCCTTTGAGGAGAAGAGAGGTTTGCTTGAACTGCCTCTCTATGGCTGGAGCTTTCCAGCCCCTCCCTGGGCTGCACTTAAGGCTGGGGGTCTCCCTCAGAGTTGGTGGAAAACATAGGACCAGGGGCCCTGATTTTCTCTGCTGAAGTAAGTCTTCTCTGTGGCCGGCAGGTGGCGCGAAGCCCTCAGTTCTGTAGGCTTCAGACTCACGAGCAGCCTAAGGTCCGTGATGGGCAGAGGAAGGTTACTCTGGATGGGGCTCCAACGATGGTGCTGCCAGCAGCTCCTCATTAGTGAGTCTGGCCCTTCTCCTTGGCCTTAAGGGCTGCTGACCAGAGTCCCAAGAGCCAGGCTCCAAGAATGGCGGGCTGATTCTGAGTAGCTTTCACCCCATTACCTTCTAAACCAGAAATGGGTCAGCTCTGCAAGGAAGGGAATCAGCACAGGGCACTGGGTGGGTGCCGGAGAGGGCAGCTCAGACCAGCAGTGGCAACTTCCTGGCCCCTTGGCCATGCCTCTGGAGCCGCCTGGGACAGACCCTCACTGATGCCCTGTCTGCAGGCCTCACACTGTAGCAATAACCCTGGATTTTTGTCCTGTATGCCATCCATGCGTCATCCATTCATTCATTTGTTCATTCACATAGCACCTACGCAGTGTAAGCCAGCCGCAGTGCTGAATCACAGTCCCTGACCTCAGGGAGCCATGGACTTTGGGATGGGGAGGCAGACCCCTAAACGCAGGCAAAGGGAGAATGCCCATAGTGCAGGGGAGGGAAGGGACCTACACTTTCCAGAGAAATCAGAGAAGGTTTGGAGGAGGCATCATTCAGCCTGGATTTTTATGGATTTCAACAGACGGAGATGAGGCCTGGGAGGTCCAGGCCAAGGGAATAACACAAGCAAAGGCTAAGAGGTAGGAGGCTCAACATTACGTGCCAGGAGGGATAGGACAGTGAGGTAGCCAAGGAAGTGGGTGGGCGAGTCCAGACTTTTGGCAAGAAAACAGTGGACCATAAGGCCAGAGAGGCAGTCACAGCCTGAAATGGCTGGCTAAGAGGCTAGACCTGACCCAGAGGTGATGGGGAACTACTGAAGTTATTTCATGGTGGGGGTGGGGGATGACCCACCCTTCTAAGGCCACCCTGGAGGCTGTGTGGCAGATGGACTGCAGTGGGTGAGATGGACACAAGATCAGGTCATAGGCATTGCCACAGCCCCTAAAATCATGGTCTCAGCTGGGAGGGGGCACCATGGGGAAAGAAAGACCCTGCAAAGAAACATGACCAAGGGCAAAATAAAAGCACCGTCTCTCTTTAACGCTTGTTTGGCCAGTTTTCTCATCATGTAGCTGATTCAGCAGCAATTACAATAGTTAACATTTATTGAGCACTTACTGTAGACCAGGCACTTAAGCATTTTACATATTTTTCATTTACTCCCAAAACAATTCTATGAGGTAGGTACTATTAGCATCCATGTTATAGATGAGGCAACTGAGACACAGAGAGATTAAATTACTGACAAAAGTCATATAGCTAGAGCCAGGATTTGAACCCAGGCAGTTGGCTTGAAAGTTAGTACTCCAATGACTACATTAATGCCTATAATACCCCTCTCCCTGGGCACTCCAGCCTTCCAGCAGGTCCCTGGGATAGAGACAGAGCCCATTGCTGCAGAGCCGGGTGGGTGCCCAAAGGCTGAGTTGGCCAGACAGGCTGACAGGGCAGGGCCACCTGAGGCCGGAGGGGGAAAGTCCCCCTGAGCTGGGGGAAGAGATGCCAACTTCCCACTCCTCCCCCGCCTCCCTGCTAGGGTCTATGGTGTCTCTTGAGGGGGGTGGCAGCTGCCAGCCCCGGCCTCCCTTCCCACCAGCATGCTTGCTGCCTCCCCAGCAAGAACAGCCCAGAGTTTAGGTCATGAGGGGGAGGCTTTATTGACAATGGAGAAGGCAGAGTTCTAGGCAAGTTCGCACAGCACTGCTGCAAGGGTCCAGGCTCGGGTCAAACCTGTCAGAACCTCAGGGACTCACTCCCTCCCACCATCCTGAACCTTCCAACACCTTTTCCAGCAACCCAAAGACACCCAACCCCAAGCCACTCTCTGGACAGAGTGAGTGGCAGCCACTGCTGTGGAGCCAGGACCGGAGTTGGGTCTGAGGCCCATTGTGTATGGTGGGCACAAGACCCCCGCCGTCCTCAGCCTCTGGGCACAGGCAGGAAGTAGGCAGGGGCAGCAGCCCCAGCCCATGGAGCACTCAGCGCAGGAGGCCGATGTGGCAAAAGGCAGGGGCACTGCGCATCTCCGCCTCCCTGTGCCTGAGCAGGGCTCCGCAAAGCCGAGCCTCCTCAAGTCACCTTCCCCTGCTGCCTCCCCTTCCAGCCCTGAAACTGGCCCTTGGAGGGCACCCCTGTCAGCCGCAGCCTGTCCCTGTCGGTGCAGACTCCACAGCTCCAACCCTTCAGCTGGAACACGCTCTCTCATCAACTGTCCTCCCCTGCTGGCCAGCCCCAGCCCTTTGCCTGGTGCTTTTTCAGGGACCAAGGAGAGCTGGGGCCTGACCACAAGCATTTCTTGGAGCCACAGAAGCAAAACAGCAGCCCTCAGGGGATTGTCCTTCCCCAGCCACCTGCCCAGTGTGTGGCTGGTTGATCATGGGGACCCAGGGCTGGCTGGACACCCAGCTTTAGGGCCCAGCACCTCCCACAGCCTCTGCAGCCTTGGGCGGGGGAGAGGGGTAAGCCAGTCCTGAATCCGGCTGGGAGGAGCAGAGACAAAAATAACCCAGCACAGGTTCCTGCTAAGGCCAGAAATAGCGTAGTGACAAGTGCCTTGTAACACCCTGGACGAGCAGCAGGGGGAGGCTGAGCTGAGGACAGCGCAGCCTCAGACCAGGCCCTGGCTGGGCTACATACCATACCACACCGTCCGTGTGCACACACGCGTGTGTGTGTGGGGGGAGGGCCCGAGAGACCATGGCTCAGGACAGGGAATCCGGAGAGATGCTGAACTTGGGCTTGGCCTTGGCCATGGCCAGGCTGCGCTTGCGCAGGGGTCCGCGGGCTGAGGCGAGGGTCAGAGCTTCCAGTAGGCTGTGGTCCTCATCAAGCTGGCGGGCCGTGCAGAGTGGTGTGGGCACTTTGATAGTGTTGCCAAACTTGGAGTAGTCCACAGAGTAGCGTCCGTCCTCCTCAGCTACGATGGGGACAAAACGCTGGCCCCACAGGATCTCATCAGCCAGGTAGGAGGTGCGGGCCTGGGTGGTGATGCCAGTGGTTTCCACCACACCTTCCAGGATGACGATAATCTCGAGGTCCTGGTGGTGGTGCAGGTCGCTGGGCGCCAGGTCGTAGAGCGGGCTGTTGGCATCGATGACATGGTAGATGATCAGCGGGGCCACCAGGAAGATGCTGTTGCCACCCACGCCGTTCTCCATGGGGATGTCCACCTGGTGGAGGGGCACCACCTCACCCTCGGGGCTGGTGGTCTTGCGGACCACCTGCATGTGGATGGTGGCGCTGATGATCATGCTCTTGCGGAGGTCGCCCACGCGCAGCATGAAGCAGAGGCGGCCGTGGCGCAGGGCGATCACCGCGTGCTTGCTGAAGATGAGGGTCTCGGCCCTGCGGTGGGCCTGGGCAGTCTTCATGAAAATGCAGCCCAGCATGATGGCGTTGATCATGAGACCCACGATGTTCTGCACGATGAGGATCAGGATGGCCAGCGGGCACTCCTCAGTCACCATGCGCCCGCCAAAGCCAATAGTCACTTGGACCTCAATGGAGAAAAGGAAGGCAGATGAAAAGGAGTGGATGCTGGTGACGCAGGGCTCCGCAGTGCCCTCGCTGGGGGCCAGGTCGCCGTGGGCGAAGGCGATGAGCCACCAGGCCATAGCGAAGAGTAGCCAGCTGCACAGGAAGGACATGGTGAAGATGAGCAGCGTGTGTGGCCACTTGAGGTCCACTAGCGTGGTGAACACATCCTGCAGGAAGCGGCCCTGCTCCCGGATGTTCTTGTGGGCCACGTTGCAGTTGCCTTTCTTGGACACAAAGCGGGCCCTCCGCTCCCGGGCGCGGTACCTGGGCTCGGCAGGGTCCTCTGCCAGGCGTGTCAGCACGTACTCCTCGGGGATGATGCCCTTGCGGGACAGCATGGCTCTGGTGACCCCCAGGGAGAGGCTTCCCCCATCGGAGGCACCCCTCTGACGTGGCCTAGGGCCTCACTGCGGCGTTCTCTCCGTGGGCTCCCTCTCAACCTGAGGCCGCGCTCAGCCTGTGCTGGCCTCACTTCTGAGATGCCTCCCCACCAGATTCTGCCTCACTTCCACCTGGGTCCCGCTTCACTTCTTAATACCAGCCTCATCCTTGAGCCCGACTGCCTGCCGCTTAGGGAGCCCCCAACCCAGCCGGCTCTCCACCTGGACCTGGGTCCCCGCCCAGCTCCCCCCACCAGCTGACCACCCCTGGGCCTCCCTCTGAGAGCCCTTCTCCGCGCCCAGCCTGCCTTCTCAGCCCAGATCAGAACTTAACACCTCCAGATCTCTCCCACTAACCGGACCTCACCCCCACCCCACGGGTCTCCCGCCTCACCCGCCTAGACCCCGGGATCCCAGGCTTCAGCTCAGGTCGTGGCCACCCCGCCCCGTCTCCCCTCCAGGTGCGCCCCCTAAGTCCTACCCCACCCCTCCCGGAGCGCCCCCGCAGCTCTCCGGATCTCCCTCCAGCTTTCGTCCTCTCTGTCTCCTTGGGATCCTGCGTTCTCCGGAGTCACCACCCAACCAGGCTCAACTCCGGGTCGCCGGCCCCGCGTGCGACCCGGCCAGGCTGACTCCGAGCCGCGGCCTCCCGGTCCCCACAGCCCGCTGGCCCGCGCGCCTGCCCGCGCCACGGCCCCGGCTCCGCGCCTGGTCCCGGCCCCGCCCGTCGCCGCTGCTGCACCTGCTCCTGCTCCTCACGCCGCGGCAGTCGCCTGCCCGCCCCCTCCTGCCGTCCGGGCGCTCGCGGCTGGCCGTCCTCCCTTCCGTCCGTTTGTCAGTCCGCGGAGACCGACCTGGTCTCTGGGCCAGGCTGGGGTCGAGGACGGCGGGAGGGGGGCGCACGAGGAGCGGAGCGGGGGCTGGGGACCGCCAGGGGGCGCCCAAGCTGCTCCGGCGCGGAGGGGGCGGGCCGGAGCAAGCCCCGCCCCCACCCTCCACCTCCCTCCCTGGGACTCACAACCTGGCCTTCGGGGTTTGTCCGCTACGCGGGATCCAGAGGCTCCTCCTGCCCGCGCTCTATGAGAGTGGGGGGTGGGGAGGGATCTGTGACCCGCCCTTCCAGTCTGGGGCCGCCACCGTGTCGCCGTGTCTCCCCTCCCCCAGTATCTCTATGCGTATTTGGGTCAATCATCCGCCTCTCGGCAGCGCTGGGTTTGCTGGTTCCCGGGGAAGGAGGCGCTGAGAGGCAGCTCCATCAGTCCCGGGGCTGGGGGAAATTAGGTGGCCCGAGGACTTCTCAATTCACAGCGTCTTCTCTTTAGGGGTGCTCTTAATCTTAGTCTTGAATCCTTAGGCAATCTGATGGAAGCTCGGACTCCTTCCCATTAAAAAAAAAACAACAAAACAGGGCCTCAGCAGGTGCAGGAGAGGAACACAGTTTAACACCTGCTACTGCTGTGGGGCAGCCTGGGCCACTCCATCTTCTCAACCATTCCGGCCCTACTTTAAAGAAGGTTTGAGCAGAGGGCACTTCCTTTACATTTTCTCACATCTGTCACCTGACTTCTTCCACCTTAGATCAAGGGTAGTATTTAGGCCTGAGTAGTGTGTTAGGGCTGCCTCAGGCACTGGGGGACCCAGGCTTTTGATTCAGGCATGGTGGTGTTTCTGGTCAGGCATCAGCCTGAGGTTGCTCTGTGGCATGGACCCCGGTTCTCAGCTGGGAGGGAAAGCCGGTTAAATCTCTGTTTTGGAACAGTAACGCCTTACCCATCTCTGTGGCTCAGATCCTTATGGAGAAACCCCTGACCATCTGTGGCCATTTTGTTGGAGTGGGGGCTTGAGGCAGGGGCTGGAAAGGGCAGTGTGGCTGGGAGCCACAGTGGGGCAGAGGATGCATTTATGCTGGATCTTCCTTTCTCTCACTACCCACCTACAGGCAGAGCGAACACTGCTACAAAGGGTGAGTGTGATCATGGGTTATATTAACAGAGATGCAGTGTCTAGGAAGGGGCGGGTAAAATGAGATGAGCAGAGTGGGAAGCTTAAGGAGACAGGGTTACATGGAGAATCTCTGAGGCAACTGCAGCTGTCCAGCCATCAGAAAAGGAGAGCCCCCCAGGCGTTTGGGCACCGTTGCAGAAACACTTGGCCTTGAAGGAGGATGAACTAGTAGTTTTTCGTGGCCCAAAGGGAAGAGCCAGGACACTAAGTGGAACAGAGGCAAGCTTTGTTTTCACGTATATAAGAGTCAGTTCTAATAACAATAAGCAGAGATGAGCCACATCTGTGGGGTACCCAAGTCAAGGCTGGTGGGCCATGAGGGATGTTATAGAGGGATTGGGGCCAGGATGACCTTGGGCATCCCTACAACACTTCACTGTGGGCCAAGCCCTGTCCCTGCTACTTCCCTTCAATCAGTTGGGACGGGGAGGCTTTGGAGTAGTGGTAGGCATGTGGAGTCCTCTTTCTGCTCTCCAGTTCTGCTCCTGTGAGATCTCACAGTGGGGAAGCTGCTGGGCCCCTGGGGAAATCTCAGAGCTAGAAAGGCTGGGTTCTGCCTCACGGTGCTGCCCTGAAGCCTCGCCTCCCCACTGCTCCACTATTCTGAGAGCACGAGTCCCCTACCTGAAGGGCTCAGCCTCCCCTTTTTCTCCATCCTGCATTGGCTCATAGTCATCTCCACTAAATACTGCACTTGTCAGGTCCCTTTCTTGCTTGAAACCTTTCTCCCTTTTTGTCCATGGGCATACCCCCAACTCCTTGAACTGGCATTCAGGGCTCCCTGATATGATGCCCTCGCTACTGCCCTCATCTCTCTCCCACCTCCCTGATCAACCAACAGTCTTACCACACTTTCACCATCACTACTTAGTTGCCCCTACCTGCCACCCCAACACTTTCTCTGACTTTCTATCCAATCCCTATCCCTCCCATGTTTAACTCAAATTCTGTCATTTCCAGGCAGCCTGCCAGGCTTTACAGAGCTCTTCCTTTCTGAGCTTCTCTGGCTCCTGGACCAGCCACAGGGCTCTGCACTGGACCCACCTCCAATAACTGGTGGGCTTTTCTTATGTTGCATGTTTATGATCTCCTTGCAGCCAAGAGGATGCAGGTTCAAGACTCTTAGGTCTGCACCCCAGGGCTTGGTGCAGCCAGTACTGCAGATGACATGCAAATGATCATAGCATGAGATGTAAATGAGCACCTGCCATTTCTTGGGCGAAGGCAGATGTGCAGTTTTGTTTCGTGATGCAGAGGAAGTCAGGACAGCTGCCGTTTTAGTCTTCCTGGTGTCTGGGCTCTAGTGTCTCCTAGATGTCACCTGGCTGACCTGTGGTTCATGCACTGTGCTTTCCCTCTTAAGGACCACCACTTCTGAATGCCCCTGCTTGGGGGATGGAGACAGAGACATGATCCAGGCCTAGCCAGCCAGTGTAGGCCACACCTCTGATCACAGTGGGGTGGGGATGGGAGTGTGACCCACATTGATCTACTGAGATTTTCTCCCAAGCTTTTGCCAGAACTATTGGCAAGGACTATCTCTTTTGCCTCTTCGATTGCTCTGGAGCAGGATGTAAGCTAGAGCTGCTAGGGGCCATCTGTCATAAGGGAGGGAGAGGAAAACGGAACCCAGAAAGGAAGACATATCCCGGATGGATGTCAAACACCTGGATCCAGCCATGTTTGAAGTAATATACCTTTTAGCCTTGTCAGTCACATACTGCTGTAAATTCAGTTTCTGCTTGGGTTACTCTGAATTGGGTTCCTGTCATTTGCAATTGAAATAGTGTTAATCCAGATTTTAATTCAAGTTTAATTCAAGAATGAAAGCAAGATGAAGGGAGACCAAGCTCTATGAAGATCTGTTACTTTATCTGGTAAGTTCATTGCAGAAATGCTATCACCCTTGCCATGGACATAATTGTGTCCCGCCAAATTCATAGGTTAAAGCTTGACCCTACAATGTAACTGTATTTGGAAATAGGGCCTGTGAGGAGATAATTAAGGTTTAATGAGGTCATAGAGGTGGGGCCCTAATCCAATATGACTGGAGTCCTTTTAAGAGAGAGAGAGAGAGAGAGCAGGGATGCATGTGCATAGAGCAAAGGCCATGTGAGGATACAGCCAGAAGGTGGCCCTCTGCAAGCCAAGGAGACAGGCCTCAGGAGAAACGAAAGCTGCCAACACCTTGATCCTGGGCTTCAGCCTCCAGAACTGTGAGAAAAACATGTCTGTTGTTAAAGCCACCCAGTCTGTGATATATTGTTGTGGCAGCTGGGCTGAGTAAGAGCCCTCATTTCACAGGTAAGGAGGCAGGCTCTTGCCCACGCTCACACAGCTTCTACAGGCCTACCTGATGCCAAAGCCAGGCTGGCTCCACTGAACCCACCATCCAGTGCCAGCCCCTCCCCATCAGACTCAGGGCCTCTAGTAGGAAATAATCAAATCTCTTTATTTACAAGTAATTTACAGTTAGAAAACCCCAGCAGGGGTGTGGGCAGGGTGTGGGTGTGGGACGGCACTTGGGCTCTGGCAGGTCACTTGTCTGCATGGACGAAGGAGGCAAAGACACTGTCCTTTCGGCTAAGCAGCTTCTCTGGCTTGTCGAATTCAAGGATGGCGCCCCGCTTCAGGACGATCACCAGGTCTGCACTTAGGATGGTGTGCACACGATGCTGGTGGGGCAGGAGGGGGTGAGAGGGGAAGGAGCTCAGGGCGGCCCTCCTGCAGCTTGGAGGAAGAGGCATGTGACCAGAATGTCCTGTCTCTGTGAGGACTGCACTTTCCTGGGTGGATGTGACTCCAAGCCCTCCATCCGTTAATGCCACGCTTCTCTCCTAAGTCCCAGCTCTGCCCCAACTCCAGGTTTCAAGGCTCAGAGACCACCCCCAACCCCTCCCCCACATCCTACGGAGAAGTAACCCCAGCCTAATGTACGAGGCCTGGAAACAGGGTCAGATCTTGGAACCTGGAGAAGGAGAGTTAAAGGCAACTGAGGGAAGTACAGGGGCAAATCCCCCTACCCCAAATCCTGCAGCCCAGGCTCCCTGAATGCCTTCCAGACCCCTTGCCCTGAACTGCCTGCTTCAGGGTCCTTTCTTGATTACTGGGACCAGACAAGCCCAGGGGCTGCAGACTGATGACAGCCCCAAGAGGCCAGTCCTGTCCCAGGGTGCCCCTCTGTACCCCATCAATGGGCCCCTTACCGCGATGGTGACCACAGTGCGGTCTGCGAAGGCTGTCATCACCACCTTTTGGAGGATGTTTTCCTGCCAAGTGGGGGCAGCAGCTGTTGGCTCACCTGCCCAGTGGATGGGGTCTGGCCTGGCTTGGGGGATGTGGAGCCCAGGTTTGTGGCTCAGCTCCCATCTGACTCCAATCCCAGTCCCCACCCCCACCCCACAGGACTGACCAGGTTCCCAACACTCAGGGACTGGACTCAGCCTGTTGGGAACTCAGCTCTGTGTGTGTAAGTGGGTTGCGGCTGTGGCTGTGCGTGTGCTGTTGTGATAGGTGACAGTGTGAAGTCTGTGTGGGTCTGTGTGCAGCCTATGTGTTTGCATAGTTACATGTGTTTTTGTGTGCATGTGTGTGTGTGAACATTCCCTAAGACTAGACAGAGTCAGGGTCTCCCCAGTCCTTTTCCTTTTCTGCCACACATAGCCTTTGGTGTTAAAGGCAACTTGAGCCTCAGTACTACTTGGTGCAAATTCCTCCCTAGCACCCCACTGTCCCATGGAGATGCCCAGGACCGACCGTGGCCATGTCGATGGAAGCTGTGGCCTCGTCCATGATGAAGATGCTGGTCTTCCTCACGAAGGCCCGAGCCAGGCAGAACAGCTGCCTCTGGCCCTGGCTGAAATTCTCCCCACCTTCTGTGATGATGGCATCTGAAAACAGCCCAGGGAGATGAAGTAGGGCTGAGTCAATCCTGTGCTGTGAGTTGAGCAGATGGGATGGCTTGGGGGGCTATTGGAAAATGTGTGTATGGGGCAAATAGGTGGGTGTGTGTCCAAGAGCACAGGCATGTGCAGGGCTGATGCACCTGCCACAACACTGTGGAGGCCATCTGCGGGGACTGCAACCAGAAAGGCACCCTGGAGGTTTGTGCTGCTGTGGGCCAGGGCAGTTCTGGGAGTGGCGTGCACATTGAGTGGTGCACTGAGTTTGTATGTAGTGTGGGCCTTGGTAGGGTGATTCATTGGAACCAAGGCTTGGTCACCCCCAGTGCTCCAGGAGCTGTAGCAAATATACTAACGCTTTGCTAATCACCAGTGGCCTTGAGGAGTGGCCTGTGTCTATGATTGCCCAGTTCATCTTCTCCTCCCCTAGGGCAGAACTGGGCAGGCAGATGGATTGGGCAGGGCAGGGCTCAAGATGTCCCCATGGTATGGGGGACTTGCAATCTCTGTCTCACAAGGATCCCTGACTGTCCCCACTGTTTCTTGCAGAAGGGGCTAGACCCTGAACTGACCAGTTGTATGACCTAAGACAAGACACCTGACCTCTCTGGGCCCCTGTATAGTAAGAAGTAGGACTAAATGGTCCTCGTGGGCTTCAGACTCCAAACATTGGGCAAACCTGAGACATGGGCTTCTGTCTCCCATCCTCACAGGGTCCTTGAATGCCCAACCAACCCGGCTGCTCAGCCAGGAGTAGTTACCGAGGCCTCCTGGCAGTGCCTTCACCACCAGCTTCAGCTGGGCTATTTCCAGGGCTTCCCACAGCGTGCTGTCTGAGCACTTTCTCTCCGGGTCCAGGTTAAATCTGGAGGTGGCACAGAAAGCCCCAGTAGGGGGGGAGCAGGGTCCTGCATGCATCCCCAGGGGGCAAAGAGGGCAGTGAATGAGAACGAACTGAGTTGGAGGCCCAGCTGGGAGAAGCACCAAGGTGGTGACACTGGGTTGGGGACAGCATCTTAGACCCATGGGTGGGGGATCCCCTCCCAGAGCCTGCCTGGGCCTGATGGGCTGGAGAAGAGCATGAGCAGGAAACGCCTCTGGATCCTGGTCTCCCCCAGCCCCCACCTTTTTGTGCTCCAGGTCTAATAGAACTGAGCTGGCCTGGGCTGGGTGGGCCTGAGGGGTGGTGGGGCTCACCGGATGGTGCCGCTGAAGAGAACAGGGTCCTGCAGGATGATGGAGAGGCGTGAGCGCAGGGTGTGCAGCGGCAGTTTGGCTATGTCAATGCCATCAATGATGATGCGCCCTGTATGGGTCCGAATGAGGGTGCAGGGGAAGGCGGTGACTGCGGGGCCTCCTGTGATGTCTGACCACATGCCAGGGCTGAGGCCTCATCTGGTGGCTGGAGTACACATGGGGTGTTCGCCTTACAACTCACCTTCAAATGTGTCCACCATGCGGAAGAAGGCAAGAGAGAAGGAGGACTTCCCACTGCCTGTGCGGCCGCAGATCCCGATCTGGAAAGAGAGGAGCAGGCATCGCCGCTGTGGCTCTGGGGCTGCTGGGAGTAGCCTCTGGTGCTAGCTCTGGGTGTGCGTGCAGGTGTGGGAGGTCACAGGGTTTCTTCTTGGCCTGGTTTTCTGACCAGCTTCTCTTTGGACACCACAGGTTTGGGCTTGTTTCCTGCAGTGGGTTCAGAGAGGGCTCACACAGGGACCAGCACGCAAGTGCAGGCATGGATGTCCATTTGCCTGGGCCTTGGTGTGGGCCTGGGTGTGCCAAGTATTTGGCTGCAGGAGAGCTGGGGGCACTGGTGTATCTCTATGCGTGTGGGTGTGGCAGGAGAATATGGGGGCAGCTGAGAGTGGTATGCAGGGATGTGTCTGTGTGCCCCACCTCATACTGGAGCCACCTCCGGTCCCATTGCTTCCTGGCCCTTGGGTGCCAACAGAAATTACAATACAGAGACAGAGACAGTGACACAGAAGGATAAGAGAGGCAGGGAAAGAGGCACATCCCAAGGTCAGAGAATGACATGGACAGCCACAGCAAAGGGAGACAAAGGCAGAGACAGAGCGGAAGATGAGAGGAGCACTGGGCCAGGGCAATAGGCAGGGGCTCTCCCCCCGGTACAAGGGTGGCCTCGCTGTCTGCCCCGAGGCTCCTGCTCTGAAGATTGGTGGCAGAGAAAGCCCTTGACCATTTGCAGAGAGGGAGGCCCCAACGAAGCCCCTGTGAGCTGGGGGAGTCCAGAATGTCCGTCTCCTTGGTGGATGAGTGAGGACAGCAGTGGGAGAAGAGGAGAGAGGGAGAGGAAAGGTGGGCTGAACCCCCCATGAGCCCAGGGCCAGAGACTGCGATGTCTGAATAGTGAGAGGCCTTGGGCCCTGGAGGGCCACGAGGTGACTCTGCAAGGCCGTCCAGCTCCGGGCGTGCCCCACCCCCTGCTCACGCCTGTCCTGCAGCATCGGGTTGGGGCTGCATGCTGACCTTCTGTCCCGGGGAGATGAGGGCGTTGACGTGCTTTAGCACTGGTTTCAGGGAGCTGTCGTAGCGCACGCTCAGGTTCTGGATCTGGATCTTCCCTTGGTCTGGCCAGTTCTTCGGGATCAGCGATGGTGCTGGGGGCCGGGCTGGGCTCAGCCACCAGGCATGGGCCATAGCTAGTATCTGAGAGTGCCAACCCATCCCCAGGCCCCTCGTGGCCCCAACCCAGACACACTCCTCCTCGCACTCTTCCCCGCCCCTCTCCCTGCGCCCCTCACCCAGGAGCCCCTCGTAGCTCTCTGCCTCGGTTTTCAGGAGCCCATGGATACGCTTCACGGCCCCCAGCTGGAGCTCCATGTCTGCCAGATTCCTCACCATCCAGTTGAGGTAGTTGGAGACCTGTGGGGAGCAAACCAGTGGCGCATACTCTGTGGCCGCTTAGTTCTGTCCTCACCACCAGGATGGCTCTTCTTAAGGCTGGAGAGGGGCCAGGGCCCCAGATTCCCTTGCTGTCATTGGCTGCCTGCTCAGAGCAGCCCCCCATGGAGGCACGGGGAGGGTCAGTCATGTGGCTCCCCACCCTCCGCGTGTCTGAGGCCTGGGCTCTGGGGCCTGCCGATCAGCCTTCCTGCCCACACCGTCCCCCTGGCATCAAATGCCAATGAGCTTGGGGTAAGGCCTGAGGGTGTCTCATGTTCCCAGTGGGGAAGGTGCTCTGGGAGTGCTGGCATCTGACCCCTCCTCTGCCCTAGCCCACTGCCACTCACCATTAGGGCGTAGGTGAGGCCCAGGCCCACCAGGCCAGCAGAGAGCTCCCTGTGCAGGGAGTTGGAGATGGAGGTCACGGCCGCAATGAGTACCACACATGCACCGATGTACTCCTGCGGAGGGAGAGGAGCTGGCCTGGGTGCTCGGGGGTTGGGGCCACAGACCCCTGTTCCACCTCACTCCCTTTTGGGGCACAGACCATCCCAGCCCTGCAATTCACACACACATCATCACACACACATGAGGCCTGCAAAGGCTGGGGTCCCAGGAGCCAACATGTCCCACAAGCTCATGCTCCCCTATCCCCCCGAACCTGCACACCCTTTAACACGCATGCCTCAGCACACACAACGTGCATGTCATGTGACCCACTGAAGATACACATTCACCACAACTATTCTAGCCACTGGCACACACCTCAGATACACAAGCCTCTAGGCAGTGACATGGGAAAAAGAAGTGCAGGCTAGACCCTAGAGGACCACCAGGGCTGGGGAAAACAGGGAGGCTTGGTGTCCATGCCATCTGGTATCCTGTCTCCTCTTTCACCCCCAGGTCCTTGTGTGCTCTATCAGAAGCCCCTCTGCAGGGGCCAGGGTAGAGGTAGATAACACTTGCCATTCGGACTTCCAGCCATCTGTTGGCAGCCGTGAGGAAGAGGGAAGCAATGTTGTTGGAGTCTGTGTATTCCAGAAGCTTCTGCTGAAACCGGGCCTCATACCTAGAGGGCGGATGAGGAGGTCCTGAGGGAACAGTGTGGGTCCATATAGCTCCTAGGAGTCTCCCTACATGCAGAGGGAGCCACCTGGGCCTCTCCAGTCCCCAGACCCGCCACCGCGGCCACCTCATGTACGCTATCCCTCTCTGTAATGTCTGCCCTGCTCTTTCTGCTTATGCAAACCTGTCCAGAGTCCCACCTCCTCCAAACTCTTGTTTTCACCCCAAGACCCATTCTCTCTAGGTCTCTCCCATTGTAATAAAGGGCAGCTCCCTTTACCCAGTTTCTCACTCAGTAGTCACCTGGATTCACATTCAGCCCCTTGGCAAGTCCTCTTATGTCCATCTCCAAACGAGTCCTTGACTCCCTCCCTGTCTATCCTGCTTCCCGCCCACCACAAGCTCTCACCTGGGCCACTGCATCAGCTTCCTGAACACATCTATCTGCTGTCTCCTTAGAGTCCACGCTCCACACAGTGGCTGGCTTAATCTATCTAAATCGAAGACTGTGTCCTCTCTCTCCCCTGCTTAGAATATTAATGACCTCCAGCTGGGCGCCGTGGTTCACCCCTGTAATCCCAGCACTTTGGGAGGCTGAGGCAGGTGGATCACCTGAGGTCAGGAGTTCAAGACCAGTCTGGCCAACACAGTAAAACGCTGTCTCTTAATAATACAAAAATTAACTGGATGCAGTGGTGTGCATCCCAGCTACTCCAGAGGCTGAGGTGGAGAATCAAAGCCAGGAGGTGGAGGTTGCAGTGAGCTGAGATTGCACCATTCCACACTCCAGCCTGGGTGACAGAGTGAGACTCTGCCAAAAAGAAAAAAAAAAAAAGAATACTAAGGTTCTCCTGCTGCTGGTAGGATGAAGAGCCCCCTCCTGCCAACCTGATTCCAGCCACCAACACCCCCACACGCTATGCTGCAGCCATTCAGCCTTTTAAAAACTCTGTGACAATACTAAAGCCTTCCATACCCCAGGGCCTTTGCACACACTGTTTCCTTTGCCTGGAAGGCTTTCATCCTTGCTCTTCATAACGTTTGCTCAACTCAACCTTCAGGCCTTACCTTAAATGCTGCCTCCTCAGAGAGACCCTTCTTGGCCACTACCTTACTTTAAAGTAGGTTTCCCCTATTATTCTCTGCAACCTGTTTGCTCCACAGTCTCTGCTTATACATGCATTTCTCTGGCCATTTATAATCATCTCCCTCAACAGACTGCAAATTCCGTGAAGATGGAGGCCATGTCTGTTGTATTCACCAATGTGTCCCTGCACCTGGCACTATTAATACGTATTTGTCGGATGAATACGCAGCACCTCCCCCAACCCTCTGAAATGGATGGAATCTCTCTGTACAGGAACTCTGGAGGCTTCTTTTTCATCCTTGGGTCCTCATCATGTTCTCCCTGAGTTACTGTGCATGGGCCTGCCTCTTCTCTCTGAGCAGCCTAGGCTGCCGTCATCACTCTCCTTGGCCACCTCCCTCAGACCTTGCTGACTTAGGCCCAGCCCAGAGGAGATGGAGGAGAGCTTGTATGATGGTGGAGGAAGGAATGAAAGCAAAACCGTCTCATCATCATTGGTTCTATAGGACCAAGCTCAGGGGCCACGGAGGCACCCAAGACGCACCCTGTTCGACACTTGCTTTTCACTCATGGAAGGTGTTTGTTCAGCCTTGATTGTCTCTGGGTGGAGAGAGGGCATGTGTCTGAAGGGAGTGAAGGGGGGCTCTGATGTGGGAGAGAGCCTGCTACTGCACACCCACAGGTGTAGATGTGTGGGAGGGTGATGTGTCTGAGGCGAGTGTGAAACCATGTCTGAAGGGTTTGAGTAAGTGCGCATTGAAGATGTGTGTGCGTCAGGGCGCGTGCGTGTGACAGGAGTGTGAGGTGCTCAGGGCTGTGTGAGTTGGGGGGTGTGGGGCAAGTGTGAGACAGGAGCTTCTGCCACAGGCGGGTGACAGTGTGTCTGAAGACTGGAGAAGAGCCCCAGCCTCAGAGTCATGCAAACCAAGGCTGGAGCCTGAACATCACAGCTTCCTGGATGTACATCAGGATTGAGACTCAGTTTTCTCATGAGTGAAATGGGGATGGTGATAGTTCCCACATGAATGAAAACAACCTCTGAGGCCACCACTGAGCCCAGTGCTACATGCTCTTGAGACTCTTTTGGGAAAAAAGGAGGTCTCTCAGGAAAGCCCAGAAGGTCAGGCCAGCCTGGGGTCCAAGCTCAGCGCCAGCCCCACAGTCCGTGTGACCTTGGGTTGATGACCCAGCCTCTCTGTGTCTTGTTTCTGCACCTGGAGAATGTGGTGACTTGTACCTATGTTATGCGGCTCTTGTGAGGATGAAAATGTAATAACGCACATCCAACACTTAGCACGGTGCCTGGCACGCAGCAAGTGGGCAATCAATACATTCTAATAGCTCTCAACAGGCTGCTGGGGTAAAGCCAATGCATTAAACGTGTACAGGGTTGATTAAAAAGCCTTTCATTCGCATTTAAAAATCATTCACCGTTGTCAGTAGGGTGTGGAAGACCTCACTGGGTAGCGGTGGCTCTGGCGGACCACAGGTTTGACCTGATCTGAGGCTGGTTACAGGAGGCTGGGATCCGCACACCAGGGGCTCTGGCCCACTCTAGGAGAGTCACCATCTTTCTACTCCAGGGCCCTCTGAGACACCAATTTAGAGAGGGAAATCACCAAAACTTAGAGCAAAGGCTAGGCTCAGCAATGTCCAGGACCTGGAAATTGAAGGAACAGGGGAAGTTCAGGCTTGAGAAGAGAAGGAGGCTGGGAGGAAACTCTAGCGTTGTAATCCAGGGAGCTTCTTTGTGGAAGACACAGCACAGGCTTGTCCAGGGGCAAGGGACGTCCAGGGAGCAGCGCCAAGGTCAGGGCAGAGCTTTGTTCTGCTCTGCTTTACTTAGACAAGATCCCTAAGAGGTGGATTTTCACTGGCTCTAGGTGCTCCAGGGAGTGGGCAGTGGGGCCTGGGTGTGTCTCCAGGGCCGAAGCTGGATTTCAGGGGTTGGGAGAGGAGATGTAAGTCTCTGTAGGCCCTTGGCTGGTCCTTGTGCCCTAGAGTTACTCCTGGACACAGGGCTTGGTGTCTCATGGTTACTGTCACACTTTGTGCAGCTGTGCCATCCTAAAAATAACCCATTATCACTCTGTGGGTGATGATGAGAAAAGAGCCTAACTATCTGTGTCAGGGGTCTCTGGCCTGCCTGACTAAAGAGAGATGCCCCAGGAGATCAGACGGACTCTTGGGGAGTGGGGAACAACAGCTCCCTCCACTCCCCAGGCAGCTTCAGATGCTCCTGTCCACCCCCGCATCACCACTCAGGGTGGGGAAAGCATGGCAGGGGCACTGAAGTTTTAAGGAATTCCTCCAGCCTGGTGAACTCCTACCCGTCCTTCGAGTCCTAGTTCTGCTGACACCCCCTCTACAAAAACCTTCCCTGACGGCCTCTCTTCTCTGCTCCCACTTCCCTTGAATCCGTTTTTTTCAGAGTACTTGTCACATGGGTTTATCCTGGCCTGCTCAAAGTCTGGGCTGTAAATGCCTGCAGGGCAGTGGCTCATCTGACTCATCTTTTTAGTGCCTGGCATGGGGCTTAGCACATGGTTGGGGCTCAGTGAATGTTTGTTGCATGAACAAACAGGTTGAAGTCTGGGCTTTGTGGCACCTTACACAGAGAGGGCATAGAACGCCTCTGTGCCTCAGTTTCCTTATCTGTGCAATGGAAATGATCATTCTCAGCACCAACGGTTGCCGTGCAGAATGAGCGGGATTGGACTGTACAGTACTCAGCATCGTGTTTGGCACAGGAGCTCCTTAATAAAAGAAGGGCTCAGGGTGACCCACACCATCTAAGGCCCTTTCTAGCATTGGTACATGAAGACTTGTCCCAGCCTTGTTTGTTTTCATGTTCTGCCTTAGTTCACACAGGCCCTGGGCTTGTCTGCAGAGCTGGAATTCTCTCTAGAACATACAGTGGGAGCCCACCTGGCCTGTGCCTGCTGGTGGACATCCCCTGGGCCTTGGGGCCTAAGGTGACTTGAGAGAGATGTGTCCTTGGCCTTCCTAAGTGGAGCCCTGAGAATTGAATCTCATGGCCAGTGCCCCTGGCCCCACCTGTTCCACTCCTACCTTGAGGGAATGTGGACTCGTACCTGAAGGCCCGGATGGTGGTGAGCCCTTCCACGGTTTCGGCAAAGTGTGAGAGCAATGGAAGTTGGGTGGTGTCATCCAGCTGCTGCAGGTCCCTGTGGTGAGGACAGAGTGGAATAGTTAAGAGGGCAGGCTCAGGGCTTGGCCTGGGCCTGAAGCCTAGCTCTACCTGCCACCGCTGTGTGGGTGAATGGCCTCACCTCTCCAGGCCTCAGCTTCTCACCTGTGAAGGGGGAAGACAACGGCACTAACCCATCGAGCTGCTGTGAGCACTGAATGAGATCATTTATGTATAATGCTTAGACACAGCCCAACTGTGGGGCAGTTACTGCTGTCCTGGGCATTGCCCACCCCAGGTCGCCATCTGTCCCTGTACTTCTGCTGCCTAGCCTTGAACTGAGCTAAGGCTGGGCAGGCAGTGTTAGTTCTGTTTTATAGGTGAACAACCTGAACTTTGCGACAGCTGGCCAAAGGAACAGATGAGCAAACTCTAAGCATTCAACCCATTGTCTGCTTACAAGGAGCGCTTCAGACCCTGGCCAGTGATGTGTTGAAATGACAGGTTTCATCTTAGGGTAAGGCCAGAGGTTTCCATGGCAACAGAATTGCCTCCTGCTCCCCAAAGCTGCACTTTGACAAGCACATCAGTGCCAGGGAGGCCGGTTTGGGATGCAGGAAGTTGATTTCCCTGGCAAACCATCTCCAGGGCCAGAGTGGGTGCCAGAGAGACAGGGCTGTTTCTCTGGCAGAAGAAAGGAACTTTGTAGAACAGCTTGTACAGTGCTTTGAAAGCCACTGTAATTTTGTGAGTGTCAACAAGCTATGTTGCTTGTGTGGGTGCCGGGCCATTCTGGATCATCCAAGCAAAAAAGCCATTTATACAAATGTTGATCCTTTGGAGCAGGTAATTGTGGCCAAAATGTATCTAAATTTTATTATTTATTATTGCTAGTAAGTATCTCGACTCCAGTTTCTAGCCAACTATGTGCACTTGGGAAAGGTACTTCATCTTTCTGACCACAACCCACAGTCAGGAACATATTTTATCTCACAAATCAGTACTCACACACCTACACGACCAAAACAAAGGTTTCATGAAGCAAAGCTTGCTGTTACTCTATGAATGCAGTCTGATATTTTCTGTACTATTTCATTTTTAAAAAATGCTGGTTGTGATCCATGATATTAATTTCACGACCCACCGATGGGCTATAATTGGCAGTTTGAGAAACACTGGCCTAGAGGTTTTTAAATTTTTTCCTATGATTCTTTGAATCTATGAGTTTAGCAGAATCACTCTCAGAAAGAGCTTCCTAGAGAACATTCTGGAAATTCTGAGGAGGAAAGAGGTGTGCATGGCTCTAAAGCTCGTGAGGGCAAATGTGGTCATGAGAATGGCTGTGACAGGCTCCCTCAAGTCAAGGCTTACAGCTATGCTCTGGACTCACATAGTCTGGGAGGTGTTATATCGTTAACACCGCTTGAATCAGGTGCCTTCTGATTTCATGCATTGGCAATTAGCCTGACCACTGGAATCACGCAACCCTCCTGGGAAGCATGTTGGCAAAATGAATGAAGGGCATAAAATGTACATTTATCATGACCTAACAATTCCAATCCTGACCATATCTCCCAAGGAAATAATTCAGATGTCAATCTCAGTGTGTGTGTGTCTGTGTGTGGATGTGTGCAGACTATTATATTAGGGTGGTGGAATGAAATGTGGATATTTCTATTTCCTTCATTTCTGTTTTTTGTTTTGATCTTTTGGAGGGAACACGACCCTGCTACTTTTATAATGATGTGTCTAGTAAGTATACCAAACTGCACATTGCAAAGCACCTCCCACCCATCACCCCTGAGGCCATCACCTGGACGCCACCCGGAAGTACTTCTGGATAAAGTAGCACACAATAGCCAGGGGCAAGAGGGCCACAAGGAACACAGGTGTGACATAGGAGATGACGGCCAGGGCGGAGACACAGAGCAGGGTGGAGCGGCTCAGGCACTCCAGCGTGGATGGGATGTGCTGAGGGAGGTGAGGAGGAGAGAGTGAGGTGAGCTTGGTATTGACTGTTAAGAGTGCAACCCGCAGCCATGTTTTGCTTTTGCTTTATTTTTTGACCCTTTATTTTTTTGAGGCAGAGTCTCACTGTCCCCCAGACTAGAGTGCAGCAGCATAATCTTGGCTCACTGCAGCCTCTGCCTCCTGGGTTCAAATGATTCTCCTGCCTCGGCTTCCCAAGTAGCTGGGATTACAGGCACCTGACACCACACCTGGCTGATTTTTGTATTTTTTTTTTCTTTTCCTCTGCTAGGGCAGTACAGATGATTTTTGTATTTTTAGTAGAGAAGGAGTTTCATCATGTTGGCCAGGCTGGTCTTGAACAACTGGCCTCAAGTGATCTGCCTGCCTCGGCCTCCCAAAGTGCTGGGGTTATAGGAGTGAGCCACTGAGTCTGGCCTCGCTCTCACTTTATTATAGGCACACATCTTCTCTCTCCAGCTACAAGGTAAACTCCGAGACAGGAATCAAGACTTTGTTTTCTTACCATCTAGTACGGTGGTAAACAACACAGGCCAAATCAAAATGAATATTCTCCATGCAATTAACTACATTGGTTCAGAATGTGCTAGAACTTTACTAGAGAGAGCCAGTGGGATCTTGGGTGGAATCTAAAGTGATCTGGTTTCCCTAAGCCTTATTATAAGACTCCTACGGTGAGGCCCCAGCCCTGAGGCAGCATTATAATCTGATCGGAAACACTGCTTCCTCCCAGAGGGCCGTGATCACCTGATTTGGGGAACCCAGCCTCAGACAGGAGAAGCCCCAAGGAGCCCAAGGTGTCTCTGGACTGGGGAAAATGTGGCACAGTCCTCTGTACCTGGTCGATGGTGTTACAGTCGGATGAAAATCTGTTCAGGATGCTCCCAAGGGGCGTGGTCTCAAAAAACCTAAGAGGCAGCCAGAGGAAGAGTTACTCATTCGTCCATTGATTTATTTCCTGTTTACTGAATTAAGTAGTTACTTATTTCTCGTAAGTGTCTCTAGAGTCATTCATGGGTTGGGCATCCTCTGCCAATCTGTAGACATCTGGCCTGTGTCCCCAAGAATTCCTGCAACTGCCCAAAGGGTCGCTGGCCTCTCGTTAGCCTCTCAGACTCTCAAGCCCGTCTGACCACTGCTGCCCTTCTCAACTGCGGGCTCGGCCTGACTCAGCAGCTGTCCTCCTGGGACACAGAGTCCTCTCCAAAGGGACAACCTGCCAAGGGGAACAGGGCCCTGGGGACAGCCTGTCGGCTGGCTGACCCAGAGTCAGCCCAGCCCCAACCAGGGAATTTCAGAACTACAGAGCAGGGGCAGCAAATAGAGGGTTTTTAAGCTTGGAGGCCATATCTATGGGCCACAGAAAGCTCATGAGGCTGGAGAGCAAAAGTGCGGTTAGATGGCGAGGTCTAGCATCCGCGAGGGTCCAGATAACCCGTTTGCCTGTTGTGTTTTTAAACCAAGTTGGCCAACCAGTTGGGCAGTGACAACTTTAAACCTCTTTGACATCAAAGGCCTTTGAGATTTTTATCCATCCCATTACAGGAAATTATTAATAGAACAGCTACCTGTTCCCTCAGTGTCAAACCCTGAGGCTGGCTGAGGGAGAGAGACGAAGGGGAGGGCAGGGAGCTGAACTCCTGGAGGGGGATGGGCAAAGGGCACCTGCCTAGGGAGGAGAAATCAATCTTTACCCAGACTTGCAGGTGCTCTCACTTTGAAGGACCATGGTGACAATTAGATGAGCTAACCACATACAATGCCTAGCATGGTGTCTGGCTGTGTAAATGCCAGTTTCTCCCTGCTTCTTGCACAAGGAGGGCACACTCCAGGAGTCTCCTGGAGTCACCCCCACAAGCCTGTGACAGAGGTTGTATATCCCCATTTTATAGATAGGAAGACTGAGGCTCAGAGAACAGTGACTTGCTCACAGTCCCAGCCTGGCCAGGGGAGAGAGGTACCTCATGGGGGCCAGGATGATCCGGTTCAGCAGGCTGCGGTGCAGCCTCTTGGCCACCTTCAGCCCTGTCCACTCCACGGTGACAGACGTGACGAGGCACAGCACGATGCCCAGGCTACAGAGCACCGTGAACACCATGGCGTAGACAGTCTGGTCGAGAGCACACTCCTTCACAGGCAGAGAGTGAGTTGGGGTTCCAGGGTGCCCATGGGCTCAGCTCTTCCCCCACCCCCAACCCCAGCCTCTGCCACGGGGCTGCCGGTCACACCTGGCTGAGGGAGCAGTTCCTGGCCACAGGGGTCAGGGTCAGGGCGCTGTCGGTCCACTTGGCCAGCCAGTAGTCGATGCCCACCAGGACCATGTGCTTGAGCAGCTGTGAGAAGACCAGCAGCGACAGGAGCAGGATGCCGGCGGAGGACAGGTACTTGGCGCAGGCTCGCCACGGGATCTCCGCCCGCTGGTGCAGCATGGACGACAGGTTGTCATCCTCCTCACTCTCAGCTGCCTCCTCTGCAGGCCGCAAGAACCCACCCTGTGGCTACACATTTCCATCCCTCTGAGGGTGAACCAGGGAGCATTTTATCCCCACTCAGGGGACAACTGAGGCACACAGAGGGAAGGCATTTAATCAAAGGCACACTACTGCACCACACCCAGAAACCCAAACCTTAGCGTCTCTGTGGCTGATCAGACCTCAGGCCATCATTTCACTCCCAGTCCCATCACCTGTACCTTCCTCCTCTTCTTCATCCTGCAGAAGGCCATCCCTCGAGGACATGGCACGAGGTAGGCCCTGGGGTGGCTCTGTGGCTTTTCTCTCTGTGACAGTCTCCTATAAGACAGATGTGGCCTGGCCAATGTCTTCAGGGTACATGGTTGGTGAGGGGAGGGGGAAGTTAAGGGGTAACTACCCTGGTGATGACCAATGTTAGGTTTCTAGGTTGTCCCTAACTGAGGGCCAGACACACTTTCATCTTCCCAGGATTTAGTCCTTCCCCTTCATCAGATAATAGCACCCCCATATCCCTGTGGGGAAACACTCTTCCCCTATTTTTAGTCTCTGTGATTCAGGGGGGTCTGACTCCAAAAGTGGGTACATGACCCAGGACAGGCCAATCCTCACACTCCACATTCCTGGCCACAGTTCAGGGGTGGGCACATGACCAAAGTGGACCCATGAAACTCAGCCCTGGAACTTCTGCTGAACTGTTGTGAAAGAGGCACTTTTTTCTGGCAGAGTTGTTGAGCTGGGAGAAGGTAAACCTGAGAGCGCTGGCGGCCTCATGGATGAGGCCAATGGAGCCAATGTGAGGGGAGGGGAGCCAAGAAATGGGAGAAACAGATTTCTGATGACACTGACTACCTGGACCCAGCACACTTAAAGCTGAGACACACTTGGCCTTTTTGGTTTCATGGGTCGATAAATCCTTAACTCCCTCTTGTTTTCTTTGCTTAGCCAGTTTGAGTGGATTTTCTGAAACTTTGCGACTAAATAGTATCTGACTATCTCGGGATAAGGGGAAGGTGCCCACCTGATTCTGCCCTGGGCACCTGGCACAGCTACTGGCTCTCCTCTGGTAGGAGCAAGTTCATGCCCAGCTCCCACATCTGTCCCTTAGAGGGCTTCCTGGGGCAGTGAGGACAGGAAGGCCTTTATGAGTTCAGGTTCCAGCAGAACCTTCGCATGAAGGGGCGTCTGCCTGGCCACCCCTGGATAGACCCACCTTCTCCAGCTCTTGGTCCTGACGATTCATGAGGGTCTTCCAGTGCTCAAAGAGCTGGCACTCAGATCTCTGGAAGTCCTTGAGGGTACCCTCCCTCTGGATGGTGCCATCCTTCATGGCAATGATCTGGAAAGGCATAAACAAACCTAATTTGGGGCTGGCTAGGGAGGAATGGTGGTCACATCCTTCGATTGTGGAGTCTGAGATGGAGGTGGATACATCCCTCTCCTCACTACAAATGGCCTTCAGCTCATCCACTGCAAGTGGGCTGGTATTGATAACCTACTCCCACCAATATACTCCTAGGACTTAAGAGTTCAGTGCATCTAAGGGGTAATTCTGTGGCTGGGTTTGCAGAGCAAATTAGTGCATCCTGCCCAAGCTGGCTGGATAAGGACTCCATCTGTGGCAGTGGCTGTCATACACGAAGTGGGCTCATTTACACTACCCTTAGCTCCTCTTAATGGCGGGTCTGGTAAGCTCCATCAGGGCTTAGTAAAGCACCTGTTGGTCTAAGTGTGTGTGTCCAGGCCTCTTTGGGATCAATAAATCTTTGTTTTTAGACGGAGTCTCACTCTGTTGCCCAGGCTGGAGTGCAATGGCACCATCTCAGCTCACTGCAGCCTCTGCTTACTGGCTCAAGCCATCCTCCTGCCTCAGCCTCCTGAGTAGCTGGGACCACAGGTGCACACCACCACACTTGGCTAAATTTTTTTTTTTTTTTTTTTTTTTTTTGTAGAGACAGGGTTTCAGCATGCTTCCCTAAGCTGGTCTCAAACTCCTGGGCCTAAGAGATCTGCCTGCCTTGGCCTCCCAAGGTGCTGGAATTACAGGCATGAGCTACCATGCCCGGCTCAATAAAACTTTTTATTTGGAACACTCGATGACACCATCACGTAGACCTGCCATTAATTCAGACACCCGCCCCTGCTGCCCTCACCCCCTCCCTCCCTATGCTGAGGTTTGAGGGGCCCAAGAGTCATGGTCACTCACACCTCAGAGAACCCAGCACTTCTGTGTTCCTCAGGACTGTCCTGAGCTATAAGGCATTGCCAGGTTCACTACAGAAACTCAGAAACAAACCTTCCGTATCTGTTTATATATACACATATATTTAAATCTAGATCTTTTTCGGGTCTTTTTTATACTGGAGGAGGTTCTCATCATACATGGAAGGAAGATTTATTTTGGGGGAGATGAGCAGAGCCATTTGGCATGGGCCTGAAGCTCAGAGAGGGCCTCAGTTTTGGCTGTTGTTCAGAGGAAAATTTATGTAAGAGTAGGCATGACCTAGGGTTCAAAAGTCACATGATCTCCATCTTAAAAATTAAGTGCTTTCTAATAAATCAAAAAGTAATTATTTTCTACCTACTGAAGAGTATGGGAATTTAGTTAATGAGGGGTTTCACAACATTGCATTCTATTGATAATAATGAAATTTCTTTTCTTTTCTTTTCTTTTCTTTTCTTTTTCAAATTTTCTGAGACAGGGTCTTGCCCTGCCGCCTGGGCTGGAGTGGAGTGCGATGGCGTGATCATAGCTCACTGCAGCCTTAAACCCTGGGCTCAAGTGATCCTCTTGCCTTGGCCACCCAAATTACAGGCGTGAGCCACTGTGCCCAGCCTGAAGTTTCAATTACTACCGCTATTGTTTTGTTCCATATTTCCCGTATGATCCCAACCTGCATTCATCTACCCTGGGAAGGTCATAGAGTGGGAAGACGGCTTCTCCATCCAAATGGGCACTCCCTATGGCCGGGGGACGGATCATCAAAAGGGCAGGGATCAGAAGGTGAGAAGGGAGCACCTGATTATTCCTGAGACTTCTTGGTGCCAACCTTGAGTGTACCATGGGCGCCCCCGGCCAGGATGGGGAATGTCTGTGGGTCTAGGTGATACCAAGTCCCTGGCCTGTATAGGGTCTCCCTGAGATGCCCAGCATGCATGAAGCCATCTAGTGCTGATCTCTTATGCTTTGTGGCCCTCAGCAATCACTACCAAGACAACTGATTGGTTACTGCCAAGATGCCTGACAGCCTCCCCAGACCTGCCCCCTATAGCCTGAACCCCTTGTTCCCCTCACCCAGTCTGCATGGGGCAGGTACTGTAGCTTGTGGGTCACTAAGACCACTGTCCTCTTGTCATCCCGGAGCAGCTCAAGGATGCCAGCCTGCATCAAGTGGTCACTCAGATGGATATCCAGAGCTGAGAAGGGGTCATCCTGGGCAGAGGGGAGAAGAGAAGGTAGGGACAGGTATGGCAGGGAGGGGTGACAATGAGTATAAAACCCATTACAGTTCTTTCAACTCTCGTCTAGGGACTGAAGCTAGTGTGTGGCTTTGGACAACTCACCCAAACTCTCTGGGCCTTGGTTACCTCATCTTAAAATGGGGCAGTTGTCAGATATCACTCTCAAACGGATCCAATCACTTCACTGACTGACTTCTGGACCGTCAGCGGCTCCTAATCATCTCTAAAGTCAAACCCCCTGGGCTGGTGTTCCAGGTGCTTTATAACTCTCACTTTCCCCTCGAGACTCACATCGCAGCTGTGCTTTCTCAGCACTCTGCATTCCAGGTTCCTAGGAGGACTGTGGTCTAGGCTCTCTCCCGAGCTGTTCCTCTGCCTGGAGCGCTGTTCTGCCTTTTGTCTGCCTGGTGAACTCCTATCCATCCTTCACTCACCTAAGCAACAGTTCCTCCTGCTTCCCATCCTGACCCCCACACCTACCCTTCCTTCCTCTCTATTCCCATGACACCGGCGCAAAGCCAGATCTAATGGTTGTTTGTCCATTCCTGACTATGGCACTCCCAAGAACTGAGACTTCTTGTGCCCATGCCTGGCACAGAGTAGATGCTTCATTAAACGTTTGCTAGGATAAACGTTTACCTCACTTTTCTCTAACAGAGTTGTTTAAATCTCATGAAAGATTGTGAATATGCCAATGCTTTGTAGAATGCTATGCACGTGTCAGATGGTAACAGAGACTACGAATCTTCCCATTGTGAAGTGTCCTAAGTAAAGGCGTACTCATGTATGTGTTGTGGGGAGAGGGGAGAGCATAAAGCTGGAATGAGAGATTTGAGCTTTCTTCTTCCAACCCCCTGTGCAAATGGCCTCCCTCTTTCCTTCTGTTTAATTGACTCTCCCTTGGAGGCTCTCCTCCAGGCCCTCCCTGGGTGAGCTCTGTCTGCCTAATCAGATTCTAAATCTTTGAGGCCAAAGACTGGGCCTTAGAATTCTTCAGTGTCAGTCAAGACACCTGACACAACAGCTTGACACGAAGTAGCGCAAGGATCGAGAAAAAGTGTTGTCTCATGTTGGATGGCCAGTGGTTACCTGAAGTGTTGTGTTGAGAAGGATTCTGAGTCCAAGTTAAGTTCCAAGGAAAATAATTCTGTGAACAATTAGCAATGTCTGTCCTGGGCATAAGATGGGAAGTGGCAGCACACATCCCGTGTATCAGCCATTCTTATAGTTGGGCTGTCCCAGAGAAGCAGCCGGTTAACTACAACTTGCCTCTCCTCATTGGCTACTGCAGAGATCAGTCTGAAGTCTACAATGGGTCACTTGTGCTATCCTTGCCTGCCTCAGTTTCCCTGTCACTAGGATGATTAGGCAATATCTTTGGCAGGAGAGGTTTACTCCTGGAGAGGAAGATTGTTGGATGATGGTGGGGGTGGTGGGGGAGGTGGGGGTGGTGGGGGAGGTGGGGGTGGTGGGGGTGGTGGGGGAGGTATGGGTGGGCAGTTAATCCTGGGCAGCAGCCAGAGACCAGGACCCCCAAGGGAACTGCCAGCTGGGGCACTCACCAAGAAGACGACGTTGGCGTGCTGGTAGAGGGCTCGGGCCACACTGATTCGCTGGCGCTGACCACCAGACAGGTTGATGCCCTGTCACCAAAGAGGAGGAACAGATCATGCCCTCAGCCATTCAGGGGACACTGTTCTGGCCCTTACTGGACTGTGAGCTCTTTGGGACAGAGGCCCGGCTCTGTCCACTTGCTTACCCACTTCTCGCCTTGCAGAGAGAAGGAACTTGCACATGTTTACCGAATTCGGAAGAGGGCAGCATGATCCCCAAGTCTTTAAAGATTCACTGTGCAGGTGCTAGGGACCATCTGACCAGTACAAACCAAGACAGAGGCAGTAGGGATTTAAATCACACTCAAGGAGGACAGTCATAAGAGGATCCTATTTGTCCAAGCTTGTGGAGGGGACCCCATCAGAGGACGAACAGGAACAATTTAACCCGGGCTGAGCACAGTGTTGTGTAGGCTCTCAGTATATACCTCGGGCACAAATGGAGAAGATCCCCAGCCTGGGAGGGCGCTAAGCTGACCTTGCCCACCGAGCAGGACTGAAAACCTGTCAAAGGACTTCATTAAGGACATCACGTTTGACCTTACTGTAGGCAACTCTTCAGCCTTCACCATCTGCTATTTCCTAGTTACCCACTCTCCCCGAGTAGGGTCTCAGGGCATGGTAGGTTGGGGGTCCTGGCTTTGAGAAAACCCCTCAGAGGCTGCTACTAACCCGTTCCCCAATCTGGGTCTGGTCTCCATGGGGCAGGATGTCGATGTCTGGCTGCAGAGAGCAGGCTTCAATGACCATCTTGTACCTGGCATGGGTAGAGGCAGGGAATGCAGCTGGTCAGCCTGGTCATTTACAGAGGGTCATTAGTCTCTGGGGAGCTGTGCCCAGGGTGAGCAATGGCTTTAATGGGCCTCCCGCTTGGGTGCAAGCAAACACCATGTGAGCTTGCAAAGAGCTGAGGTCAGCACTTCACACAGCGTTGGGGCAGGTTAAATACTTGAAGGATGGAGTCGGATGGGAGCAAATATGCAGAGTCAGTGATGAAAGGGCGCTCGCGATCAGTGTGCAGTGGGAAAAGCTGTGGCTGGAGCCCATGCGTGGGGCACTGGTAGGGAAAATCACTGCTGGTTGGTTTAGGCGGTAATGATGATGGCTGGGCAAATATTTACCCAGCCTGTTCCTCTCATACTTCCCCGGCCAGCCCTTAGCCTGGGCAGGTGCCAGCCAGAGTTCATGGAGGCATCAGAGTATCCTGGTGACAAGCATATACTTAGGTGTTAGGCAGCTTTGGATGTGAGACCCATCTTGGTCGCTTACTGGCTGGATGGCCTCTGGCAAGTTATTTAACCTTTCTGAGACTTGGTTCTTCAACTGCAGAGTGGGAATAATAATAGCACCTACCTGCTGAGGTTGTTGTAAGCATGAGAGGGAATTCCATGTACAAAGAGCTCGGCACTGTGCCTGGTATGTGGTAAGAGCTCAATCAATGCTAGCCCTAACTATTATCATTGCAGGGAAAACAGTGCAGGGGCCACACGAATGGAGACTCGCAGAGAGCTGGCCAGCCCTCGCACCAGCTAGAGAAAAGGCAGCAGGACTCTCTCCCTTTCCTCCGCTCCTGCCCTCTCCCCTCTGGGAGCTGGACCGCCCAAAGCTCAGGCACACCTGGCCCCTCTCCAGGTGCACCATATGGAGAGGCTGGAGTGCAGAGAAGTGCCTGTGCGTGGGTGATCTATGGAGGGGGCCCCGGAACTTGGGTAGGCTGGCCAGAGACAGTTTCTCCCCTCCCCCATCCCACCTCCCTCCGACAGGTTTTTACCGTTGTTTGTTGAAGGGACCCTCAAAGATGATGTTCTCCTCCACAGTGGCATTCAGCAGCCATGGTTTCTGAGAGGCATAGGCCACCGGGCCTCTCTTCCTGGAAAAGGCAGGGAGGGAGTAGGGGGTGCAGGAGGCATTCTCAGGGGCTTCTTCTCAGAGGCAGTTGTCAAGCTGATGGCTCTGACTGGGGCAAGGGGGTGGGGGCAGTGCCAACAGGGAGGTGCAGTTGTTTAGTGTGGCCTCGCCTTCCCCCAGGCAGGTTTGAGAGGTCCGGTCTCAGCTGACTGGGGCAGCAGAACCTCATTCCCTCCCGGCCCTACACCCAGCCTGCCCCAGTCCTGCAGTCTGTTGTTCCTTAGTCAGGGAGGTGCCCCAAAGTGTGACCAAACCAAGAGAACACTCAACTCTTTTCTTCCTCCCTCTTTGGGTAGCCCTCAAACCACTGGACTTTGAAGTCAGCAGGTAATTCTCCAAATGAAATAACTTTTTTTTTTTTTTTCAGCAGAGGCAAGGAAGCCACCTTTTGTGTGATTTTTTTTTTTCCTTTTTTTTTGAGACGGAGTCTTGCTCTGTCACCTAGGCTGGAGTACAGTGGCATGAGAGGCTCACTGCAACCTCCCCCTACTGGGTTCAAGTGATTCTCTTGCCTCAGCCTGCTGAGTAGCAGGGATTACAAGGCACGCACTACCATGCCTGGCTAAATTTTGCATTTTTAGTAGAAATGGGGTTTTGCCATGTTTGCCAGGTTGGTCTTGAACTCTTGACCTCAGGTGATCCGCCCACCTCGACCTCCCAAAGTGCTGGGATTACAGGCATGAGCCACCGTGCCTGGCTGTAATGTGGTTTTTAAGAAGATGAAAAGAAAAAAAAAAAGAGACTTTCAGATAAAATGATCTTGCGTGAAGGGAGTAAGTGGATGCATAGAAGCAGGGGCAGCTCCTAATCTACCTGGTGGAGCCCGGAACCCTCCTGGCCTCCCCCTACACTGGGACTGGGCCCTGGGGGCTGCCCTCCAGGGTGACGTGGCTCCCTCAGGCCTGAAAGCGCCTTGGAGGGAGCTGACCTTGGAGGGCAATGTTCACTGGACGTGGTACCTGATATCCGAGTCGGTCGCTGTCTCCCGCTCTGGGCTGCAGCAGAGGAGGAAAGGCACATTGAGCTCTCATGGGGGTGAACCATGACCTCCAGGAAGATTCTGAACTCCCTCAAACCGAACGTGAGCATGCCTTTACAATCCCCGGGACCCAGTCTACAGCCACACATGCTGCAGAGAGAGGTGTGGAGAGTAGGGGAGGTCCATCTTGGGGAAGCCTCTGCTTCCTGACCACGTGGGTGTGTTGGGGAGGGCCCTGAAGGGCCCAGTTAAGAGTACGAATGGGGAGAGGTACCTCTGGTGCAGGCTCTCGGGGGAAACTTGCCAGGTCAGGGAGTATGAAGCCCAATATGTGGCTTCTCCAGACCCAGCCTCTGCATTCGGGTTGGAATGAACAGGCTGAGGTCGAGGCTGATATGGCTGCACAAACAGCTGGGGCAGGGAGCGCTCTGGACAGAGTCAGGCCAGGCCGGGCAGGATGACGCCAGCGCCTGCACTCTGGGGGTGGGAACTCACAGCCGTGGAGCTGCAAAGGGCTCCAGGCATGATCTGCAGCCCCATGTGGCCCTATCAGAAGACAACCACGGAATATGGGGGATCTGCCAGGGAAGATGTCAGGTGCAGTGCCACATGCCCTGGACTGCCCAAGCTACTCCCGTGTCAAATATTCTGTCACTCTGTTCTCATCCACACACGTGAACTTGTCACATGCCATGAGGTCTGATTTTTGGCTCAAGAAATACGGTCACTACCGTTACAGAAGATGAGCCTGTCATCACATACTGACACTTGGGGACGAGGAGGGAGAAAGGGCAGAGAAAATGTAGCAAAGTGAAGCCTCTTTGCTGTTGCAGAGTGAAGGCCGGAGGCTTAAACTTATTTACAAAGCTGAGCCAACCTTCCCCATCTTGACTTCATACCACCCCTAAGGTGTCTCAAATGTTCTTAGGAGAGGTGAGGGGAGGGAAGGTTTTGAGGGATTCAGAGTCTCATTAATCAATTTCACTTGGCTTTTTAGATTTGCTCATTGAACACAAAGCAACAAGACTGAATTTTCTGTCTGGCCTGAGGGATACCCATCTCCTTTTCTTGCAGTCATGTTTCTGAACTTTCTTTTCCATTACCAGCCCTAGAGCCTTTTTAGATATATTTTTTCTGTCTCTCCTGTCACTTTTTTTTTTTTGAGATGGAGTTTCCCTCTTGTTACCCAGGTTGCAGTGTAATGACACGATCTTGGCTCAATGCAACCTCCGCCTCCTGGGTTCAAGTGATTTTCCTGCCTCAGCCTCCCGAGCAGCTGGGATTACAGGCATTTGCCACCACACCCGGCTAATTATTTTTTGTGTTTTTAGTAGAGACGGGGTTTCTCCATGTTGGTCAGGCTGGTCTCGAACTCCCGACCTCAGGTGATCCGCCCGCCTCGGCCTCCCAGAGTGGTGGGATTACAGGCGTTAGCCATCGTGCCCGGCCTTTCCTGTCACTTAAAAATAAAAACATTTCAGAGGTTTAGGAAACCTCTGAAACTAAAAGTACGTTGACAAGGTTGTACAACTATCACCACTATGTAATTCCAAAACATTTTATCTTCCCTAAAAGAAATCCCATACACGATAGCAGTCACTCTCCCTTCCCTCTTTCTCCCACCAGCCCCTGGCAACCGCTAATCTATTTTCTGACTCCATCTACCATGAACTTTTAGCACCACAGATACACTGATATCTGTTTGGTACTTTGGACAGCCACAAAGCATTGCAACGTCTAAGTGTTTTCTGCCCTCAAGAACCAAATTTTGCTCATTGAGAATGCGGGCCTTAGTCTTATGTCTCTGAAAGTACGTAAGCTGTACACCACTAAATCTATACTCAGCATTCCCCATCCACAAGCCCCCTGCCCCCACCCTGCCCCTTCCCTTTGTTGGGACCCACTTCTCACCCAGTCCCAAGGCTGTACCTGGGGTCCTCTCCTGTCTCGCTGTCAGGAAGGCTGCTGGGGCACAAATGGGAAAGACCAACACCAGTTAGTCCCCACCCCATTGACCTTCCATCATGCTGGGTCTTAGGGGAGAGGCAATCCCTACCCCTCCCACCCTCCCACCCCTTCCCAGGGTTTCCAAATGGCCTCTGTGGGGTCTGAAAGCACTCTTCTCAGTCTCTGTCCCTCCCACAACACCTGGATGGGCACCCTCCAAATAACATGTGCTAAGTCAAGCATTCCTGGCATTGACTCAGAGCAGCAGTGAAGCTGGCTGAGCATCAAAAGCATTTCATAGCTGGAAAACGCAATCTCAGAGAGGGAAAGTGAAAGGACACAATCATTTCTTATAGTGTTTTCCAAACCGTGGTTAGGGACCCAATCATTGGGTCTGAAATCAGTAGGCTGCAAGTGCATTAGAGGAAAAAAAAAAAAAAAAAAACAATAGATGAAATCAGTGTCTACTGCATGGGGTACTGTATTTTTTGTGATTTTTTTTTCTCATTTATAAATGCATAAATATAGTGGACTGTGATGTCAAATGCCTTTCATACTATGGATTATGGTAACTTAAAAAAAACAACAACACTGAGTGAGGTGACCTGAATTGTGGTGCCAATTTTGCCAGCGCTGTATCCTCTCCCCAGGACACCTCCCAACCTTCCAGAAGCAGCCCCTTGCCGATGAAATGTATACTTCTGACATGGACATTTGGAAAATACAGATCGTACAGCTCTTACTTTAATAATGCTAAAAACAACTAAAATTTATTGAACTTTTATAAGCACCACCATAGTAGTATTTTCTTTTCTTTCTTTCTTTTTTTTTTTTTTTTTTAAGACCCATTGCCCAGGCTGGAGTACAGTGGTGTGATCTCAGCTCACTGCAACCTCCACCTCCTGGGCTCAAGCGATCCTTCTGCCTTAGCCCCTTGAATAGCTGGGATTACAGGCATGTGCCACCATGCCTAAGTTTTGTATTTTTTTTTGTAGAGACAGGGGTCTCCGTATGTTGCCCAGGCTGGTCTTGAACTCCTGGGCTCAAGCGATCCTCCAGCTCTGGCCTCCCAAAACACTGGGATTACAGCAGTGAGCCACCGCACCCAGCTGGTATTGTCTCTTTTAAAGTTCAAAATAACCATATGAAGGAGGTTTATTTTGATTGCCCTCACTTTACAGATGAAGAAAGTGAGGCTCTGAGAAAGGCTAAGTAACTTGCCCAAAGTCACTCAGCTAGCAAGGAGTGGGGAAAATAGCTCTGATTCCAAAGTTCATGCTACATTACCTCCCCTGTAATTTTCCATGCCATAGCTCTGATATATGCCCCTTGTCCAGAGAACCAGCATGGACGAAATCAAGGATGGAAATGAGCCTGATGAAGTCCCCCTCCTGCTGAGGGGCAGGACTGAATGGAGATTCTGATGGATATGTAGTCCCCAGTCCGCTCTTTTCCTGTTCTCTCATCTTTGTGGTCTCATTTCATTCTCTTAACCCAATCAAACATCACATTCCCTCACCATGAGATTGCCATAATTCACAATTTACAGACAAGCTGGTAACATGAGACATAAAAACCCAAAGCTTACAAATTCCAGCTCTGCGGCCACATCCCAGATAAGCTTATCTCTGGAGTCTTCCTGATGTGACTACTTCCAGAGTAGCGGAGGTGGTTGTTTAATGCATCTGTGGAATCTCAGAGGACCCCAGCACACAATAAGCTCTCCCAGCCCTAACTCAGTTTGCAACATTGTCTGCACGCTCAATTAGCCCTCATAATGGACTACCTTCCTCTCTAATCAGCTCCTGTGTAATTCTTTCATCCCCAGTGGGATTTTAAGGCAGGAAGAACAGCCCCCATGGTGCTTAGCACATGACAGAGCTATATAATGAATGGAGGTTGGTAACATATATATTAATCTTTTGAGAAGGAAGGGAGGGACTGGCTCTCATAGCTGTCCTTCCCTGTGCACTGTGAGAAGTTGTTTGCAAACAACTCATCATCTCATCTTTGCAACCCTACAAACCCTATCCCCATTTTACAGATGAGGAAACTGAGACTAAGAGTTTACAAATGTGACAGAGCTAGGAAGAGGGGAAGCTGGGGTGTGAAGCCAAGTTCTCTTTCCAGTGTAGCCCCCAGCCTCTTCCAATGAGCCTCCCCAAAGCTTTGTATCTGTTTGAAGCTGAGAAATAAAGAATGGTATGTCTGGCAGGCACTTCTCTCACTCATTGCTGGGGTCCTTACAAGAGTGCTGGGGGGCATTCGATTCCTCCTCTGCCTGAACTCTGCAGACGAAGCACACAGCTGAAAGCCTGAGCCTCCCCGTTCCCCAACCCCACGTCCTTCCCTCCAGCCCTCTAGGACCTGGCGTATGTGTGGCAACCTGAATCAGGGCGCAGAGGCTGCCCTCCAGGGGCTCACACCCTGGTAGGGGAAATCAGACAGGTACAGAAGTCAGGAGGTTATGAGGGCCAAAAGAAAAGTAGGGCAAAGTATCAGAGAACTTTTGGGGAAAAGTATACACAAATGCTATGCAAATGCGTGAAGGAAAAACTGGAAGCTCCTGGGTGATGGAATATTAGGTGTTTTTTATCTTCTATATGCTTGTGTGTCTTTTCTAATGTAATGTGTGTGCATTCTATCAGAATCAGAGAAAAGAGCATAATTTTTAAAAGAAATTTGGAGGAGGAAGAAACCTGAGAAAATGAGTAGAGCCTCATGGAAGTCATAGCTGAACTAAACCTTGAAGAGTGGGAAGGATAAGACGGTGGAGGTGGAGGGAGGGAACTGTAGGCTAAAGAGGCAACATATGATAATCGGCATGAGGAGAAGCAGGAAAAATATGGGCTCTGATGTTTGAATCCCAGAGGCTTTTCCACTCACTGGCTGTGAAATCTGAGGCAAGCCACTTTACTTGGAGGAGCCTCTGTTTCCTGGCCTATAAAACGGGGGTGAAGGTGCAAACCTCACAGTGACATTGGGAGAATGTATTACAGCTCACAGTAGAGGGCAGGTTGTAGGCTTGGAGAACTAGGAGGAATTGTTTTTTCAGCTCAGTGCTTGGCCCCAAAAGTACAGGCAGAGGGAGAATCGAATACCCCCAACACTCATTTAAGACCCTGGCAATAAATAAAAAGCGAAGTGGAAACTGAGGCGCGAAGAGTGAGCTAGGATATACAGAGCTCCACAACCCATTCCTCCTGCCCAGACAGGCTTGTTGCTGTCCTGCAAGGTTACCTTTCACCCACAGCGTCCTTTCCAATTGATGTCACTGGGTCCCAATGCCAAATTTCTGAGAGAGGAAAGGTAGGGTTTTACTCATTGTCCAGACAAGGAAACTATCTCAGAGAGGTGAAGCAACCTGCTTAAGGTCACAGAGCTAGCAAGTGGTAGCATGAGGACTTCAGCCAGGGACAGCCAGGGTCATCTGGGTCCCACGCCTGGCTGGTGACTTCCACACAGCATCCCTTCTGCTGTCTGTCAGCTGTCTTGCCACACCTGCCTCCTCCAGGAAACCCAGGTACACTTGAGCCCCTGACTTCCAGCTTCCTAAAGCCTCCAGGAATTGTAAAGGCAGATGGGACCAGGGCCGTCCTGAGCGAAGCCTGTTTCTTTCTTCCTGGGGAATCAGGGCCCTGGGCAGGCAGCATCCACCCTAACCAGCACAGGCAACAGCGTTACAGCAGGGAGCTCCAGTGAGACTGGATGTGCAGCTCCCCGTAGGGAAGCCTCTTCCCCACACTGATCCTACCCTCAGGGCCTTGGTTTCTGCTGACCCCCTGGGGGCATTTAAAGTCATTCTACTCTGGATATGAATAGCCCTATTCTGTATTTCCAGGAAAAGAATTTCACCAGAGTGTATCTGCTAATACTGACTTTTTACCAAAACATTTACCTCTTAAAGATTAAAGAGACAGTTTGCAAATTCCCAGGTTGACAGTTTCTTAAAGCAGAGAGCCAGGGAGGGGCAGGTGATTCTTCCTAAAGCAAATGCTTGGGAACCACACAGTTCCCTCTGAGACCAGGAGCCAGGCTGCTGACGCGAGGGACCAGCTCAGGGCTGCATCGGCAGGACCTCGGCAGATGGACGCTTCACACTCGCCCTGTGGCTCTGTCTGCACTCCTCTGTCCACTCTGGGAGAGTGAGCTCCCCAAAGGCAGTGCCAGGCCTTTTCCTTTGCAGCCTACACAGAATAGTTCACAAAATACACATCTCTACAGGGCACCTGGGGTACAACACGGAATAATCCCTCAAGGAGCTCACAGTCATGGAGGAGACAGACGCATTGGCAAATAATCATAATACCATGTGAAGTATGCACTCACAGTATTTGCTCATTCCAAATATTGATGGAGAAGAAATACTGGGTGAGGAAACAGCTCTGACAAAGCATGTGGAAAAGAGAGAGATGTCAAGATGCATTATAACGGCAGCCTCTTGAAGGTCTAAAGTTGCTTCTGGTTCATTCATTTAGCAAATGAATTCGTTTAGCTGAAAGCACTATGGATACAGTGAGACAAATAAAATATGGTCCCCAGGGGAGCTCTCAGGAATCTTTCCCAGGAGACAGGCTGGAGTACATTTAAAGAGCCATAGGGGAATTTTGTTCCTGGCAAAGAAGTAGTATGCTGTTGGATAATAATATTTATAGGATATTTACTACATGCTAGGTTAATCCTCACATCAATCTCACGGGTAATAAGGGAAACTGGTAGAGAAAGGTTATGAAATTTTCCAAAGCACAAAGACCAAACGTGAACCCAGGCAGCTTGGCTCCAGAGCCTGTGAGTGCAGCCATACTGCTGCTGCGGTCACTGGAGGAATAAACAAACAATGGTACCAACAAAGCACCCACCTCCCCAGAGCATTCCCCATTCTGCGCCTCCTAATCCCCCAGCTTCCTGCCCTGTGCCTCCTGGAACTCTTTCTGGCTGCCTGGTCACCAGGTCATGGCCTGGGTATGGCTGAAAAGCATCTGAGCAGCCTGGCATCACCCTCACCTCTGGCTGTAGACACGCAGACTTGAGAGGGCTTGCCAGGTCAAAGGCTGTTTTGCTTTTAGCTCTCTTTGCAAGCACATTTTCTCCCTGCAGACCTGGGGCCCAATATCAGAGCTATGGAGCTCCTACCAATAATGGAGGGGGACACTCAACACACAGCCCCCACACTTAACTCAATGCTCAGGGTAGGTGGGCCAGCCAGAGCAGTGTACATGTCCAGATTCTGAGAGACAAACAGCAGATGAAGCCAACTGAGTCATATCTGCCTGGACTCCTCCTCCTCCTCCTAGCCACTATAAGGAGCTCTAGACTGGCCTTCCTTCCTATAGTTTGTCGGTCTGTCTCTTTTTCTCTCTCCCTAATCCATCATTTGTCACAAGCACGATTCTTTTGCAGCATTTGGGCTACATCTTACCTCCCATAGGTAGGTACTATATCCATAGTGCTTTTGCTAAATGAATTCATTTGTGAAATGAGTGAACCAGGAACACCTTAAGGCCTTTAAGAGGCTGCCATTACAATGCACCTTGACATCTGTCTCATTTCCACATGCATTTGCCCAAGCTTTTTCCTAACCCACTATTTAGCTACTTCTCTTCTCCATCAATATTTGAAATGAGCAAATAGTATTCATGCACACCTGACGCTGTATTTTGATTGTTTGCTAATGCCTCCATTCCTACCGTCTTTCTGTCTGTCTCTTACTCTGTTTCCCCAGTCCATCATCCTTTACCACAAACATGGTTCTTTTGCAGCCTTTGGGCTAAATCTCACCTCTCAGACCTAGTACAAGTTGACTTCTTCAGTCCCGTCTGTCATAATGCACCCCATGCAACCAGTACTGCAGGCGCACAGAACCATGTTCTTTAATATCAGCAAGCCTTTGCCCACACCGTCACCCCTGCCTGGAACACCTCCCTCTCCCACCCCTGCCTTTTCTACCTGATGAAACCACACTCATCCTCAAATACCACATCCACAGTGAGCCCCCTCTCCTTGACTGTAGTGTCAATTGTGGTTCCTCTGTGCTCTTCTAAGGCCCAGGACTCCTCTCACCTCCCTTAAAAGCAGGGCCATGTCTTAGTCACCTTGGCACTCCTGTTGCTGTCACATGGTCTAGCACACACTAGACTCTCAACTGGGTGAGTGAATAAGTCACTGTGGACACTGGAGCATGAGTTGAGTTGGGCGCAAATTCTCATGACTTCCCAGGGTTGGCTGCAAGCTAACAAATGTACTTCACTATGCTTGACAGGGAAGCTGGATCGGGCAGGAAAGCAAAAAAGGATCCTGAAGAAACGAGACCCTTTTCGCTACTGCTCCTCTGCGAGCCTCGAACAGAGCCGGGAGCTGGGACCTGGGCTGCCTGTTGGAGAGTAAGTGTTGATGAGGACAGAGTTGTGAGGACCCACGCGATGGCTCTGGGAGGAGGCAGGTGTGTGTGAGTCACGGCCACAGCGGCTGCTGGCCTTTGGACTGTCAGGCTAGCTACGCTTTCTTCATGATACTCTTGTGCCCTTCTCTTTGAGCACATGGTGGGAAACCCATGCACTTGATCACCCAGGTGCACATCCCACTTCTGCCATTTAACAGCTGGGTGGCCTTGGGCAACTTGCTTCACCTCAGTTTCCTTATCTGATAAATGAGGATATAATAATATCTACTGCACAGAGTTTGGTGCAGACTGACTGTGATGGTGAAGTGTCTGGCCTGTAAGAATTGCTTAGGCAGGAACAGAAAACCAAATGCCGCATGTTCTCACTCATAAGTGGGAGTTGAACAATGAGAACACATGGACATAGGGAGGCAAGCATCATACACTGGGTCTGTCGGGGGTTGGGGGCAAGGGGAGGGAGAGCATTAGGACAAATACCTAACGAATGAGGGGCTTAAAACCTAGATGATGGGTTGATAGGTGCAGCAAACCACCATGGCACAGGTATACCTATGTAACAGACCTGCACACTCTGCACATGTATCCCAGAACCCAAAATAAAATTTAAAAATAGAAGTGCTTAGGGTCCTTTGCTCTGGAGAGGCTCCTTGTGTTCCCTGGGTTGGGGCAGAGGCTTCCAAAGAGAGAGATGGCAGCAGTCAGACTCTTAGGGTTGGCACAGCTTGGAGAAGAGATGGGGCCCAAGGCAGGGCAGAGCTGAGCCCCTGCCAGTCATGCCTGCTGCATCTGCAGAGGACAAGGAGAGGTGCTGAGGCTGGCACGATGCCACATGAGGGCAAGAGGGTGGGGGAGGAGGTAAAGAAAGCAGGGCAAAGGGACCAGGTTCAGAGTGGGTTTTGACATCCATGCTGAGCAGGGGAAGGCAGGGGCAGCTCCAGTCTCTGAGCCCTGCAATCATTCTGGAAAAGCCCTGCCCTGGAGGAGTGCCCAGATCCTCCCTGACCGCTACATGGAGCTTGGACAATACCCCTTAGGATTAGGCCCTGGGTGCCCAGCAGTGGCCAGGCTTGAGGGAAAGAACATGGGCAGAGTCTCTGCTCCACACACTGACCAGGAAGTCACCCAACCTCTCTGAGCCTCCGTTTCTGCTTCTGTGAAATGGGGTAACAACACTCCCCTCCTAAACTTAGTAGGAGGCTTGATGAGATCATGTTGACAATGCACTTAGCAAAGGGCACGGTCCATAGCAGGTGCCCGATAAATACTGGTTACTTTCTTCAGCTCACAGTGCACTGGGGACTCTTGTCTTCTTGCTGTAGACATGCAGTCAGACAACAGAAAGGGCTCCTCCCTCCAAAAGCTGAAGATGCAGTCGGAATAAGACAAAATGATCTCAAACCTAATACCTGGACCTTCCCAGCCAGGATATGTTGAGAAATCTCCCAAGTAAGATGGCAAAGGAGGCAAAGACCCCTCTGCCCACAAAGACATCACAGTCCCCCATGGTAGGTGATAGGAAACCCAAGGGGCTCATCTGCCAGCCCATAGCCCCACTGAGGAGGGACATTGGTCACCTTTTGGGTACATGATTCAGGGACATCTTAGAAATGCAAGAAATGGGGGTGCATACTGATACTCAGACATTGGGCCTAAAGTCCTTCTCCCTGCTCGGTTCTGCACTCATGCTTATGAAAAACCTGACACCTTGAATAATTTTCTCCTAGAAATGATAGGCAGGGAAAGCTTGCCCTTCCACTGATTGGCTGCAACTTGTATTCCTAAATAAATGCTACAAAGACCAAAGATCCCTTTTTCCCTTGGCTACGGGAGGGCGCAGAGCTGGCTGTCGTTGTCATCTGCCCGGGTTTCTGAACATCTTTTTACTCTCTTCATTTCTCAGCTCCTATTTTCTTACCTTTTTAAAGGGTTTTATTTTACATGAATCTTATTTTATTTTATTTTTATTACTATTATTATTTTTTGGAGACAGAGTCTGTCTCTATCGCCAGGCTTGAGTGCAGTGGCGCGATCCCAGCTCACTGCAACTTCTGTGTTCTGGTTTCAAGCGATTCTCCTGCCTCAGCCTCCCAAGTAACTGGGACTACAGGCACGTACCACCCCGCCAGGCTAATTTTTTGTACTTTTAGTAGAGATGGGGTTTCGCCATGTTGGCCAGGATGGGCTCAATCTCTTGACCTCATGATCTGCCCGCCTCGGCCTCCCAAAGTGCTATGATTACAGGCGTGAGCCACCACGCCCAGCATCTTTTTTTTTTTTTTTTTTTTTTAAATTATGCTTTAAGTTCTGGGATACATGCGCAGAACATGCAGGTTTGTTACATAGGCATACATATGCCATGGTGGTTTGTGGCACCCATCAACCTGTCATCTACATTAGGTATTTCTCCTAATGCTGTCCCTCCCCTAGCCCTCCACCCCCCAACAGGCCCCGGTGTGTGATGTTCCCCTCCCTGTGTCTATATGTTCTCATTGTTCAACTCCCACTTATGAGTGAGAACATTTGGTGCTTGGTTCTCTGTTTCTGTTTTAGTTTGCTGAGAACGATGGTTTCCAGCTTCATCTATGTCCCTACAAAGGACACAAACTCATCCTTTTTATGGCTGCATAGTATTCCATGGTGTATATGTGCCACATTTTCTTTATCCAGTCTATCATTGATGGAGATTTGAGTTGGTTCCAAGTCTTTGCTGTTGTGAATAGTGCTGCAGTAAATATATGTGTGCATGTGTCTTTATAGTAGAATGATTTATAATCCTTTGGGCATATACCCAGTAATGGAATTACTGGGTCAAATGGTATTTCTGGTTCTAGATCCTTGAGGAATCACTACACTGTCTTCTACAATGGTTGAACTAATTTGTACTCCCACCAACTGTGTAAAAGTGTTCCTATTTCTCCATATCTTCTCCAGCATCGGTTTCCTGACTTTTTAATGATCGTCATTCTAACTGGCGTGAGATGGTATCTCACTGTGGTTTTGATTTTTACACGCATCTTTTATCAACTAGTTTCAAGTGCTTCTTGGAAGTAGGTGGGTATAAATAATAGATTCATGATTGACTCAGCCTGGGGTTCTGGCTCTTTAATTAAGACAGTGATCTTTCCCCAGAAACCAACATTTATTGGTTATATCTGGATCCTCAGAACACCCACTGATGGTGTGTGTGTGTCAGTGCAGCTCATGACCAAGCTGGAAACCAATGCTGGTGCTGCAATTTCCCACACTGGGAAATTACTACTGTGCAGCTGAGTAACCATGGGATTAGAGTCAGACAGAACTCAGTTTCAATTCCAGCTCTGCCACTTATTAGCTGTGTGAATTAGGGCAAATAGTTTAACCTTCCTCTATAAATGAGAATTGAGAACAGTATGGACCTTGCTGGTTACCATAAAAATTAAATGAAATAATGCATGCAAAGGACTTAGCAAAGAACCTGCTCATAGTAACGATGATGATGAGAATAACAATTAGCAGTGTTTGTTGAGTCCTCACTGAACACACAGTGGCCATTGCAATAAAAGCGTGTGCATCCTCAACTGAGAAGGATGGTTGAAAGGAGTTCCCCTCTGCCGAGCCCTGAGGATGCATCTATTACCTGCTCCAGAAGACAGACCCCGAGACCTTCTGCATCTCCCCCAGTGCAGCTAGAAGGAGCGAGGACTTGCCACAGCCCACCTGCCCCACGATCATGGTCAGTTGACCTGCAGGGAGGGAGGGTGGCAGATGGGAGTGGGGCCAGGGGAAGTCTGAACAACCATCGCCCAGAAAGACAGACAGACAGATGCACCCAACCTTGGGGCCCCTGTTTTCTTTCCTCCTACCTAGAATCCCCAACAAGTCCTCTCCCTCTTTAAGCCTTTCTTTCTGGAAATTAACATCCTCCTCTGGCTCCTCGGGTCCTTCCTCCTCTCAGATTTCCTGACCCACCGCCCTTCCTAAGCACTTGCTTCTCCCTGCCCACTCTCCCAGTGTGAGCCCAGCTCCTTGTGATCCCAAGAAATGCTATCCCAGGTGCCACCTCCAACCCACCTCCATTTGCATATGGCTGCCTCTGCCAGAGGTCCTCCTGCCTCATGGCCTCTGGGACCTTGCCCATTCTCAGAAACCCCACCTCTTCCACTATCTTCTTTGGCTACCCACATCTAATCTTTCTGTGCATTTCCTGTACTGCCTGCAATGGATGGTTTGAAATTAAGGCTGGCAGTTTTACCCTGTCTTTAGTGCTGCACTCCCACCTTGCACACGGAAGCCTCTAGAATGTAGCCCACCCCTTCTCTAGTATACCCAGGGCACCCACCAAGAATGAGCAGAGAACAGGGACTCAATAAGTGTGGCCTTGTCTTCTTATCTCCATGTTATTCAGTGGGACATGGTGAGGGGTGTGCTGGAGGGGTGGACTGGGCCATACCTCGGGGGATACGAATGGTGATGTTGGACAGTGTGGGGATTCCATCTGGGGTCCACGTGAAGTAGCCTCCCATGATCTTCATTGGCCATGCCCCACCGCCCAGGAGAGAACAGAAAAGCAGCTCATTCCCACTGTGAGTAGTCTCTGGCCTCTCCTCTTCCATGAAAGCCAAAAGACACTGATTCCAGGCCCTGGATCGCTTCTCGAGCAAGGAAGTGGGAAACTGGCCTTCTCATGTTGACCCCTGCCTAAGGCTGGGGGTCCCCCCACTTGGTTGTCCCTGGTTTCTGGATTCCTATGGACTCTACCAGTGGGCAGGGTTCCCTCTGCAGAGGACTCTCAGCATATGGCTCTCAGGCCTTCCAGGTGAGCTCCCTCTGGGAGCTGGTGCTGGGTGGCCAGGCACGGGGCAGCAGGGTCTAGGACTCACCTGGACACAGCAGTTTTCAGCATCGCCATCTGTGCTGGGGACCAGGCTCTGCAGGGGGCCCGTGAGTCCCCGACAGTCCTCCCGGGCTGGACGCTTTCGGTTCACAACCTTGAGGGGCTGGGGGTGGTTTGGAGGTGAACCCACTGGGCTGGGAGCTGTGTAGGTAAGGGAGCCCCTCTTCCTGGGAAAAAAGGCAGAAGTCCGACACAGGGGGGCCGAGTTTCCGGCCTTAGAGGGCCATGCTGGGAGTAGCAAGGGGAGGCCGGGCACTCACCACTGCCTGGTACTTGCTGGCTGGGCCCTGGGGCGTGGGCTCACGGGGGGCACACTGCTCCTCGCGGATCTCTGCACTGGACAGGAACTCACTGAGCTTTTGCACGCTGCACGGGAAGCACAGAGACGCCCCTCACCCCTGCCAGGGGCAGAGGGGAGGGGAGAGGGTGCGGCCTGAGAGAGAGCTCTGAGAAGCCTCTTGGGCCTGAAGTGTAGTTCCACAAAGCCCACACTGAAGGGGGCAGACCAGTGAGCATTCCCATGGGGGCAGGTAAGTGGTGTTACCAGGGTTTGCTAGGGTTGACCAGTCAGCTGGAGTAGGTAGGGGTCTGGATTAGAGGTGGGATTGGTTAATTTTAGGGTTGGTTTAATGTTGAAGCTGGTTAGTCTGAGTTATTAGACTGAAGGATGGTTGACGTTGGGTTGGTCAGGGTTAAGGTTAGTTAGGACTAAGATTGGTTAAGAATCAATAGCTAATATTTTGTGAGCACGCACTATATGCCAGACACTGTGTTAACTGCTTTGTAGCATTATGCAATCAAATCCCCATAACAGCCTCCTGGGGGAGGTGTCATTACTCATGGGGGAGGCAGCTAGTCCCACCCGCTTCTCTGTCTCGATTTCCCTGTGGGTCCGAGGAGGCACTGGAAGCTTTACTCTTCCAGCTCTTTCTCTCCCATCCTGGAGGTATGAAAGCTTTCTGGGAAGCTCAGGATTGTTTGTATTCTCCTTTCTTCTCTTCTGTGAATATCCAATAAGCTTGGGGCAGACAAGCCATCCTACCCTCAAGACAAGGTTATTCTGGGGCTGTAAGTGAGCTGTGGCCTGGAGTCACCCTTTCTGTGTGCCACCCCCTAGATGGGAGGGGCGGACCGCCAGGCTCTGCCCTTGTCTCCTGTCCAGCCTTCCTCCCCAGCAGGCAGCGACTGGGAAGGGTGGAGCTGGCCCTCATCTCCTGGGTGAAGCTTCAGGTAGTGTCCCGAGCCCACCTTCAGCCAGAGCCTGAGCTTCCTCACTGAAAAGGCCTCTGCTAGTCTGGTGTTCCTTTCCTGGAAACAGTGGGATCCAGAGTGTTTGAAAATGTGAATGCTTTGGGATCAGTGCAACAGTTTCCTGGCAGGTACAGCATTCTTGAATCTGTGGTTTCTACACAGAATCGTAGGGCTGGAGAGTCGGTGGCGGGAGGTGGGTGATCATCAGACCCCACAAGGCCACGGCCAAGAAACTGACTCAGCACAGACGATCATGGAAATGGGAGCTAATCCCTGTTCAACCAACAACTCCTTTGTCAGTGCTCCTTAGAGCATAATTCTGCTGAGTTATACCCCATTCCATCTTTGAACTCATGCCAGTGCCTCCCCATGCAAGCTACCCCCTCTATCAGCTATTTAATTTCAACAACTACTCCTTCCTTCCAGCTTCCCAGAACCTGCCAGGGTCCCATGAGACAGGGGTGTCACCTTCCTCAAGGCTGAAGACACAGAGGACATTTGTTACTGACTGGTCCTCTGGCCATGGGTAAGGACAAGCCAGTCCTCCACAGAGGCATGACAAGTTCTTGCTTTCAAGGAGCCAGAGCTATTTCAGAGGAGGTCTTCACACTCCAGATATGGCATTTCCCAGCCATAGCCTCAGCCTTCTACCTTCAAGCTTTCATTCCCAAGAGGGCAATGCCTCTGGGACAGAGGCAGAGTCCCCATGAGGCTCTAGAGCCCAGAAGTGGGAGCCTCCAAGAGCTGTGGGCCAATCTGAGCAGGACCCAGCGCTTGGGGGAAACTGTTTCACTGTCTGAGGCGGAGGTCTCAGGGCTGTGGGAAGGGTAGGGTATGCTCAGCCTGGGCAAGACAGACACAGTGGATGCCTTCTGATATCCAAGGTGCTGCCACGTGGGGAAGGGATGGCCTCATTCTGGCTGGCTCAGGAGGGCGCAGTTAGGACCAGTGGGTAGAATTTAGGAAGATTCCACATTTGGCTCAACATTATTATTATTTTTTTTTGGTTGCCGTGGACGTGACAGTGAATCCCCTCTCCTGGGAGGTATGTAAGCAAGTCCTTGCTTAGGGATGGTGAGCTGGAAAACCATACAGGACAATGTCCCTCTGACCAACCAGGACCAGCTGCATCGAGGCCCAGCAATGGGGGTGTGTCCTGGGACCAAATAACTACGGATTGGCAGTCACTCAAGCAAGCCCTGAGGCTGACACAGGAGCTGCCCGCCCAGTGCCCTGACCCAGACCCTCCCCTCACCTCACTAGAGCTTTGACGGTGGATCGGACCACGCTGGACAGCAGGAACAGCGGTGTGACCAAGATGTGGAAGAGGGAGAGGGAGGCAAAGGCCACGGACGGCGAGAAGTCGGCCTCTTTGAAGAAGCTGACGTGGCCCATGAAGGTCTGTGGACAGAGGCACAAGTGAGGCCGGGGTGGCCCAGGGTGTGGGCCCCTCCCACACTGGAACCGCTCAGCCCTGGAAGGGAAACGAGAGGGCTGGCAGGGAGGGGGCTCCGAAGAGGACCTTTCAGTTGGAGACACCCTCATCAACCCCACAGTCATCTCACGGAAGCTTCCCCAACAAGTTCAGGACTTCAAGCTGGAGAGCAGGAGCTGCTTCCTCCCCGTCCTGCCCAGTCTTGGCCGGGAATGAGCAGGGAGGAGACCCCAGGTTAGGTCAGCACTGCCCTCTCCTCAGACAGCAGGCGGGGTGCTCATCTCCCCAGTCCTCATCGGGAAACCGTAAACACAGTGATTACGAAACCATCATCTCATGGCTCAGGGCTTTGCCCCAGCCACCTGGCAGGCTCAGTGGCCTGTTACCCACAGTTCCCGAAGAGCCAGGCCAGGAACCAGCTCAATAAATCACATTGGAAGTGAATTCCCAAGCGTGCCGGAGAGGCTGTGAACTCTACACAGCTCAGGGACACCGGTCCGGGGGGAATAAATAGATCTTTTTAAGGAACTGTAGCCATCACAGAAGGCGGAGATGCGAGGCTGAGTGAGGGGGCTGCAGGCTCGCGGGAGCCCAGGCCTTTCTGTAGGAGCACGCTGCCTGCCCCCAGTGGCTGAGTTCACACACAGCTTTTATCAAAATTGCTTTAGAAAGCCACCATTGCACTATCTAATGGCATGGAGAATTGCGTGTGGCATGTTCTTAAATTTAAAAGAGCAGGTTACAAAACTGCATGCGCAGCACATTCCTATTTTTATAGAAAATGACATCTCATAGGCCTTAAAAAAAGACTGGAAAAAAACACATTAGACATGTTACCAGTGGGATTATGGGTGATTTAAATTTTCTTTGTGCTTTCTGTTCTGGATTTCCCATCATTTCTACAACACACATGCTTTACTTTAAAAATTAAAAACCTGGATAGCTATTTTTTAAAAGTAATTTCTCTAAATACTAAGCCTTGGGTCTTTTTTTTTTTTTTGAGACGGAGTTTCACTCTTGTCACCCAGGCTGGAGTGCAATGGCGCGATCTCGGCTCACCACAACCTCCACCTCCTGGGTTCAGGAGATTCTCCTGCCTCAGCCTCCCGAGTAGGTGGGATTACAGGCATGTGCCACCATGCCCAGCTAATTTTTGTATTTTCAGTACAGACGGAATTTCACCATGTTGGCCAGGATGGTCTCGATCTCCTGACCTCATGATCTGTCTGCCTCAGCCTCCCAAAGTGCTGGGATTACAGGCGTGAGCCACCCCACCCAGCCTAACCCTTGGGTCTTCCATGCCGGGAGGTAGAGGCCCCTGTCCGGCTAGAGTTGGGGAGGGGCCACACCCTCTATAAATTTCCAATCCTGTTTGCAGTCTGGCTGTGGAGCCTGCCTTCTGAGGCCCCTGTGTAGAAAGGTCAAGCCTTGGTGGCCTCTCACTGCAGATGTCCTCCCCCTCCACCCACCCCGAGAGAAGGAGAGAAGATCCACTTACTATGAGAACAGCTGCAATGGGGATGGCCGTGTTCATGAAAACTGCGGAGGAAGAACAGGGATGAGCTCAGTGGGAGGAACGTGACAGCTACACATGGAGGCACCCAGGGTGGCCAGAGGCAGCCCAGCCCAGCGGGGACAGCCTGCAGGGCAAAGTGCCGGTAGGCTAGGGGCAGAACGCTAGCCCTGTGGCACCTCCAGGTTCTCACCCCATTTCCCTCAAGACTCTTGTCCCAGGTACCCAGGTCCCCGACTCTGGGGCTTAAGCCATTAAGTCACTCTGTGTGGACAGAGTGAAGTTAGCCCCATGGGAAAGTGGTGGGAGAAGGAGAGTTGGCCGTCTGTGGCCAACTGTGAGGTCAGGAGCACATGTTTCCGGGGGCACCAAGCTGCTACTCCTTCCTCTGCCTTTGGCTCTTGTGTCTCCCCAAGCTGGGTTCTCTGTGAAGCTTAGAGGCTTCCTAATCTCCCATGGCTCTTGAGAAAATTTCAAACTCCTTCACATTGAGGTATTAGTAACTAAGGACGGCTTAAAGCAGGATGTCCCTTAGAGTCTGTGTGCAGGTGGGGCAGGTTTGCTGCAACAGAGTCCCCCTCCTTATTGTGTTAAATGTGTGGCCTTTAGATCAGTCATAAGGACTCCAGGAAGCAAAGAGAGTGGGACTTGATGTCAGAGAAGGGCAGAATCCCTGTTACTTATAAGTTGTATAACCTAGGGCATGTCATTTACCTTCCCTGTGCCTCAGTTTCCTCATCTGATTTTTGTAAATGATAAATACTTGTTCATATACCCCGGCTCTTTCCAAGGTCAGAGGAGATAACACGAGTAACAGGCTCTGTGAGCCCTGGGTGCTGTCTAGACATCATACCTCATGGGCTACTAGCTTAGCCCTGCTCCACACATCACCCCTCCTCTGGCCTAGGGTGTGAAATGCTCAACAGTCTCCCTACCCTAGACCTACATTTCCAGAGACAGCAGCCCCCCCAGGGCATAAAAGATAATCATGCCAGCTGACACCTTCCCACCCTATCCTTCTTTCATGGATCCTCTTTCAGGGTATCCCAGAAAAGAGTCTGGTTCTGCCATTAGCCAAATTAAAACAGAGGGACCAGGAGTCAGTAGCCAGAAGCCAGAGGCCAGGACTCTGCCTGTGCATATGGCCCCTGTCTAATGAATGGCGAAGTCTTTGACACTCTGAAGAAGTCCAGATGGTCAATACCATTCCAAGAAGCTGACTGCCCATTTACTCCAAGAATCCTGCAGCAGCCAGTATATACAAAGCATTGTACATCAGAGATGTGGTCCCCAACTTCAGGGAACTCCAATGGGGTGGAAGGACATGGCCTCTGCCCTCAGGGGATTCCCCATCCGAGGAAGGAGACAGGAACAACAATGCTCCCAGGAAGTTCCAGGTATGATGGGGAGACAGAAAACATGCCCCTTAGGAGTGCTCAAGCAGATGGGAAGGACACTGTCTCCAACCTTAGGGAATTTCTAATCTGATGAGGAAGGCAAGGCCCCTGCCGTTGGAGAGGTCTCAGTCTCATGGAAGATGTATGGCTGGAGCCCTGGCAGATGGCAAATTTCTCTGCCCATAAGGCTTTTAATCAATACCAACATCATAAGTGACTGTGCTTTAACTGCTCTTTCTCATGAAGGCTGGATGGTTTCCAGGTGCCCGCCACCATGCCACAGCCCTCCTTCACCATTTCTGGCAGGAGAGTATATTATTGGTGTTCCCACAGCATAAGGGACCCAGATCTGGGACATAGGACATAGTGCAGCCGTTACTGGCTGTGGGGAGAGGGAGGAGGATGCCGATCAGACCTTGACCATCCATTACCAACCATATAGTTCTAAATGCGAGGTAGCATTGCCCCTCCCCTGTAGGGCCAGTCACTCCAATGAGCAACTGGGAGGGCAGGGGCCTCTCCTTTGCTCCTCCTGGCCCATCCCCATAAATAACCAATAAGGAGGCAGTCCTGTGAACCATCCCTCAGCCCCCGCTCCAGGCCAAGACCCCTCCTTCACATTCTGGGGCTTGACTCCCAGCCAAAGCATAGGCTGGGTGTTGGATTATAAATTGCTACAACACTCTTGGAAAGCAATCTGGTGCTTTGTAGCTAGAGCCACACAGAAGTTCAGACCTTCTGATCCTATAATCCGTCTCCAGGGAATTTATCCTGAGTAATCGTTCAAGAGCAGCACAAAGCCATCAGCAAGATGGTATTAGCTGCAGCTAACACAAAATTCAATAAAACAAAACCACAACCACAGCAACAGCAACAAACCACCCCAAACGAAATGTCCAACGAGAGGGGCTGTCTTAGTAAATGATGATGCATCAGCTGTGGGGGAGATTTTGCAGTCAGAAAATGTGATAATTGACACTTCATTCTACTGCATACTTTCCCTGGTCATGATTTTTTTAATTTAACTTTTTTCAATTTTATTGTCTTTATTTTTGTAGCTGCCTGAACTCCTTTGAGGAATGAGACAAGCTATAAATAAATTTAAAAATGAACATCCCAAAGCTGATGCAGCAACATGGAGTATGCTTCTGATATAATTAGCTTCTGCCCGGTTCTGGGTGTTGTATGGAGACACTAAAGAATGACAATGTGATTCTCCATTTCTTTTACCCTCCCCTTGAAGGATGGCCTTTGTGCAGAGAGTTCTGGGTCTTTAAGGCCGGGGCTGGGAGAGTAGAATCATCAGCTGCTTGTATTTTAAAGGTCTCTCTGAAGACCGTCTTTTTGGGCTCTGGGGTGGCTGTGGCTGGACCTGGGAGGTCTGGGGGTGCTACAGGCTCTGGCACCTCTCTGAGCACAGTAGTTGGTTCTGTGCCCTAGTTGGGAGTGAGGCAGGAAGGCAGGGAGCTGGGCATACAGCTGTCATGGGTTGAAGATCTGAGGCCTTTGCCCTCATTTTCCTGAACCACATAAAGTTCTATAAGGTTCCAAGGTAGTGGGGCGGCGGGGGGAATATGGTCAAGAATAGATTTCTGTCCAACTCTGGCTCAAGGTGAGCGACTCACCTTGACTTGATTTAGAAGAAAAACAAAAACAAAAAGAATGTGATAGTGCTCAGATCTTGAATGTTAAGGAGGAAGAACTGTTAAATAATGGCAAGTGAAACAGGATTATAAAACCACCTTCTTGTGTAAGTGTGATGCAGTTATGGAAAAGTTTAGTTGCATGTAGGCTGGCCTGAAAGGCTGCCATCAAAACTGAAAGCCTTCTGCAATAGTGTAGAGACGTGGGTATTTTTTAGAAAATCCTGTCCAAAAATAGCCCTTAAGACTTATCCATTCAAGGCCAGGTGCGGTGGCTCATGCCTGTAATCCCAGCACTTTGGGAAACCGAGGTGGGCAGATCACCTGAGGTCAGGAGGTCGAGACCAGCCTGGCCAAAATAGTGAAACCCCATCTCTACTAAAAATGTAAAAAAATTAGCTGGGCGTGGTGGTGGGCACCTGTAATCCCAGCTACTCCGGAGGCTGAGGCAGGAGAATCAGTTGAACTCAGGAGGCGGAGGTTGCAATGAGCTGAGATGGCGCCATTGTACTCTAGTCTGGGCAACAAGCACAAAACTCTGTCTCAAAAAAAAAAAAAAAAAAAAAGACTTTTCCATTCAAAAAGGGTCTCCCTGTTCCAGGCCTTGTGCTGGGTTCTGGGGGCTACAATAGTAAACAATTGTGTCAGCTTTTCATACCCCCAAACCCTGCCCGAAACAAAAAAACATAAAACAAAGCAACAAATCAACAAACCAGAGCTGGGATCAGATCACCCACTCCCACTGGCTTTGCCTAACGAATGCTGTCTGGCCCTTGTGGGCGCCAACCTGGCATTGCAATAGTAGGAGCTTTTCACTTCCAAAGCACTGATACATGTTTCAGAAGCTTTGTGTCTGAGAGGCCCAGCCAGCCATTTGTACCTCTGATTAACTTCAGCTTTGTTGCCTGTGCAGGGCCAGGGGAGGAGCGGGCAGGCTCACAGCTTGGGCCTAATTACAAGATGCACCTGCAGGAGGGGAAATGTATTTTGAAGTGCACAGGGCTATTTCCCATTCAGTCCAATAGTCAGTGCAGTCAACAGAGGGGGAAGGAAATCAGGTTAACGGTGTCTGTTGCTGGCAGCTGAGGAAGTGTGGCAGGAGGCATCTCAGTCAGACTGACTTCTACCTCCTTAATTGATGGGTGTCCTGGCTCTCTCTCAGCCCCACTCCCCACCAAGCCAGGCCAGAATATGCATAAGCAGCCCACTGTGGCTGCACCAACTGGCAGAAGGAGGGGTAGATATTGAAGAATTTCAGGCCTGGGAAGGTGGCTTATGCTTGTAATCCAAGCACTTTGGGAGGCCGAGGTGGGTGGATCACCTGAGGTCAGGAGCTTGAGACCATCCTGGCCAACATGGCAAAACCCTGTCTCTACTAAAAATACAAAAATATATATACATCCAGGTATGGTGGCAGGCACCTGTAGTCCCAGCTACTCAAGACACTGAGAATTGCTTGAACCTGGGAGGCAGAGGTTGTAATAAGCCCAGATGGCGCCACTACACTCCAGCCTGGGTGACAGAGTGAGACTCTGTCTCAAGAACAACAACAACAACAACAATAATAAAAGGAATTTCAGAATGCTGGGGGAGGAAGGGGGACCAGGTGTCCTGGTCATGTTGTTTCTCTCCGCTACCTGTTCTGAGGTAGGGCCTCTACTGAGGAGGACAGAGTCCTCTCCCACTGCATCCCAAGGCCTGGCACATGGAAGGTGAGCAGGAAATACTTGTTTAAAACAAAAAGTGAATGGAAGAAACAAAAAGACCCAGGGCCAGGTAAGGAACAGAACAGAGAAAGAGGGCCATCTGGAACTGACCCTGTGGCTCTGACCACATGCACAGCCACTATTCATGGGCATGGTCAGTCTCCTACAAGACTGGGAAGGCCAGGGCCATGCCTGCTCCCTCTTTAACATCCAGGACCTCCACAGAGCCTGGCACAGGGAATGGGTGTCGCACAAAGGACAGAATGAACTGGCAGCATATCGAGTGTTTGCTTCATAGGACCGAGGACCCCTTTGTCACCTCTACGCTTGTTCTCAGATACAGAGGAACCACCTAGAGTTATGCTGCTTCTGCAAGGTAAAAAGGATTGAACTGACTTCCGAAGGAAGAGACCACAGCACTTGTCCCCAGCTTCTTCCCGCTTTGTCTTCTACTCATTGAAATCCCACTGTCTTGCAAGGTACAGCCCACATCTCCCCTACATGAATCTCTGGGTGAACATTTTTTCCCTGCAGGAGCAGCATGACTCTAGGTGGTTTCTCTGTATCTGAGGACAAGCTCTGTAGAGATGACAAAGGGGTCTTCGGTCCTCTCAGGCAACCACTCAAAACGCTGCCAGTTCGTTCTGTCCAGCCCTCATGGACATCCTTCTCTGTGCTTTGCCTTTTACTGTGGAAGACCTCACTGAGACATTTCAATTCACCGAGAGTCAGTTCTCTCTGCTGTAAAATGGGACAATAGAGCAACACACCTCACCAAGCTGTTATAAGGATTAAATGCAATCATGCTCGCCTAGGCAGCCAGCACGGACCTGACCACACAGTTCTGTTCTCGCTGCCACATTGTTCTGTGCACGTTAGCTCTGACATCTCAGTAGAGCGTAAACTCCTTGAGAAGGGGGAGCACATCTTTTTTTTTTTTTTTTTTTTTTTTTTTTTTTGAGATGGCGTTTCGCTCTTGTTACTCAGGCTGGAGTGCAATGGCGCGATCTCGGCTCACCGCAACCTCCGCTTCCTGGGTTCAGGCAATTCTCCTGCCTCAGCCTCCTGAGTAGCTGGGATTACAGGCACGCACCACCATGCCCAGCTAATTTTTTGTAGTTTTAGTAGAGACGGGGTTTCACCATGTTGACCAGGATGGTCTCGATCTCTTGACCTCGTGATCCACCCGCCTCAGCCTCCCAAAGTGCTGGGATTACAGGCATGAGCCACCGCACCCGGCGGAGCACATCTTATGGTTTTTCCCTTACCTCCTTCCTGGTGCTTGGCACAGGGTGGGGCACATGAATAGAGCTCACTCAACATCCACTGAGCAACTTACATTTCTATTTTTATTCAAGAGGAAATATCAATTCTGGATGTCACTTTTGATGCCAGAGAAACTGGCCATTCCCTTTTCAGCCCCCTGTTTTATCCTGTACCAGTACAGGGCTCCAGACACAGCTGCTCTCAGTGATACTGATGGCGAGACCATGAGATAGAGTCACAGATAATCCCGCCTGCCCAGAAGTCTGACAGTGCCAGGTACGGACAGCCAGACTGAAAGCCCAGCATCACCAGGAGGGGCCCCAACAGGAAATGTGACTAGGGCTCCTCTGCAGTGTCAGGACTCCAAGACTGGTGCCAGGGGTCAGAACAAGAGATGTTCTGATGTCCTCATGCCTAATGACCTGTGTCTTGATCCCTGGTAACAGAAGGCAGGAAGTCCAGAGGAGGTAAATGAACATGGACTCAAAACATATGCCTTCAGCCAGGAGGTACCCAGCACCCTACCACCCATCTCTCTCCCCCTCCCACTGCTGACTAACAGAGTTAAAAAAACACATCCTGGGAAAGGCAAACACACTGAGCAAACAGCACTTGACTTTCAAAGCTCTCCCCAAGGGCTCTTCCCTTTCCCATCCTCCAACACCCTCTTCCAGGGACCAGCCTGGGCTGCTCTGTTTCTCTCTCTAGGTCACTTGGACAGGTGAGGGGTCCTGGGCGGGCTCCTGCTTGGCTCCAGAGCCCCTTACTTTTTTTTGGAGTCATCTCAGCTCTTGACAGCATGTCCCTAGGTCCTCCCGGCCCCAGGCCCATCACAAAGCCATGTCTTGTCTTCTGGGGGCCCTGGAGGACAACGAGTACCCACTAGGTAGGCTTCAGTAGGCTAGCCTGGGAACACAGGCATCTTATGATGCTATTTATATAAGAAAACGTGTCTCAGGCTGCAGTATGGAAGGCAGGAAATGAGTACAAATTTCTTAGGAGCAGTCAAAGCAGATGTCACTTGCTCCCACTATATGACCTGAGGCTGCCTCTACTTCGCTGCTTGCTGTGCCGGGAATTTTGGGGACCCGGTGCCCTCACTTTCCTTGCTGCTTCCCTTCCCTCTCTCCATCTCAGCAATAGCAAGTCAGCTCCAACCTACTCTGTCATTGCTGGGAGAGGAAATCCCCCGGCTACTGGTAGAAGCCGTCACTCACCTCGGCAGCTGCTCTGACTGCTGGGAACTGTCTCTAAACCTGCATATAAGTGAGGGGTTACTGTTCACATAACCAGCCCCCAGGGGCAGGCAGAACTGACAGAGAGAAGGTTGAAGTGGGCCTGGGGCTGAGGACACTGGCTTTTCTGAGCTCGCCACATGTTCCTTCCCAATTTCCCCTGTTTAAGGAGTGTTTAGCCTGAGTGTGTTTGGAGGCTCTGAGCACCACAGGGTGAGGGATGAGGATAACGGGGAGACATCAGGAACTTGGAGCATCTTGGTGAATAATCCAGGGAACAGTGGCTGCCTGCCAGGCTCACAGCTCCATTCTGAGAAAATCAAATTCTAGCAGGGCTTTCTGCATAAAATACATGGCTTGTGCCATGTATGGTGAAGGGCCTAGCCACTGATGCCTGGACCACATTCCCTGCCTGAGGCATAGGACGCCATGGTCTGGCTGGACACAGGGAGCTGGACACTTGGGGTATTCATGGCCAGTCCTATTCTGTGAGAACATTGTTGTGGGATGTTTCCCCAGTCCCCTAGACAGGGACATGCCTTGCTGCCCATGTTTCCAAATTGTCTTGGGGAACAGGACAGCTTGATGGCCACCTAGCTCCATCAGACCCTCTCTCTAGGCAGCAAGAATGACAAGAATACACAGATGACCTGAGTGACCGTCTCATTCTCCATGAGGCTTGCTGTATGGGTCTGTCTGGGAAATACTACCATCATCCCCTCCATTACCACCTTCCCTCCCCAACCAGGTATGTCTCTTCCTGACACCAAAAGAACCAATTTTAGCTGGAGGAGGTGGTCAGTAGCCTCTCTTAAATTCTTTTCCTATTTTGTTTTACTTTTTTTTTTTTTTTTTTTTTTGAGACGAAGTTTCACTCTTGTTGCCCAGGCTGGAGTGCAATGGCACGATCTTGGCTCACTGCAACCTCCGCTTCCTGGGTTCAAATGATTCTCCTGCCTCAGCCTCCTGAGTAGCTGGGATTACAGGTATGCGCCACCACGTCTGGCTAGTTTTGTATTTTTAGTAGAGACAGGGTTTCTCCATGTTGGTCAGGCTGGTCTTGAACTCCTCACCTCAGGTGATCCATCTGCCTTGGCCTCCCAAAGTGTTGGGATTACAGGTGTGAGCCACTGCGCCTGGCCTCCTTTCCTATTTTCTACTCCTGTTAGGACCCTGAGATTTTTTTCTCCTAAGAGAAAATACCCTCATAATGGCACCCTGTGGTATCCTAAGTCTTCTTCACCCCACAGAGGCCCCCAGCAATTTATGGAAAATAGCCCGAGGCCAGGAGTTAAGAGACTTTGGAAGATCTAGTCAGAGCCATGCTGCTAATCTCAGGAGGGATCTGAGGAACACACTGCCTCTGGGCCTTAATTTCTCATCTGTAAAATGGTTCTACCAACTTACTCTCCTTGCCACATTCTGTGTAATCCCCACACATATGTCTTCTAATTCACAAATTCTCTCTTCAGCTATGCTAATTCATGTAACCTGTACACTGAGCAGGTTTTAGTTTCTTTTTTGTTTTCTTCTCTGCAGCAGCTTCCATTTGGCCATAACAACTCTTAGACTGGACAGGTCAGGGAACTACTGTGAAGTCAGCTGGTTGCTAAATATCTACATCCCAATTATGAACTTGGGAAGTAACCACCACCGGACGGGTCCATGGAGCCACGAGACCAACTGAGATAAACTTGGGCCAGGACTCCGTGGATCACCCAACCTCCATAAGCCCTCACTCTGGCCAGGGAACCATTGTTCACGGAATCAATTTCAATAACTAAAATTTCAATTTCTAAAAAATCTTTTAGTTCTTTTCTCTCAATACTTTCCTATATGGACTTGTGGGTTTTACATCCTCTTTTAGCTTTTTAATTACATAAAAGATACTTATTTTATTTTCTGTCTTAAATTATTCTATCATCTCCAGGCTTTGAGAGACTCATTCTGTTTTTTTGCATCTGTGGACTTTCACTCTGGTGATGCATTTTCCTCTTATGGTTTTTTTTTCTTTCTTATTACCTCAGTGTTCAACAGGAGTGTTTGCCATAACAGTTCCATATTCTTGGCTGGGCATGGGGGCTCACGCCTGTAATCTCAGCACTTTGGGAGGCTGAAGCGAGCAGATCACTTGAGGTCAGGAGTTTGAGACCAGCCTGACCAACATGGCAAAACCCCGTCTCTACTAAAATTACAAAAATTAGCCAGGCATGGTGGTGCATGCCTATAGTCCCAGCTACTTGGGAGGCTAAGGCAGGAGAATCGCTTGAACCTGGGAGGTGGAGGTTGCAGTGAGCCGAGATCGTGCCAGTGCACTCCAGCCAGGGCGACAGAGTGAGACTCCATCTCAAAAAAGAAAAAAAGTTCTATATTCTCTGTAAAATGGTTTTAAGTATGTGGGACTCTAGGACTTTTACCAGTTTTAATCTTTTTCTTTTTCCTTGGCTTGGGGTTCCCAAACTACTTGGTTAATATAAATTCAATCCCTACACCAGTGAGTACCTTCAGCTTGGGCTTCTGATATTTAAGGATAACTAGTCTTTTTCTTTTGCATGGCCCCAAGTGGGTAGAAGCTTTCTTGTAGCTTCCCCAGGGTGATGATAGCTCAGTCTGACTTACTGAAAAGTCTTCATTCTTAGGAGAGTTCAAAACTGTGGTCATTTACTTGTTTGCTGCTCCCTGTCAATAACATATCAGTTCCATGAGGAATGAGACCTCGTCTGTCCTTCTCATCACTGTAATCTGAAGGCCAGCACAGTGTCCAGCACATAGCAGGCTTTCCATGCATGTTGTTGGACAAATGAATGAAGAGTGCTTTGATTTCTGGGAGTTCAGATATCAGAGCCAGTTTGAGGCTTCCTCACTGAGTCAGATAATCTTGAAGGCTCCTGCTTCTGTCCCCGCACCCCCTCACCTGAGCCCTCTCCTTACATGTAGGCAGCAGCACCCAGGGCTGGCTTCGTGGGGTGAACTCACTGGAGATGGAGGTATAGATGGCAAAGGCCCTGAGGCTGGTCATCTCCTTCCTGCGGGTCGTCTCCACCCGCGTGCAGAAGATGTTCTCCCAGGCGTACAGCTTCAGCAGCTTGATGCCACGGAGCATCTCGTTGGTCTGCTTCAGCCGCTCATTGGAATACTCCTGCAGAGGTCCCCAAGTCAGAGGGGAGATGAGTCAGATGGAGCTTCTGCTCCATTCCCCGCCCGAGAGGAAGGCCTGAGTGTCAATGCTGTCACCACCATGCTCGGCTCCTCTCCCCGAGGGGTGGCAGCCCCCTCCCCCATTAACTCCATTTCCCAGACAAAGAAGCTGAGGCCTGGACAGGTGAAGGGGCCTACTCAAAGTCAAAGTCAATGACAATGTGGGTGTCTGGGAGGAGACCTGCTGCTCTCGGAGGAAGGAGGGGAAGAGGGGCACAACACATACGCCTTTGGACACTCACCAGTGTGCTCCGCTGGGCCTGAGACAGCTTGGTGGCCACGAAGTACTGGACAGGAGCCAGCAGAATGATGACAGCTGCTCCAATTAAGGCACTGACTCCAAGGATGTAGTAGAGGAGAATCACACCCACGATGATCTGAGGAAGGGTTCATGGGGATGAGTTCCCTTTGACCTGGTGGTTGCCCTGCCAGGGGGTGTTGGCAAAATCCCCATTTCCCCAGTCCCCTAGAGTGAGACATGCCTTGGTGCACAGGTTTCCAAATTGTCTTGGGGAGTGGGGTGCAGGGAAGGAGGGGAAACAAAGCAATTTCATAAGGAGATTAGCATAATGGGCTGTCACACAAGCAGAGGGTTGCTGGGCTGGTAACTAACTGCATTTATCTGCAAGGCTGGCTAAAGCCTTAACTCTCTCCAGTCTATTTTCCAGATGGAAATCTCAGAGCTAAGATTGCACAATGTTTGTGACAGTAGCTTTTGTTCTGTTTGGTGGCTCTCAGGGCTTATGGTTCACTATCATTGGAAAAAAGTGATACCTGAGCAAAGGGGCAAAGCTGCTGCACCCATGCCAGAGGAAACCAGCCCGGGTTCTGAGAATTCACTTTTGATTCTTATGCTCCTGGTTTAATTTTTTTAAATGAATCCGCCAGGTAAATCTGAAAAGAGAATTCCTTCTGTGTCTAGCTTTATGTAAATGACTGCCCACTTCTGAATATTTATGAGAAGTGTAAATTGCCAGTCCCCAAAGTGCAAAGATGACAGTTTCTCAGGTTGCCTTCAAAGGCAGACACCACTAAATACAGGGCTTTTTCTCGAAGAACAGATGTGCTAGCTTCCTGATCTAAAAGAAGAGAGAGAGAAAAAAGACTGCTTGCCTTGGTCCTGTAGTCCCAGAGCCCTACAGCAGACTGGCATTAAGCTCCCAGCACTGCCTCAAGGTTAGAGGAGTAAGTGGGAGGCCCTGTAACTTAATTACAGGGTGCCTCCTGGCTTAGCAGGCATCTTAGAGGGTAGGAAGTGGCCCCTTCACCACCTGCCTCCCAGTGTTTGACAGGTGTTAGGTGCTGGCACAGATGGGCAGAGGACCACGTTAGGAGATGAAGAACCCTATTCCACAGCCTGCCCTGCACCATCCCCCTCCTGGACTTATCTCTGGCAACCAGTCCTTCATTAGCACCTAGAACTGTGGCTGGCATGTAGTTGGAGATCAATACAAGGTGGCTTACACTCCTCTCAGAAAACAAATGAAAAAGCGTCATGGGAACTCTGTCCCAGGAGGGCCACATAAAGGAGATATATGAGTAGGATGTTGCCACTGGTTCACTGTGTGGCCCAGGGTAAGGCCCCGTCCTCTCTGGACCTCTGATATTCATGAGATTGGGAAACACAGAGGCCTCCATTATAGCTAAATTCCTTAGCCTGGTGTTCTTGATAAATGTCAGGGAGCACCCACGAAGCCTCTGAAATTGCAGCCAAAATGTTTGAGAAAGCATTTATTTTTCTCAGAAAGTTCCACTAGCCTTTCAAAAGTATGCATAGATTAACAGTGGCCAAGAGCTGTGGGCGAAGATGAGGAAAGACTGCCAGTGGGCATGGGTTTCTTTCTGGGGAGATGAAACTTCCACATTGGTAATGATGGCTGCACAACTCTGTGAATATAGTATCCTAAAACCCACTGAATTGTATGCTTTAAATGAGTGAGTTATATCTCAATAAAGCTGTGTGCATGTGACCAAGAAGAGATTATGAAACAAGAAGAGCCCTCAGGGCTTACACAGGAACCGGGCTTCTGCACTAATGTCAATATTATAAAAAGCCTTGTGTGTCCTGTGGCTAACCAGGCTGCACACAGAATCTAACCATGTGAGTTTCTTTGCCATGGGGCTGGGATTGTAGCAGCTCCCAGGAGTAACACTGGTTCTTGAGTGCTGGTCAAATTTATAAGTGGTAAAGGCATACAAAAACAGAAAACCAAAGGACACTTGATGATAAATGAGCAAAAGTAAGAAATCAGTAGAGATAAATATCCCAATTAGCTGAGCATGGTGGAGCATGCCTATAGTCCCAGTGACTCTGGAGGCTGAGGCAGGAGAATTGCTTGAACCCAGGAAGCAGAGGTTGCAGTGAGCCAAGATTGCACCACTGCACTCCAGCCTGGCGACAGAGCAAGAAAATGTCAAAAAAAAAAAAAAAAAAATATATATATATATATATATATGTCCTTACCACAAGTGCAAGGGTTAAAACACAGTGAGAGGGGCTGGGCCAAGGCCAGGCATGGGGCAAAGCCTGTTAGTGAGTACTAGTTAGCACTATTAGCAATGATGCACATGCAACAAACACTGTCAGTACTAGTCATGGTAACCATGCAGCAGGTTTACTAGACAAAATCTTTTTTTTTTTTTTTTTTTTTTTTTTTTTTTGAGATGGAGTCGCACTCTGTCTGCCCAGGCTGGAATACAGTGACATGCGGCTCACTGCAACCTCTGCCTCCTGGGTTCAAGTGATTCTCCTGTCCCAGACTCCTGAATAGCTGGGATTCCAGGTGCACACCACCACACTCAGCTAATTTTTGTATTTTTAGTAGAGACGGGGTTTCACCATATTGGCCAGGCTGGTCTCGACCTCCTGACCTCAGGTAATCTGCCTGCTTTGGCCTCCCAAAGTGCTGGGATTACAAGCGTGAGCCACTGTGCCCAACCGACAAAATCTTACAAAACATGTTGTTCAAGGGGACACAACAAAAAGTGTCTTGTAAGCTTTTGAGTGCTGTGTACATGTTAGGGTCCTCCCAGGCTATCTCTCTGCCCCAGGCCCTCACAGCCGAAAGTGTTAACTAATGAGAGATGCATGGTCAGAAATCTTCATTTTTCATGTTTTCAAAAAAATTGTGTTAGAGATGAGGTCTCGCTATGTTGCCCAGGCTGGACTTGAACTCTTGGGGTCAAGCCATCTTCCTACCTCAGCCTTCTGAGTGGCTGAGACAACAGGCAGGAGCCACCACACCCAGCTTAGAGAGTCTTGTGCATAAAGGGCTGATTGGTGACTGAACTAGATGAGCTCTCCAGGCCCTTCTGTAGCTTTTGCAGTCATTGATCTGTCTTGGCAGAATGGAGTGGGGCAGTCTGGGCGTGGGTAGGTGGTAACAGGGGATGGCATATATGACTGTTCCCATAAAAAAGAACATCAGATTCCCTCCATCCCATCTTGTCTAGCTGTGTCCCTATGGGACCCTTTCCCCTTATTTTCTTTTAATATTTTTATCTCTAAGCTTTACAAGTAAGGAGGACCAATACAAATCACTGGAGATGAAGGTTTACGGAATCTTTATCCCAAGAAGCAATGGAATCTGGATTGGTAACATCTCATTCACCCCATATGTGTGCAAGTTACAGGGATCTGATATTTATGAAGTGAAGACTCTGCCGGCTGTGTTATATTCTCTAACTGAATTGCCATAGCAACTCCAGAGGGCAGGCATCCTCCCCATTTCATAGATGAAGAAACCAAGGCTCAGAGAAGTTAAGTATTTGAATCAGCCTGTCTCACCCAAGGCAGGTACTTTCTGCTACATCAAGTTCTCCCTGAGGAACCTGCCGGCCTTCTGGGAATGGGTCTGAGATTTCAGTTTCTGGCCTGAACACCAGAGTGAGGATTTATTCCCAGGCATAGGACAGGCTCAGACTTTGTGATGGAAGACCTCTGGATGGGAGATGGGGCACATGAAGGCTGAGGTCAGATAAACCACGCTGATGACTCTCCTATTTTGGGGGGAGAATGTACCTCTTCTTGAGCCTGCTCCAAAGGTTGTCTTGCTTTAAAAACTACCACGTTTTAAAGTTTTTATTTTTTATTTTTTAAGAGACAGGGGTCTCTCTCTGTTGTCCAAGTTGAAGTGCAGGGGTGTGATCATCGCTCACTGTAGCCTTGAACTCCTGGGGTCAAGCAATCCTCCCACCTCAGACTCCCAAGTAGCTGGGACTAGAGGGACACACCACCACATCTGGCTAAATACACCATGATTTTGTTTGTTTTTTCGTTTGTTTTTGAGACAAGGTGTCGCTCTGTCACCCAGGCTGGAGTGCAGTGGTGTGATTATAGCTGACTGCAACCTCTGCCTCCTGGGCTTCAGGTACTCCTCCCACCTCAGCCTCTGAATAGCTGGGACTATAGGTGTGAGCCATCACCCCCAGCTAATTTTTTGTACAGACAGGGTCTCACTCTGCTGCCTAGGCTAAGAATATCATGTTTTTAATCTCCAAAACTAATGCATGCTTAATAGAGAATTTAGAAGCACATAAAGAAAATAAAAATCACTTATAATCCCACCAGGTGGTTTTTCAATTCTTTTGTGTGTGTGAATCTGTACAAATGTATACATAACATATATTCCAGTTTCATAGTAAGCATACAACATACTAACTTACTCTCTTTGCTAAAAAATACATTACTAACACTTTTCAATGTAATTATTTTGCTACAACATAGCTTTTAAGATCTGTGAGTGTTCCACATATGATTTTTCCTTTCTTTCTTTCTTTCCTTCTTTCTCTGTCTCTCTCTCTCTTACTTTTCTTTCTTTCTAGATGGGTTCTCACTGTTACTGTGTTGCCCAGCCCAGTCTTGAACTCCTGAGCTCATGTGATCCTCCTGCTTCACCCTCCCAAAGTGCTGAGATTACAGGTGTGAGCCACTGCACCTGGCTTGATTTTTCTATAGTTAATAAAGTTGACTCCATTTTTAAAGTGTCAATGATACTGCCTTCTCCGGTCATTAAGAGAGATGGCCAGTGCTTGCAGAGTATGGGACAGGAGGGAGCCAGAGGTACAGCTTGTGGTACAGCCAACTGTGAGGAAGGTACAGGCAAGCACGGAGTGGAAGACAGTGCACTCCTAGTCACTGGCCATGGACCAGCAGATTCTGGTTGTGTGTCCTGCTGCCCCCTCCCTTCCCCTCAGCACATCCGGTACCTGTACTGGCATAGCCCAGAGGTTTGGGCACAAGAAGAAAAACCACATGAGCTGATTGGTGTCGATGGCAACCAGGTTACAGATCTGCCCAGCAGTCATTTCTCCCATGGACAGGTTGGAGGTGGACAGGTGCATAATTTTATTGTAAATCTTGGTCTAGAAATGAGAGTAGAGTATTTCACATTCATCATCATTCTGATCATCATCACCATCCCAGATGCCACCTGTTACAGTGTGCCAGAGGCTTCTCAGACAGTCCCCATGATGCCCTAGAGCAGCTCTGTAAGGTGGTACTGCATCACCTTTCCAACCTACAAATGAGGTAACAGGCTCAGGGAGGTAAAGGGCTTTGCTACAGATTGAATAAGTCAGAGAGGCACCATTCAAAGGAGGAGCACAGAAAGCTACTTCCCCAGCAAGCAAGATTTTTTTTCCCATGGACAGTACTTAATTGGTTCTTTATTTTTATTTTTATTTATTTATTTCGAGGCAGAGTCTCACTCTGTCACCCAGGCTGGAGTTCAGTGGTGTGATCTCAGTTCACTGCAGCCTCTGCCTCCCGGCTTCAGGCAATTCTTGTACTTCAGCCTCTGGAGTAGCTGGAGTTACAGGCACGCGCTTCCATGCCCAGCTAGTATTTGTATTTTTAGTAGAGATGGGGTTTCCCCATGTTGGCCAGGCTGGTCTTGAATTCCTGACCTCAGGTGATCCACCCGCCTCAGCCTCCCAAAGGGCTGAGATTGCAGGTGTGAGCCGCCGCACCCAGCCAGTTCTTTATTTTTAAAAGCAGATCTCCATGTCCAGCTATACTCTTGATTTACCAGAGGCCAGTGGAGAACACACATCAGAGCCAGAAAAATGATGAAATACGGTGGCCATCTGTTTTAAGTGGCCATCTCCAGCCTGGGGAGGGGATCTGCTCTGAGACCAAATCCTGTCATAATTGAGCCTTGAAACAAAACAAGGGTTTGGCTTTGGAAGGTCTGATGTGTTACATGATTCGAGGGTCAGTCAGCCCCAGCACCAACCCCAGAGTGCAACCACCTCAAGGACCCTCACAGCGCAGACGGAGAGCAGACGTGGTAACGGGCCCCCTGAGCTCTGGACCTAAAAGCTTCATGTACAGAGTGATCGTGCCTCCCAGAAAGACTGCAATTTTTGGGTATCTGTTCTTGAACAAGGAAAAATGCATCTGGGTTTTAAATGTCCTTGGGATGCCTGCTCTTGGATGAAATTCTATTATTCATTCTGTTGTAAGGTGGGTTCCCACCCCTTAATTCCTCTTTTGTATAAACCCACGATTTTTGTGGGTCAGGTTTTCTTAAAGCGGGAACCTATTCTATGTCTTTCTGTGACTTTATATATACCGTGTGTAAGGTTTAAAATAACGGCAATGAAATTTTTAAACAAATCTATATACCTCCTAGGTTATATGAAATGAGGCTTTAAAAGATAATCACCTAGCTTCAGTGAAGTAGGGACACCAAGTAATCTGTGAAATAAAGCCTTATTGAGTGAAGACCAGCATATACAGAAATGCACAACTGAGAGCTTATATATATATATATATACACACACACACACACACACATATATATATATGTATGTATATATATACACACACATATGTATGTATAATTCAGGAATTTTGCTTAATAACTTTTTATGCACAAAGTGTGGTTATTCTCAAATCCCTGAAGACACAGACTCTCATCTGTAAGGATAAATTTTCTGAGAATCTCTGAAAGGAAGAAAGGTTTTTTATTCCCCCTCCCCACTTAATTTGTTTCTTTTTTTCTTTCTTTTTTTTTTTTTTTGAGACAAAGGCTCACTTTGTTGCCCAAGCTGGAGTGCAGTGGTATGATCTTGGCTCACTGCAACCCCTGCCTCCCTGGTTCAAGCCAGCCTCCTGCCTCAGCCTCCCAAGTAGCTGGGACTACAGGCATGCACCAACATGCCCGGCTAATTTCTGTATTTTTATTAGATATGGGGTCTCACTATGTTGGCCAGGCTGGTCTTGAACTCCTGACCTCAGGTAATCTGCCCACCTCGGCCTCCCAAAGTGCTGGGATTGCAGTCGTGAGCCACTGCACCCAGCCCTCCTAATTTGTTTCTATAATTAATGCCAGTGATTCCTTTTTGTGGCATAGTAATGAATCTCTCTTATTAACACAAAAGATTCAAACAGTTTGATAAAAATAATTATATGCTAACACATTAAAAAACCATTTTTGGCTCTTTTAGAGTAATTGGAAAATATTGGCTGGTGTGTAATTTATGACATACACACAGTAAGTAGATTTAATTACAAAACTGTCCAAACACAGAAGTGGTTGTGGTTTGTGGTGGTGCAAGTCTGCCTGTCACTGCAGGGGTCTGAGCAGAGGCTGGGATTTCTAGAGAGATTTTCTGAACTGGGTGACAGTTTGGTTTCTCCCAGCTCTGGGTCCCCGTGAGTCTCAGAAGGTCTTAGATTTTCCTGGGCTCTTTCTGCTATTGTCACATAATGACATTCCTGAGGAAATGCTCTTCTTTCCCAGTGAGAAACCACTGGGGGTGGCCAGTGTTGCCATATACAGCTGTAAAGGTTGTACACTGAACAACTTCGCAGGGCACTGTTCACATAGGCTATTTCAAGATAACCAGAGTTTGAACTCTGACACTGTTCCTAGTCCAAGATATATGCTTGTCCTCTTGGTCCCTTTTCTGCAGAGTTTCTGATCCTGGCTCCCATGTGACCAGTGTTAATGATTCTGTGGAACATTTTTGAAGAATGAGGGAGGTTCAGGATTTCACTGTGACTTCGTAGAAATCACTAGGCATAGCTGCATCTAGTTACTCCCAATGCCCATTCTCCTCTTTGCACCAAGAATTTCTAGCAGTGCATACATAGCTGTCAAGAATAAAGACCAAGCTTTCTAGCCTCTCTAGATATGGCAACTTGGCCAATTTCTCACCAATGGGATGGGATAGGATATATGCAAGTTGAGCATTATAATTTTAAAAGGAAGACAAGTTCCCTCCTCTTGTCCCTTCTTCTGGCTGGTTTAAATGTAAATATAGTGGCAGTTTCAATCACCACCATGGCTACTGAGACAAAAGTCACAAAAGAAGGCTGGCAGAGCAACATTACAGAAGCAGCCAGGTCCCTGATCATTGTGTAGCTCCTGCGTCAGCCCTGACTCCATGTGAAGAATAAACAAACTTCTATCCCATTTAAACTACTCTCAAACAGGATGTTTGGTCTGATAGCGGAACCAAAATCCTAGTGAAAACTCTGGGACTTGGACAACTCTCATCCTCACCTTCTTCAAAGGGGCCCTGAATACTCCCTGGCTTTGATCATTTTTCCAACAAACTCTAAGAAGAAAGCCACAAAGGCAGGACCAAGAGCCTAGACTTAAGTGTCCCAACTGACCAAATAGGTCATGCTCATTAGTGAGCAAGATTTAAGAACACAAATAGAACTCAGAGCAGTGGTCCCCAACCTTTTTGGCACCAGTGACTGGTTTCATGGAAGACAATTTCTCCATGGACCACAGAAGCGGGGAAGGTTTCTGGATGAAACTTCCACTTCAGATCATCAGGTATTAGATTCCCCTAAAGAACACACAACCTAGACCCTCATATGCACAGTTCACAATAGGGTTCATGCTCCTATGAGAATCTAATGTAGCCGCTGATCTGACAGGAGGCAGAGCTCAGAGCTCAGGCAGTAATTCTTGCTCCCACTGCTTACCTTCTGCTGTGTGGCCCGGTGCCTAAGAGGCCATGGACCAATACCCCATCTTAGAGAGGACCCTGTCTTAGAGGCTATCTCGACCTGGTACGTCAAGCACATTCCTTTTTTCACACCTAAAGAAGACTGTCTGGTGGCAGAACTCTGGAACAGCCATGTCGAGAGGATTCCAAGGTTGCATTTACCCTTGGTCAGAAAGAGTGCTGTGATCAATTGGTGTCTGCCACTTTCATGCAAAGGGCTGAGCAGTTGGCTTTTCAGACCTAGTCCAAGGCAGAACCAGAGCCAGAGCTACTCCATCTCCCAAGTCTGGCTCAAGACATTTTCCACTATCCCACACTGCCTTGTCAATGGTTACTGTTTTAAAACACTATTAACTGGCAACAAAAAATAAATTCACAGCAAATTATTCTTGAGTGTCCATGAAGATGAATAACACCTATGGACATTATTCCTAATAATGGTTCTTAGGGTGAAGTGAAAAAATTATCATCCAAGTACCTGTATTGCTCCTCTCAAGTTAATTCCAGTTTCAATGGCCACATAGTAGGATGCTTGCAGAAATGTCCTTTGCAGTAGGAGGGCAAGGAACAGGAGCACGGCTAAGACGTAGGCATTGGCAAGGAACTCTTGGGATGAAACAAAGTAAATCCCGAGAAATTGTGTCTGTTGGAAAGAGAAATTCAGAGGTGGCTGTCATTGCCAGCAAAATGAGCACCGTCAGTACACATCACTGTGCCATAATGGACCATGGCCATGATTATTACAAGACCCCTCATACTTACAAAGGCTTGTGCAATTGTTTATGAGTGAAAAACCAGACTGATAAATCCAACTAAGCATTCCTCTAACTACAGTGAAGGTTGCTTACACCCTGTTCATCTTTCCACTTAGCGGAACAGAATCGGGCCCAGTTCTAACCTCAGGTTCATAAATATGACTCTCAGCATTGTGGTCACAGGCCCAGGGGACAGCATTCTGAATGGGGCAAGAATAAACAGAGCAAATCGCAGGCAGCCAAAACCTGAACTGGTATAACAAGTCTCATGGTGCATATTCTCTGTTACAGAAATGGGATCAGCAGCTCCCTTGTCCCAAACTCACCAACAGCCTGTGCTGTAGCGACTTCTAAGCAGAAAAGACCAGTGGAAAACATGGCATCATGGAGCTCTTGGGAGACAGATGGGAGCTCATCACTTATAAGAGACTGAAAAGATATCACTTATAAGAGACTGAAAAGATTTCAGACCCAAGCCCATGAGTCTCATGGTCTTCCAGGGCCTTCTGTTAAATTTAAGGTTCTCTTGTGCATTTCCAACAAGTTCTCAGATGGCAACCAGTGAAGAGAAACAAACATTTAACTTTGTTGCTAAAGATACCAGGGAACAACAGTGTGTCTATTTCCAAATTCATCAATAACTCCCAGGAAAACTTTGATCTTGATCAATCCATTGCTCCCCAGCAAAGCCACATCAATATTTCCGTGAAGATAGAACTCTGATCTTTCTTGGACACTGCCTTGGACTGTGCATGCTATTTGGCAGGGTGTGGGAGCCACTGCAGGTAAAGAGGGATGGGAACAAAGTGATGAGAAGGAGTCTAGGACACATCCATGGCCAGGATCAGGAGGAGAGAGCCTGGGCTCTCAGTGGAGGCCTTTCTCTAGAGTCAGGAATTCCTGGAACTGGATCAGAGCTTTCCGATGGTGGCCTCTCAGTTTAACAGAGGTTCTCTAAGCCAGTCCTCACTTCTCCCTGGAGCTGTCTGGTTTTGCTTACCACTGTCTCTCCCGTGCTCTGTGGGATGGGGGTCTGTATCTGCTGGGGGCATCAGGAAGCAGCTACAGGGAGACCACCGAGGGATGCATGCAAGACTCTGAGAGGAAGGCCCTACCCAGGCTCTGTGTCTCATCTGCCATTGTACTAGAGGGAGAGGCAGAGGGAAGAGGACGACGGGAGGAGGTCGAAGGTGGAAGGGCGAGAGTGGGCTGTAAGAAGCAAATTGGGTCTTAACATTAGGCTGCAGGGAGAGACATGACCTTACAGGGTAAGAAGGTGCAGGAGACAATATTTATCAGGTGCAAAACTCCATCCTCACAATACCCTAATGAGAAGGGTACCATTATTAGCCCCATTTCATAGATGAAAAAAGGAGTTTCAGTAGGGTTAGTGGCTGGCCCCAGGTCACATGCTGGTAAGGGAGCAACATGTGAACACGAACTGTGGTGATATCAAAAACACTACCCCAGACCCACTGTCTAGGTCTCGTCCAGGCCTTTGACCTTAAGTGTCCTAGTGTCAGTTACAGGCTTGTGACTTGCGGGGGATGGGAACATGCCCCCCTGGTTGGTACTCCATCAGAAATATAGGCACAAGGGTTTAGGAAGACCCAGTCCTGTTGAACATGCCCTGGGATTCCTCTGTCCCACTGTCCTCTGCAGGCACACAGCTCTGGAGACTGAAGGTCATGATTTTAAAGCAACAAAACACATCATGGGAATTTATCCCAAAGAAAATAATTTCGGCCGGGGGCAGTGGCTCACACCTGTAATCCCAGCACTTTGGGAGGTTGAGGCTGGCAGATCACGAGGTCAGGAGATCGAAACAATACTGGCCAACATGGTGAAACCCCATCTCTACTAAAAATACAAAACTTAGCTGGGTGTGGTGGCGTACACCTACAGTCCCAGCTACTTGGGAGGCTGAGGCAGGAGAATTACTTGAACCCAGGAGGCAGAGGTTGCAGTGAGCCAAGATTGTGCCACTGCACTCCAGCCTGGCAAAAGAGTGAGACTCCGTCTCAAAAAAAAGAAAAAGAAAAAGAAAATAATTTCACATAAGGTAACGGTTGTATGAACACAGACTTCTATTTTGGGGCCAGAGTAGGAGGAGAATGCAAAAACCCACACAAACGTCCAGTCACCGGGAATGGTTAGGTAATTATGATACTCATGGGACCACTATGCATCCAAGACCACTGATTCTCATGAAAGCTCTGGAGCAACATGGAATGCCATGCACACACTGTGCTACGATGATCAGAAAACACCCAGGCTGGAGAATGAGGGCTGGAAAAGCCAACTGATCACGTTTGTTGGTTAAACTATGGGTGTTGCTTGTTAAACATACTAGTCCATATTTGTACATTTTTAACAAAACAACAAATTCTGGTTTTGCAGCTCTAAAGGCAAAACTTGGACTCCCTCCCTTCCCCCAATACATATATCCTAGGGTCAGAAAACTATTTTTGTGGATTGAGAATTTTGTGATCTGTTAAAATAAAAATCTCACTGCAGTTATAAGTCATTAGGTCATTATTAGATCTCTCTTCAAAGAGTCGGTTTAAAAGGGATAAAACCTGGAATAGCTAAGTTTTGGTTAAGAAGTGGGTACCAGCCGGGTGCGGTGGCTCATGTCTGTAATCCCAGCACTTTGGGAGGCCAAGGCAGGTGGATCATGAGGTCAGGAGTTTGAGACCAACCTGGCCAACATGGTGAAACCTCTACTAACAATACAAAAATTAGCCGGGAATGGTGGCAGATGCCTGTAGTCCCAGCTACTCGGGAGGCAAAGACAGGAGAATCTCTTGAATTGGGAGGCAGAGGTTGCAGTGAGCCGAGATAAGGCCACTGCACTCCAGCCTGGGTGACAGAGTGAGACTGTCTCAAAAAAAAAAAAAAAAAAAGTGGGTACCTGGCTGGGCATGGTTGCTTATGCCTGTAATCCCAGCACTTTGAGAGGCTGAGGTAGGTGGATCACCTGAGGTCAGGAGTTTGAGACCAGCCTGGCCAATATGCTAAAACCTTGTTTCTACTAAAAATACAAAAAAAAAAAAAATACATAGCTGAGCATGGTGGTGCACACCTATAATCCCAGCTACTCAGGAGGCTGGGACAGGAGAATCGCTTGAACCCAGGAGGCAGAGGTTGCAGTGAGCTGAGATTGTGCCACTGCACTCCAGCCTGGGTGACAGAGTGAGACTCCATCCAAAAAAAGAAGTGGGTATCAGACTAGCCAAGAGGCCTGCAGTGCTGCCCAAGGAGGGGAGGCCCTCGTGGAGTCTCCTGAGAAGAGAGTCCTGGGAAACGGGGAGTGGGTATGACAGCACAGGCTAGCACCCTGCAGGCAGCACAGTGAGAGAGAAAAGACCAAGGACCTATGACCTAACACCTGGTGGAAGAAAATGCTTTGGAAAATCATAAGCCGTAGTCTTGCGTTTTCACAAGCTCTCAGGGAAGAGCTGTGTTTGTTTCCAGGGATTCCCCCAGTAGTGCTCAATATCCATTTTTTAAAAGTAATCAAGCCTGTGATCTTCATGCCCCTATGTACTTTCTATAGAAGTTATTATACATTTTGCAATTGAGGCTTGCAGGATGTGACTCCTGAGAAGGATAAAGAGAGTTAGCTGCAGAGGCAGAACTAGACCCCAGCACTCCCAGCTCTACAGTTTGGACCCCCATGGGCTCTGCCTGGTCAGAGGTATGACTGGAAAGGTCCCCTTCCTGTGTTCGCTGGTGCTTAAAGGAGAGGGGATCACTTGGGCTCTTGCTTCCTATTTTGGCAGGTACCAAAAGGTAAGTTGTCCATAGGTCCCAGCCCCGGGAGGCCCTAGGTAAGGATGAGAACTTTGACCACCCATGGACCAACACACCTACCCAAGACTGTTGGACATGACTGTTAAGAGCCTGGACTTAGAGATCCTGACTCATCATATATTAGCCACTGTGTCCTTAGGTAAGTTCCTCAACCTCTCTTAGTCTCAGTTTCCTCATCTGTAATATGAAGCCATGAAGAGTTTCTACTTCAGAGAGTTGTTATGAGAAGTCAATGTTGTTAGGGTCACAGCAAGGCAAGCCCATAGACCCCCTGCCCGTTCTCCCCTGCTAAGCCGAGCTCATAACAAAAGCAGTCTCAAGCCTTGTAAGCAGGGCGCCCGGGTTCCAGGATGTGGTCCACCCGGCTCTCGAACCCAGGATGGTGACCCAATTAAGCAGAATGTTAGCACCTAAGAGCCAAGATGTGGTTTTTCTTAGAATACCACCTGGCTACCTGCAAAACCCCTATATGACCACCATAGTCTGTAAGCTAGGCTGCTGATTTCACTGTCTATGGTGAGGCAGCCAACTTGACAGGTTGAAATAAACTTGCTAAACCTGACCCTGGGTCTGCCTCTCCGTCCTTTCAGTCAACCTTACAAATGTAACAGTGCATGTAAACAACAACAACAACAACAACAAACCAGTAAGTGTAAGCACTTAATATACAGTAACTGCTGCATTATTCATTCATTGCAGAACCATTTCCCATGCATCTCCTGGGTGCCAGGCAGGGGGCTGAGTGCTGGGCACGCAGAGCTCAGACAATGGGGGACAGAGGATCAAGTCAGGGAAAGAGACAAGGGGTGCTTTGATAGGATGTTATGCGAGCACAGACGAGGGGCAGCTAATTCAACCAGATGAAGGCTTCCTGGAGCAGGTGACATTTGAGCAGAGTCTTGGTGGCCAAGAAGGTGCTAGTGAATTGAAGGCAGGTACTCCAGAACAGAGCAGCTGCATGGACTTGGTTATGAAGAAGCCAGAACACACACCAAAACCATGAATTCATAGAGACATCAATGCATATACACTCATTAAGTCACTGATAATGATAGCCACAAATATGGCCGTCCAAACAGGGGCATACACACACATGCACACACACATACACACACACAGAAAAAGACACACCAGGCTGGGCATGGTGGCTCATGCCTGTAATCCCAGCACTTTGGGAGGCCAAAGCGGGCAGATCACAAGGTCAGGAGTTCAAGGCCAGTCTGGCCTACATGGTGAAACCTCGTCTTTACTAAAGATACAAAAATTAGCTGGGCGTGGTGGTGCATGCCTGTAATCTCAGCTACTCAGGAAGCTGAGGCAGGAGAATCGCTTGAACTCAGGAGGTAGAGGCTGCAGTGAGCCAAGATTGCACCATTGCACTCCAGCCTGGGTGACAGGGCGAGACTCTGTCTCAAAAAAAAAAAAAAAAAAAAAGACACACCAAAAGACATAAGGACAAACAGAACACACATATAGAACCATAAGCAGTTCCTAGGGGAACTCACTCAGAAATAAACACATACACACTCCCAAACCTACACGTTTTCCTACTGAGGTTTAGAGGCTGTTTGAAGCTTTAGCCCTTTGATCAAACCCAGGCTGTGCCTTCTTCCTGTGGCTCAGCTGATAGCCCAGGACAGTGCTGGCAGGTTTCAGACACCAGCAGCTCCTTATGAATCCAATTCCCTTGCCCACTAGCCAGATCAGTGGCATCCACAGCAGGTGACAGATTGCGAGTGGGGAGTGGGCTTGAGAGGAGGCTGGAAAGAGCTATAGATCATGGGCAGAGCCCGACCTTGGTCCCAGCTTTCCCTGGGGAGTGGCAGAGGGGTGACAGAAGCATCAAAGAGCTGGCAGATCACAGACACGCTCAGTAACTAAAGATGACATCAGAAATGTTCACCCGTAGATGATATGTTTCTTGCCAACTCTGAGTATCTTAGAAGGGAAGAGTGATGATGAATAAACCATAGGTGCCAAGCTGTGCCGACTGCAGCAGGATGGATTCAGGCTGGGTGGAAAAAAAGGGCTTCCTCACGCAGACTGTTAAACACTGCAACATGTAGCTAGGGAGCTTCCTTCTTTGTCGTTCATAAAGACCAGAATAGCATTCGGCTCTCTCTGGATTAGAATGGCTGGGGGGCTGGGAGATGAACCAGGCAACCTCAGTAAATGATCCCTTTCCCCCATTTTCAGAGCTCAGAAGCCCAAATGAGAATTAAGCCACATCCCAGGCAACCACATGACGGAGAGTTCTTTGTTGCGGACACTGGAGACTATATTTACTTTCAACTCTCGCTTCTGTGTCGGAAATTTGCTGATTGTGTTCGGGTTGCAGGGAACAAATATTAAATCTGATAAGGCCCACTGCCACTGAGGCAGGGCCATCTGTCTCAGGGATTTGTGTGCTAAGTAACTGGGACAAGAGCATTCCAATGAGAGGGCAATAAACCCCAGGGTTTGTGTATAAACAAAGAGAAAAAAATGGTAATGATAATATGAACTAAAATTCTAAGTGTTCTAATCCTTAGATCAGATGAACTACAATTCTAAGTGTTCTCACCCTCTGTTTGGCACACCCTGTCTCAAAGCTCCCTTCTTAGCAAAATCCCACAAGGGAAACACAGGAAGAAGAGACTGGTGTGGGCACGCTGATAAGGGCTCTGGCCCGTGTCATTTCCCCCTAATATTAACAACTGGCTCCATGCTGCTGCAGGATCGCCAGTGGAGGGTATTCTGGGGTAGCCTATGGTCAGATGACAGCTGAAGGTGACACTTCTGTAGACAAGAGAAACAGCTGCTTCCCCTCTTTTTGGGCCAGGTAAAGCACAGAGGCTCAAAAAGCCAGATATGGCTTCAAAAGCCATCAAAGTTTAAATAAGCAAAAGCAGTCCTTGCATTCTTGATTGAACAAGAAATCTTCCCATGGCAGCCTGGCAAATTCCTACTCATCCATCAAGACCCCATTCAAACATCCCCTCCTCTATGAAGCTGTTTACGGCCATTGGCTAAGTTAATCACCCTCCTTTCCCATAATTCCCTGAATATACCTCCTAAAAGTCATATGTAACACATAGCATAAAAGTATTTTACTTTGATTTCTCTCTCCGCCACTGGATTTCATAATCCTTGGAGCCAGAGGTGATAGCTTGAAAATAAGTCAATTCAGCTTCCTGGCTATAAATGCCCAGACTGTGCAGTGAAAGAGTCATGTATTCAAATCCTGCCTTTGTTGCTAGCTAGCTGAGAGACTCTGGGAAAGGTACTTAACCTTTCTGAGTCTCAAAACTTTCTCATCTGTAAAATGGGGATAAGAATACCTATCATCTCATAAATAGTACCATATGTGCGTTGTATCACAGTAAAGCTGTTACAAAAATATACTCACACCAAAGGTAGTTTTAGGGATTAACTAACACATGGCTAACCCGTGCACACAGCCAGATATGTATTATGTGGTCGATAAGTGGCTGTTCATATTGTTAATCATCCCGCGTCATAACCGTTGCTTTCATATTCCCACAGCCCAATCCAGGCCTGGCACACAGCAGTGTTCAATAAACGTGTGCTGCATAAATCAGACTCGGCGTATCGCATATTTGTGGCCAAAACTGCTCAGCTGACTAACTATATCTCCAGAAAAATGAAAAGAAACCTCCTGAGGATTAACTGCTAGCTGCGATTTTGGAGCTCATGAGATGAACAAACGTTACGCAAAGGGTGTCATAAATTATTAAAAACCTTAGTTCTCAGCTCTCTGCATTGTTTTCAGACTGTGGTTAAAAAGAATGACATCCTCACTTGGAAACAAAAACTCTGAAACTTATTAGGGGTGAAAGGTTTTTCATTTTGTGACCATTTAAACCTAAATGGCTGCAGGGAAACAGACAATAGAACACAGTAATCCCCAGCCCCCGACGTGGATGCTATGGCCCCATGCACGGAAAATAACCCTGGGAAAGGTTTTCCACCTCCAACAAACTTCAGTTTGTAGAGTCTTTGCAGCTACAAAGGCCATTGGATATAATCTAGTCCAATAAGTTTCCAGTGTTTTTAAGCCATGGAAACTTTTCTTAAAAAAGAAATCTTAATGGAGAAGTCCAACATATTAATAAAACTGCGGGCAGCTTTGAATGCAATTTGGAGTGGGGAGGGACAAAGCTCCACTCATGAGGGTTTCCCACTCTCCTCTGACAGCAGTTCCCAAGATGCCCCTGCAGAAGCTCCAGTGCCAGGATTTACAGGACCAAAGAAGACAGATCTTGAAAACTCTTAAAGAGTTTACTAAGAGGACATGAATGGAAAGCCAACAAATCCAAGTCACAGAAGCTCTAGATACTGAACAAACAAATGCACTTCTTGCAGCTTTCGGAATGACCTAACTACCGGGAGAGGTATTATGGTGGTGACGGTGAGCGGGCAGCAGGACCCTTGGGGCATAAGCTCACCCCCTGGCATTTCTGTTGACCAGATGCAGAGTATTCTGTGGTGGGGATACTGCTATGGGCTTTGCGCATGTGTGAGGAGTCACTCCAGTGTGGCCAAGGCTCACACACATTGTCCTGTTGCACTTTCACATACCACTGAAAACTTTCTAGAGGGGGCCTTCCCCTTCCCGTAGGGCTGCCTACCTTGGGCTGGAAGACGTCATTCTCCTTCCCAAGGTGGTCCACGATCCCGAAGATGCACAGTGGCCCAGCGAAGCCCAGCAGGTCGGCCAAGATGCGGAAAGTGCTGCTGAGGACCAGGCGCCTCCCGAAGGCATGGCTGAGTGCCTGCCAGATGGCCCGGGCACCTTGAGTGCCCTGCACGTCCTTACGCTGCTCAGAGAGATTATGGCCAGGTCAGAGTGACTGAAGGCTCATTCATGGCTGGCCTTAGCCTCCCAGGATGCTCCTGGCCCCTGTTACCCAGGGAAACCCAGTGATCACATCTTCTGCAAACAGGTGAACTCTGGGAAGAGATCACGGAATCACCAAGTGCATGATTGGGAGGGCCCTGTCAATGCCGACATGGTCTAGATGGGGAAACTGAGGCCAGCTGATTGCTCAAGGTCATCAGCTGTGTGAACAGCTGGTCAGGAACTATGTGATGAACACAGCGTTGGAATGAGGAAGTGGCCATGTGCCACACTCACTCATTGCCAGCTGCCACTGTGTCTGCCTCAGCAGCTGCCCTGGTACGAGGGCAGAGGCAGGGAAGGAGCACTGCTCTGGGAGTCAGGAGACTGGCTCGCTGCCTACCAGCTGTGGGCCAGCTCTGGACAGGTCACAGCCTTTCTCAGGGCCTCAGTTTTCTCCTCAGTGACATGGGGAGATTCCTGCCTGGCTCAACTCACAGTTACAGTAAAGATCAGGCCACTAACACCCCTGCTCTCCAAATCAAGTGAGCACTACAACCTTTATTGTCGTTAAGCTCCAGAAGAAAGAGCACATGGCATGAGAGTCCAGTGGGGGCCACTTCCCTTCTCAGAGCCTGAGTTTCCCCATCTGGATGAAGATGTTGGACTAGATGACCTAAACAGTAAGGGCCATTCCAATTGTGCCTGTCCTAGGAACCTTCAGCCCTGCCTGCACTTGTCCCTGGTTCACTGTGTGACTTAAGGCAAGCTTCTCCCCCTCATGAGCCTCAGTTTCCGCTCTTGTCCCACCAGAATTTTGATCTAATGCCCTTTGAAGTCCCTCTGTGACCCTAAACCAGAAGGCAGGGAATGGATGGTGTGGCTGTGCCCCCACTGACCACCTGGGCGTCAAAGGCCTCGCAGAGGCGCTGGTAGTTGGTGAGGGCCCTCATGGCAATGGGCAGCTTCCCGATGGCTCGCAAGTCGATGGGCTTTTTGTGGGCCGTCTTGATGAAAGCATTCATCCACCAGTAGGTGCCTTTGGACAGCAGATTCACAAAGGGTTGCAGGAAGCGCACCCCTAGGTCCTGCAGGTCCTCAGGTGGCTTTACCTCCCTCGGTGTCTTGAAAAAGATGTATCTCTGTGGGGCACATGGACCATGGGGGATGGGTAAGTGCAACTTCTCACCACTCCCTACCTTGTCCTAGCAAGGACCTGGGGTTGTGATATTCCACGCTTGATCTCTAACAGATGGGGTCATCTTTCACCTATAATTATTATCAGCAAAAGAACTCCCCAATACTTTTTGGCCACTAATGTCAGGGCCTTCTGACTTTAAAACTGCTCATTGAGGTCGACTTTGAACCCCTCTGGCTAAGCTGGGTTAGGAAGGAGCACGAATCTCTCATATACTATCTTCTCCACAGATCTAAGGATGCTACAATGTTTCATGTACAGTTCACAGAACTCCAAGTCATACAGACCTGGGTTTGAATCCTGCCTCCTCCATTTGCTAGCAAGGTGTTTTTGGACAAGCCTCATCTAAAATGTTTCCTCATCCATAAAGGGGATGCTGCTTGCATCACAGGGCTCCTGTGAGGGTCACTGGAGCGGGGGCACATAAGGAGCTTTGTGCCCTGCAGATAGCCAACTAAAAGCAGAAGAATCAGAGAAATGCAGGCAGTCCAAGTTCAAAAGGGCTATAGCCCTCGCTGCTGGCTGGAAGGTAGGGAAAGGGTTTTCTCACTCATTGCTGGTAGATTACAGTCTTTCTGGAAGGCAATATGTAACACTGATCAAAATTTAAAATACACAGACCCTCTGACCCAGCAACACTGCTCCTTGGACTCTCTCTCACAAAAATAAAAGCAGCAATACATAAAGATATAAGTATGCTCAATACACCATTATTCATGAATGCAAGAACTTGGCAACAGAGTGAATGCCCATCCATAGAGAAACAGCTGAATACATTATGGCTTATCCATTTGATGGAATATTATGCAGCCATTAAGAAAATGGAATTAGCCATATCAGATGGCTTGAAGGGAGTCCCAGGAGGTATTTGTTGGGTGAGAAAAGCACAGTGCATAATATGATCCTATTCTTATAGGACAGATACTGAGGGGGAAACCTACCTATTCACTTGTGTTGCGGGGGAAAAGCCTGAATAGGTATTTATTTAGATAGACGCATATGGTATTATATTAATAAAAACAAAGCATGGAAAGACAAATGAGGTCATTAATCTGGGCTACCTGGGGAGGTAAGGGCAGGGGAACAGGAAGTTTAGAGTCTGGGGTGGGTAAGAGAGAGGGAGGCAGGAGCAAACATAAAGAAAAATAAAACACTTACTCATTCATGTATGCGTGTGACTGTATGAATACATTAAAACACAGAGAAGTACCCCAACCTCGAAAAAAGGAAAGTAAGAGAGGCCAGTGCCTGATGCCTTTTTCCCTCTCTATGGGAGAAAAGTCATCCTCCAACCTCAGTGAACACACTCATCACCCCCTCTCCCTCTGGGAGCCTGAAGTAGAGCACATGTGGGCCAGATGCTATGTCTTTTCTGAAACTTCCCTCATGCCCTCACTTCCCTTTAGGAGTGGCAGGTAACGAGCTGACCTCTTCTCAGCTTGGCTGAGAGGCAGGGTGGGGACCCGAATGCTGGGCAGGACAGAGGTCAGAGCCTCCGCTCCCCACCCCTCACTGGCCCAGGTGCATCCTTGGCGGCCTGCTTACCCTCACCCTGATGACATTGATCTCCACGAGGAGCAGCATCCCATAGAGGATCACCAGCAGCCCCGTGAGGCAGAAGCGCAGCTGTGAGAAGCCGATGGCGTGGTCCAAGAACTTGACAAACTTGATGGTCTTGGTGATGAAGGCCAGGGTCCAATATACCAGCAGGGCTGCCAAGGAGAGAAGAAAGACTGCAGGAGACGTGTGTGCCTCGTGTGTGCACTCACTCACATGATGTGTGCAAGTATGTGGCAGAGGAGGAGACAGAATGAGTGTGTCCAGGTATGTACATTTCCGAGTAAGAAGATGTGCACGTGTGAATACATCAGAGTGCCTGACTTTAAGATGACTCATATACATCTTAACATTCATGAAAAACACCAATAATCTCATTGATTGACCTTGTCAGACAAATGTCCCTTAACAATAAATGATCATGTGAAGAATAGGAAATTTATTTCTTGAATTTAACTAAGTTACAGGCACTGTGCCAAGTAAGCACTATAAACACATGATCTCATTTATTCTTCTCCATAGCTGTTCAAAGAAAGTACTGCCATCACCCCCAATTTCTCAGACAAAGGAAATGAGGCTCAGAAATATTAGGCAACTGATCCAAGGCCACACACCCATTAAGAGGCAGAGCTGGGCTGGCCAGATGCTGGAACCCATGTGTGCAAGCTCCATGCTATAATGACTTTCTTGGGGAATTTTTAAGTGAGGGAGATATTAAGGGTCACTCAATCCAGCCTTTCATTTTACAGATGAGGAAACTGGGGCCCAGAGAGAGGACGTGACCTTGCCCAAGTACACTGGCAGCCAGGGACAGGGAGAGGGTGAAAGCCTAGGTTCTGGTCCTCAGAGCCCACCACAGCATGATGATGGAGCAGGGGTACAGGGGATACAGAGAAAGCCAGCCGCAGTTGCATGAGGCAGTGTCATACAGGTGTTAGTGGTGGTGGCCCTGCAGCCAGATACACCTGGGCTCAGAGCCTGTGACATAACAGCTGTGTGACCTTGGATTAGTCACTTGGCCCTCTAGAGCTTAGTCTCCTCATCCATTAAGTGGGAATAAAAATAGTGCTACCTAGAAGGTCCTTGCCAGAAACATATGGAAAGCATTTAGTGCAATGAGCCTCACACGAGGCGGGTATTCTTTGGACATTAGCTGTTATATTTTTATTATCTCCAGGTTTAAGACCTGGGGCAGATAAACATCAGAAGCTATCAGTAGAGTCTACCTTAAATTCTCACACATGCCCCCACCTCAATCTGCCAATAAATCACCGTCAAGCTTCCAACAACCAAAACCAGCAATAATCTGTGAAGTCCCCTTTTGAGGGTGGCAAGACTTTAGCACCAGCAGCTCCTTCCCTCCTCCCTCCTAGACCAGATGCGGATAAGGTCAGCCTCATGCAACAGAGCCCCTCTTCAGAGGGCCTGAGTGAGGGAGAGAGACTTTCCCCCTGCCCTGTATCCCTATGTGGGCCTGGACATGTATGCCAGAGTTCCTCTTGGTGACAAATCTGGGGTCTGTCCTGCATGGCTCTGGGTTAGGAAACAGGTTGAGATGTTGGGCCCCACCATGTGCCCAGGTTGAGCTCACACAGGGGGATCAATGCTGTCCACCTTGGGTCCCTGCATGAGGACATTAGGATGGGGGCAGAAGCATCTGCCTTCTGGTCCCACGCCTCAAGACTGGGATAATGTCCCCCAGCTCAGTCTGGTCTCTAAGTCTTGAGGAACTCTACAGCTGAAAACTGTCCCCCTGCCTCCATTCCACTCTCCCAGACAGACAGATTCTATCCCAGGCATCAGAATCCCTTTAGCCCTTAGTGAGAGCTGCCTACTGGAGCCGGGACTTGAAAATATGCCTCACATTTGTCTTGTCCTGAACACTTGGTCTGATTTGCTCTTCATAACAACCCTATGACTTAGGCGGGAACTTACTCTTCCTGCCCACGTGGGGAATCAGAGGCTCAGAGAGCTTGGATGTCTTCTGCAACGTTACCCAGGGAATTAGTGGTGGACCCAGGACTAAGCCTGGAGGTTTTTTGCACATTCCTGTCCTGCAGGGCCCAGTGCTCAACCTGTTGCCAGACACAGCAGTGATCAGCAAAAACTAAATGTCTGATGAGAGGAGGGAAAAGGAAGGAAAGAGGCATAACATGGGGGCTGCTGGTGAGCTCCCATTACTCCTTCTCCCTCCGTTCTTCCTCACCCCACACCTTCCATTACCAAATGCTGTCTATTTCACCTCCTAAATATCTTGAATCTGTCTACTTCTCTCCATTCTCGTGGTACCACCTAAGTCATCATGTCTCCTCTGGATTCCCGCTCCACCCTGAGAGCCTTCCCATTGGTTCCCCCACTTTCCCCCAACTTGTTCTCCTCCAACCTGGTCTCCATAAAGCAATTATTATGATTATGTTGAAAACGCCTCAACACACCCATGTTCATTGCAGTGTCATTCACGAGAGTCAAGACATAGAAGCAGCCCACTGACAGATGAATAGCTAAACAAAATGTGGCATATCCATACAGTGGAATATTAGCCTTAAATAGGAAGGAGATTTCAGCCTGATGCAGTGGCTCATGCCTGTAATTCCAGCACTTTAGGAGGCCGAGGCGGGAAATCACCTGAGGTCAAGAGTTCGAGACCAGCCTGGCTAACTTGGTGAAACCCTGTTTCTACTAAAAATACAAAAATTAGCTGGGCATGGGCATTTGCCTGTAATCCCAGCTACTTGGGAGGCTGAGGCAGGTGAATCGCTTGAACCTGGGAGTCGGAGGTTGCAGTGAGCTGAGATTGCACCATTGCACTCCAACTTGGGCAACATGAGCAAAGCTCCATCTCAAAAACAAAACAAACAAACAAAACAAAAAGGAAGGAAATTTCAACACATGCTACAACATAGATGAACCTTGAGGACATAATGCTCAGTGACATAAGCAAGTCATGAAAAGCCAGTGTATGATGCCGCTTAGAAGAAGTACCTAGGGTACTCAAATTCACAGATAGAAGGTAGAATGGTGGTTGTCCGGGGCTGCAAGGAGGGAGATATGGCGAATTATCATTTAATAGATACCGAGTTTCAGCTTGGGAAGATAAAAAAGTTCTGAAGATGGATGGTGGTGATGGCTATACAGCAATGTGAATATACTTTTTTTTTTTTTTTTTGAAACAGGGTCTTACTCTCTTGCCCAGGTTGGAGTGCAGTGGCACAATTTTGGATCACTGTAGCCTCCACCTCCTAGGCTCAAGCAATCCTCCTGCCTCAGCCTCCAAAGTAGCAGGAACTGACTACAGGTGTATGTTACCATGCCCAGCTAAGTTTGATTTTTTTTGTAGAGTCAGGATTTTGCCATGTGGGCCAAGCTGGTCTCAAACTTCTGAGCTCAAGCAATCCACCTAAGTTTCCCAAGGTGCTGGGAAACTGAGGCATGAGCCACCGTGCCCAACTATGAATATACTTAATGCCACAGAACACTATACTTAAAAACAATTAAGATGGTAAATTTTATGTTAAGTATGTTATACCACACAGACAAACATACAGACACCCCTTCCCATTGCTGTTGGGATAAAGACCAACATCTGTGGTATGGCCTTTCAGCTGGGCGCGGTGCTCACACCTGTAATTCCAACACTTTGGGAAGCTGAGGCTGGCAGATTACTTGAGGCCAAAAGTTCAAGACCAGCCTGGTCAATTTGGCGAAAACCCAGCTCTTCTAAAAATACAAAAAATTAGCCAGCCATGTTGGTGCGCACCTGTAGTCCCAGCTACTCGGGAGGCTGAACTACAAGAAACCGCTTGAACCTAGGAGGCAGAGGTTATAGTGACCCAAGGTGGCGCCACTGCACTCCAGCCTGGGCACAAACAAACAAAACCCAAAGTCCAGCTCCCCTCCACTTTGAGCCTGAGCCACTCATATTCTGAATTTTCTAATGTGATTTGTTCCTTCTGCCTTGGGGCCTTCGCGCATGTTCCCTCTGCCTGAAGCACTCTACTCTCCCTTCTCCCAGTTGGCTCCTTCAGTTCTCAGCTCAAATATGACTTTTTCAGAGAACACTTCCTTGGCCTCATCTGGGTCCCAGGATCATGGTTCCTTCATGGGACAATGTAAGCTGCATCACAGACCCCCTCTGTGTGGGACTCCATACCCAGGCCAGACATCAGCCTCCTCAGAGGGCTGGCCATTCTCCCATTACCCATTGCCCTCTGTCCCAGCTCACAGGCACGTCCCTCCACTTTTCCCTGTTTGAGAATTTCTGGCTCTGTGGAGCCTCCTTTCCAGGGAGATAACTCCAACAAGGGGAATGGAGGGAGTTAGTCTTTGTTCCTTGGAAAACGACCGTTCCATTCAAGGGTGGTAACTTGTGCTTTAAAGAGAGAACATTATGTGTTTGCTGGAGAATGAGAAAATGAACTCCCCGGATGTCCAGACAGGGTGTTTCCGGAAGCACTGGTCAGCTAGGCTCTGGTGGTTAATGAAGGTTTCTCTAGAGACGAGGAGCTGCTTCAGAAATGGAGGCAGGCATCTCCCCTCTCAACCTGCTTCCCCCAGCTCCCATACATACTCATGTGGGGGTCCCTGGGCCAGGGGTAGGGGGATCACCTGGATAAGCCTGATGGAGCTCAGATCCCGCCTTCCATAGAAAGGCAGACCTGTGATTAGCGCAGGAAACACCCTCTACTCCCTGACAACACCGCAGTGTCACTGGCTTAGCACAGAATGTTCCAGACTCCAAATGTCAATTCAATGCTGTGATTCCTCAAAATCACAGTCTGACTTAATGACACACTCTGAATACAATCTAACTGCCAGATGTACAGCCCCAGCCTCAGACACGCAGGCTGAGCCCCAACACAGAGGCAGACCTTTGGATTGATACCTTTGCCCCAAGGACAAAGTCTGAGGGCCCTTAGACGTGCGTTCTCAGTAACTGTTAGGAGATGTGTGGATGCTGGACTCTCGGCTGTGCCCCTTGATGAGCTAGATTACTGCCAGTTATTTAACCTCTGAGCCTCAGTTTTCTGATATGTAAAAAGAAAATATAATATTACCTACCTCATAGAATTGTTGCAAGGATTAGATGAGTTAATATACATCACATAGGTGGGACGGCACCTGGCATACACTAAGTACAAAATAAGTATTTGCTGTTATTTTTAACCTCTCAGTTTCAGCATCCACACTGGAAAATGGGGATATTAACAATACCAATAAGGAGGCAGGGGAAATTAGCCTATGGGGCAATGAATGTAAGGAATATGGCACGGAGCCTGCCCCACGACACATGCTCGGTGAACATCAGCCATCATCCTGTTGCTTCTGCCTGGGACTCCAGTCCCGCAGTGTCAGAGCTCTAAGTGGGAACTCCTTCCCGAGTCTCTCTAAATGTTAGCAAACCTCAAGCTCTGGTCATGGAGCCTTTCTTTTCTCTCCCCAGGTGACCTCATCCAGGCTCAAACTTTTTTATTTATTTATTTTGAGACGGAGTCTCCCTGTCACCCAGGCTGGAGTGCAGCGGCGTGATCTCGGCTCATTGCAACCTCCGCCTCCTGGGTTCAAGTGATTCTCCTGCCTCAGCCTCCCTGAGTAGCTGGGACTACCATTGCATGCCACCATGCCAGCTAATTTTTGTATTTTTAGTAGAGACAGGGTTTCTCCATCTCGGCCAGGCTGGTCTCAAACATCTGATATCAGGTGATCCACCCTCCTCAGCCTCCCAAAGCACTGGGATTACAGGTATGAGCCACCATGCCCAGCCCCAGGCTCAAGCTTTAGGTGTCATCTACAAGGCTCACCTCCTGGAAGTGACCTCCCCATGAAGGCACAACTTGCTTATCTAACTGTCTGCTTGACACTTGAGTTGGGTGTCTCTGTGACATCTCATACTCGATATGCCCCCAACAGAAAACTTGATCTCCACCACAGCCCACCTCCCCCTCCTCTGACACATCAGTTATTGATGCCACAGTTCACCCAGGCACTCAGGCCTGGAGCCTGGGACTCTTCCTCGCTCCTCTACTGACCCCTGCCCTCACCTCCTCCCACTCTTCCTCTTGCTCATGGCTTTGCCCACAGTGACCTCTGCCAAATCTGTCATTATCAGAGGTCCCTGCACTTGCCACTTCCCTTGCAGGGAACCCTTTCCCCCAAATAGCTACATGCCCACATTTACCAGAGCCCTTCCCTGACCAACCTATGTAGATAGCAACATTGCCCCTGCCCTCTACTTGATTTTCTTCATAGCATCACCACCACCTATTTGTTTGTTTGTTTGTTTATTCACTCTCTGCCTATCTGTCTCCTTCACCAGACTGTAAGCTCCATGAAGTCTTTTTTCTTCTATTCGGAAACTCTACCCTCCGGAGCAGCACCTGGCTCATAGTGAGTCCTCAGTAAACATTATCTGAAGAAATGAATGAAGGTACTGCCCCTCCTTCCTACTCCTCACCTACCAATCAGCAGCTTGGGGAAGTTGGAAGTCTCGATGTTGTGATAGTAGACCACGGAGGTGACAGCAGCCATGAACGCCATCCCGGCTGGCATGTACAGGTGGAGGTGGCGGGACTCGGTCACCCTGAAATGGGAGAGAGAGACAGACAGGATGGGACGTGCTAAGTGCTGCAATAGAGCAGCCCAGGCCTTGAATTCCAAAGCCCAAACACCGAACCTTTATAGCATCACTGTATAGACTGCAGGGCCCTTCAGTTAATGGGCATATTTGGGGTATGGGCTGGGCAGAGATGCCAGTACATGGAGTAGAGCTGGGGATATGATCTGGAGGCCTTGCTGGAGGCTGATCCCTAAGCACAAGGGTCCCTGGGGTCCCTTGAGTGGTGCAGGGGCCTGTATGCCACAACTCACCCAGTGACAGCCCCATTTAACATGAACAGCATAAGTCAGCATTGGCACCCTCCCCAGGGGCTGTGATAACAAACTGATGAGAGTCAATATTTACGGAGCATTTACCCTGTGCCAGGCACTGTTCTATGCATGCAGTATACGTTAACCCATTTAATCTTCATTAAACCCTATCAAGTGGGTACTCTTAGTCTCCCATTTTATGGTTGAGGAAAGTGAGGCATGAAGAAGCATTTCCGAGGTTACTGGTTTTGTCTCCTCCCTTGGGGTGGGAAACAGGGCAGTCAATACCAGTTCATACTTTCTTCACTTTAACTCACGGAGGCCTCTAGGTGGGTGGACTCTGGCCTGGGTATGAGACCCAGAAGCAGCCAGAGCCTCCTCCCAGGCCTCAGTCTCCCCCGTGCCTGGTGAGGAGGGTCACTGTAGTTGGTCATGATCATGCCCTTCCACAGCTCCCTCCTGCAGACAGCAAAACCCACTCTGCTCAGCCTAGAAAGAAAGGCCCAGGCTATGTGCCCTCCAGCCACTTTACCAGAGCTGTCCAGGCTGCCCTTTCTGCTCCAGCCCCGTGGGACCCTTTCCATTCCCAGATGGTCTGCTACAGCCTACTGCTTCAGTGCTGCCATTGCCCACCAGGCTACTTCCATCCAGTGTGCCAAGGGTCCCTGCCCTTGAGAAACTGATGGTAAGGAGGGGGCCGCCATGCTCAGAGCTAACTGTTGGGCTCAGCAGTCTAGGGAAGTGATACCACCGATGTGCAGAGGCTGAGAAAGCACAAAGGAGGGGATGGGCAACCAAGGACAGCTTCCCAGAGGAGATGGCACCAAGCTGAACTTTGAAGGATGCATAAGAGTTCAATAGAGAAGGAGGAAGGACATGAGGAGAGCCATGCTGTGACCTCAGTGAGTCTGGTGGGACTGAAGTGCAAGTGTAGAGGCAATGTGGGCTGTCCACCAAAGAGCATCTCCCTGTCATTCTGTGCCAGGAGGACCACAGGTTTGCTCCAGAAGCAATGTACCCAGCCCCAGGGAATAGATGGTGATTGGTTTAAGCAGCCAGGCAATTCCATACCCCTTTGCCAATGTTGGTCCACATATTCTGGCCAGTGAGATGTCAAGGAAAGAATGATCTCCCTCATAAAGGAGAGGCATGTGAGGAGCATGCCCTTCTGCTCATGCTAAGCAATACCCAAAGCTAGGCAGCCACCTCGCGAGCATGGGGGAGAAAGGCTGACACACAGAGAATGGTGTGGAAAGATGGGAAGGGGCTGGGTCCTGAAAACATCAACGAACCACCAAACCAACCTGAAAAGACAAACTGCACATTTCTTGTTTAGTGAGACAGTAAATATTGATATTCTTTAGCGGCTATTCTCCAAAAAAGGTCTTCAAACTAATACAGAAGGTACAAGAGAGACAAGGCCAGAGAGCAGTCATGAATGGCAACACTGGGCACAGCCAGCAGCCTTCCCAGGGATCTTCAAAACTCTTGCCTCTTTACTCCGTGAAATAATTTTGAAACACCTTCTACTCTCTCACACAATTTTAAGCTGACATCTAAACATGTTTTACTATATGTTTACATAAATGCTTTTTTAAAATAGGAGGTAGAAATGTTAAATTTTAGAAAATGAAATAAGATGAGGATTAACCACAATTGAACTAAATATTTCATGGCATGGCTTCATAGAATAGTTTTTAGCTGTTTTGTTAAATAATACATACTGAATCCATTCCATGTGGTTTGGGAGTAAAATAAAAATAAAAAAAAATACACACTGAATTAGTTAAGAAATTAGGTAAAGTTTTATATACAGGCTTTATGTAGTATATAGTGGTCTGGGAAAACACTGTAGTTATTAAAAAAATCTTCTCACTAACTTATCCTGGATTGATTGTTCTGAATTCAGAGCAGCACACACAGAGATAATACCCAAAGGAAGAGGGGAAGCCCTACAGGTTTAAGATGGCTTAATTAGTCACTAATTGAGACTCACCCTAAATCAAATCAGGGCTGCCTTAATCAGCCCCCACTCCCACCTGCCCCCTAAATTTCCAGACAGCTCTGAAAACCCAGGCTGGATTAGATTGGGGGTATCACGAGGGTCTGTGACTTCTGTCTGCTCTTTTCCTGCCCCTTGCTCAGGCTTGCCTGCCCCAGGGGTTGGAGCTCACAAAGATCAGATGACAACTGCTGGGCTCAGGAGCTGATCTGTGCTCTGGGGAGGAGATGGCCCTTTGCACTGAGCTGAAGCAGTTTGTGGCACAGGTGCAGCCACACATAGAAGAGAACTGCTGCCTCCAAGGAAAGCAGTTATTACAGAGATCACTGCTGAAGCCAGGATGCAGGGACATTGGGGGAGGGAAAATGGGGAAGGGGACGGAGAATGAGGGAGCGTTTCCTCTGTGGTTTAACCCAACTACCAGAGCCAGGCAGCGCTGGCAGGAGTGCAGTCTGGGTACAGTCTGATTCCAGCACAGGGGGCGCTGGAGCTCAGATACTAAAGCCAAATATCCCTCTCCTCCACCACTCCCTCTCCTGGCAGTCTCTCGCCCTTGCCGGTTAGTGGATTCTTAATGAGATGGCTGCTCCAGCTCTTCTGTCCTGACTGCTGATGCACCATTTCTGTCTGCAGCTATCCTTACCTAGACTACTGCAGTCAATGCTAAGTGCCGCTTCTATTTTACCTCCAGCTTCTCCCTGCCTCCAGCCTGCCCTGAACACCTCCTCAGGTTCTCACCTGAGTGTTGTGCTGATGACATCCCTCTTCTCACACTGCTGACCAAATCCAACCCAAACATGCAGTCTGGGGATCACAGTCCTCCTGAGATGCCCCAACCTGGGTTCCCAGCCTCAGCCTCCATTGGTCCCCAGCCTGCGTTTAATGCTCCAGCCCCAGCGCTGCTCCCTAGCCCTACTGGCTTTTCTCCTTGGTGCCTTTTCTCTTCCCACAGGCATCGCCAGCTCTCTCTCCTTCCTCCTCTGTGTGTCAGAAACCTAGTCACCCTTCCAGACTTCTTTCCAAAGCCCTCTCAACCACCGAGCTTGCCCAACTCTGCCTTCCTCTCACCTCCCAAAGTACTTATTTGTAATAGGGTTCCATTTATTCTCCTAAGGACCCAATAAATGTTTATGGACTGAATAATGTTTATGTTTATCATATGTCTTGCATTGTGAATACAAACGTGAACAAGACTCAGATTCTAACTCTTAGGCCTTTCTGACTTGGAAGGCAGTTTTGCAAATAGATGTAAGCTTTAACATACAGTATGATCTGGGCTGTAGCAGAGGTGTTAACAGGTACTGTGAGGCATTCCCCACTCCCACACTTCCACAAAGGGAAGGTGGGCATGGGGAATGAGGCCAGAGGCAGGTGGGGCTGACTGTGAAGATCTTGGATGCCGGGCTGAGGATGTGAGACCACATTTTTGAAACAGCTGAGAACCAAGGAAAGATCTTAGGCAAGAGTGGGTGGCATGCTTAGATTTTTTTTTTTCCAAGAAGGTAACTAGCAGCTTGTAGAAGAGGCCTGGCATTTTCCACTGGAGTTGTGGCATTCTCATAGGCTCTAGCATTATTTTACTGGGGCTTGGCATGCAGATCCGTGTTCCCTCTACTCTCCTGAACTGATGGCAGGGCCTGGGACTCACTTGTGTCCAGTGCCTGGCTCAGAGAGGCTGGCACATGGGAGACATTGGGTTGCTGGATGTAGCAACTAAAGATATGGGCTTGTGGAATGCAGGTGAGCTGGGGTCTCCTCGGGCCTTTCAGGAAGTACCCTGGAGCAGATTCGCTTTCCTGAGTCCTCACACAGTCACTTACCCATCAGACAGGATGCCCTCCGCAATCTCACACACCAGGACGAAGAGCAGCATGAAGGTCAGGATCCACCGCAGATTGTGCCCGGGGAAATGAAGCCATGTGCTGTGGTGGATGTGCACCTTGGAGCTCTGACTGCCCCATCCTGCAGGGAGAGACAGTCAGAGGCAGGATGCCTGGCCCACCTGGAGGAGGAGGGTGCCTGAACCCCAGAAAGATGCTTGGACATTGGGTCCACGGTGGGGGTGACACCTACACATGAGGATCCCCAAGGCTGGTACATACGAACTAAACGTCCAACCCATCCAGCCTGGTCCTATGCTGGTGCCTCTCCTCCAGGCCGAATGAGACAGGGTCTTTTTTTTTTTTGAGACAGGGTCTTGCCCCGTTGCCTCTGCTGGAGTTCAGTGCCACGATCACGACTCACTGCAGCCTTGATCTCCTAGGCTCAAGCAATCCTCCTGCCTAAGCCTCCTGAGTAGCTGAGACTACAGGTGCACATCACCATGCTCAGTTAATTTTTAATTTTTTGTAGAAAGAGGTCAGGGTTGGGTGGTATCTCACTATGTTGCCCAGGCTGGTCTCAAACTCCTGGGCTCAAGCAATCCTCCTGCCTCAGCCCACCAAAGTGATGAGATTACAGACGTGAGCCACTGTGCCCTGCCCAGGTACCCGATTATACATGCTAACTTCTTGTGTGACAAGTCATCAGGTTAGTGAACCATTTGGTTGAGAACAGAAGTGTAAATGCTGTTCTTTTTTTATTTTTGATGCACATATGAGCACATATTGTGTATATTTTTCTTTCTAATTTTCTTTGTTAATAAGTAGCAACTCTGCTTCTACAGCAACCTCTTGTAAATCTAATTTTGTGGCAATCTTTCCTTTCTTCCCCAAAGCTGTATGTGAATTTTAAGATTTGCCTTTTTTCTGAAAGTGAATGAACACGTTTTAGGGAAGCAGGGGACACCCTATAAGTTGATAGACCTGACTGGTCTGGAAGAGTCAGGTCTTGGAGAGAGATGAGGGTACCTCAGTGGAGAGGCACACGCGATTGTCCCGACCGTGGCGTCCAACTTTGCAAGCAAGGACGCCGGGGTCGCTGAGTCGGCGAGTCGGAACTAATTTGCGCAGAGCCTGAAAAGTTGCGCTCCGGAGACACACGCCCGGGTGAGGTGGCGGGGGAAGGGGACCCAAGTCTCTAGCTCTCGCCTCTCTCCTCGCTCAGGGTGCGGGCCCGAGACTGTCAGAGATCACGGACCACTAAGGGGCTCAGCCGGATGAAAGCATAGGGGTGCGCGGGGCCTCCATCCCAGCCCCCGAAGCACCGGCCGCCGTCCTCCCTAGGCCCAGCAGCGGCTGACAGGGAGGGTGCCTTGGGGGAGGGGTGACCCGACTCCCTAAGCTGAGCCACGGAGGGTGGGGCCCGACCCCTGTCCACTTTCCCACCGCGTGCAGAGACCTCCTCTTTCCCTTTCCTCCATCCCAGCTCTTGGTCCTGCAGAAGCAAAACTTGGTGATCGGTGGGTCACAAACATCCGCTGTGTTTGGTGCGGGATCGGGGACACCGGGGAAGTGAAGGGATGAGCGGGTGTGCGAGGGCAAGGACCGGCGGGCAGGACATAGGGCAGGGGACCCCGGGAACGAGGCGAGCCGGTCGCGGGCCGGAAGGGGACACCAAGCAGTGCAGCGCGCAGCTCCTCCTTCTCCTCCCTCCCTGCTCTCCCGTCCCCTCCTCCGCGGCTCCGGGCGCAAGCTCACCGATGAAGAGGATGGGGAAGGTGATGAAGAGCAGGAAGACGTGCGGCACCACGTTGAGCGCGTCCACGAAGCAGCCGTTGTTGAGGACGCCCTGGTCCACCCGGTAGGCGGCCGAGTGGTTTTCGCTACCGCAGAAGGCCAGGGGCATGGCGGCGCGGACGCGGGCTGGGCTCTGGCTCCGCTGGCTCCGCTGGCTCCGCGCACCTCCCGCGCCTCCCGCGCCTCCCGCGCCTGTGTCCCTCGCAGCTCAGCCGCTCCGCCCGGCAGTCAGGCCCCCACCCTCCCCCAGGGGCCCCGCCCCGCCGGCCTCCCTTTCCCGCACCCCGCCCTGCTCCGCCACCTGCGGGGCCCGGGGGGCGGTGCGGAAACCGACCTGCCACGCCTGCGCCCGCTTTCCAGATGTAGCGGCGCGGGCTCACAGATGTTGCCTGGGTCGCTTGAGTACCCCGCTGCGCGCGCGCGCTGGGGATGAGGGGAAGGGCAGGCAGGGATGGGCAGTGGGGTGTGGGCACGCTGGAGACTGGGTGGGAAGGAGAGTGGGGCGTGCAGAAGAGGAGAGGAGGGTCCTCGTGGCCTGCAGCGGGCGAGTTCGGGGTCCCGAGTGTGAATTCACCTGGGCGTGGTGAGGATGGATGTCCAGAGCTGAGGGATGGGGACAGAGTGGCGCGTCTCCACCCCACATGGATGAGAAAAGTGGGGCAGAACTTTACCTTGGTGGGGGGGTCTTTGGACATTTTCAAAAGTGGTCCAAGGTGGGGCGTTCCTAGGTACTACTTTACACCATATCTGGCACTGTCTCACCAGGGATCTCCCAGCACTCTTGCTAAGCATATGTGCTAATCGCTTCCATTTTTCTGATGAGGAAACCCAAGCTGCAAGGGAGCTGAAGGGAGGCCAGTTACATGACTCCCCCAAGGTCTCAGTGCCAGCAAGCAGTGAAGCATAGCTTGAACCCAGCTCCTCAGGTCCCCCGTCCCCACCCCCACCATTTGTACTCAGGCCTCTGGTGCATGACAACCCTACAGCGACTGGCAGACCAGTGGGTAGAATGGGTGACAGCCCCAGGCTGAAGAAGAGGAGCTTTAGAAATGCATCTGGACAGACGGATGTGAGGCAGTGGAGAGGGACTGAAATTCTTAACCTGACCCGGAACAGGCTTAGTGGTTGGAGGACGCTGTAAAGACAGTGTTATGTCTTCCTATACATTTTGGAGAGATTCTTACAAGACTGTGGCCCAAAGAAGTTTATTTCTTATGTAGAAATAACAGAAAATGGGATTTGGGGGTTAGATTTAAGAAGAACTTTGCAAGTTAGGGATATGAAGCATAACTGCACATGTTCTCAGGAAGGGTCAGGGGAAAACAGAAGGAAGACCCCTTCAGCCCCTTTGCTTATAAGCTTCACTGAGCCTGCCCTGAGGCTGCTGAATCTGGTGGGCCTCAGGAGCATGCTGTCAGCAAGACCCAGGCTCTGCCCAGGCCCTGAGGCAGAGGGCAGGTAGGATTGGGTGAACAGCCTTGGTAAAGCAGGAGCTTAGGGTCTGAAAGCCTCAGTTTCTGGCTTTGGAAAATTTCTCTGAAGCCAAAAGATGTTTCTTTCAGCATCAGCCAAAATAGTGAAAATTTGGTGGCAGTGAATCTCCAGCACCAGGGACAGGGGTTAATTAACCTAGGAAAATGCAGCCTCTGGGAAGGTGCTAGCTGAGTATGTGTAGTCAAATAGAAAAAGTTTACGAGATAGAGTCAGGTGAAAAACGGCAAGCAAATTGTGCTTCCCATGATTGCAGCCATATGAAATATGCATGCTTGCATGAAGCCTGCAGGAAAAGGTCAGACTTGGAAATATGGTAACGTGGTGCTCAGTGGGCAATAGCCACCTTTGCTGTGGTTATCATCATCCCCTTTCTTTAAAAATGAGACGACTGAGCTTCAGAGAGATGACATGACAGGTGCAGGTCACCCAGCAAGATTTTTTCTTTTAGTTTCTTTTTCTTGCTTTCAAGGCTTTTTTCATATTTTCTGCAATGTTGTTATTTTGTTTTGTAGTTGCAATTTCAGTTTTTCACACTTTCGGCAGTGCTATCTTTCTTTCTAGCAGTAATATCATATTTACTTTTAAAGAACAGGGTTCCTAGTCCTGGCTCTACTGCTACTAGTTGTGTGATTTGGGGGGTAAGTTGCCATTCTGCACTCCAGTTTCCTTATTTCTAAAAGGAAAAGACAATAGTATGGACCCCAGAGGATGAAGATGGGATCATGGGTGTGAATGTGCTTTGTAATTTGGGGAGATGGTCTAAGCTACTTTATCCCCTGGGTGACCACACATGGCAGCCCCTCGATCAATCAGGGCTATTTAATGGTCTCTCCCTCGCCTCACAGTGCCTGGTGTAACCCTCACACTTGCCTATTCTGGGTCATTTAAAATAAACAAAAAGTCTGGTATTAAGGGAGCATCATCTGAGACTAAGAGAGTATTAAGTCTGAAGTCTTGGGAGCCAGTGTTTGCTATCTCTAGCACAAACAAACTGAACAAATTCCACCCTGCACCTAGCTCTACAGTGAGGACATGCAGCACACTGTCCACCATGTGGGTGGGAGAGTTACTTTGAAAAGTGTGGAGTCAGGTGCACACGGAGGCATGAAAGGACTTCCTTTGTAGTATATGGGTTGTAATCCTGGAGTCAACCCAAATGCTCATCAATATGGGGCTGGTTCAAACAGACAAAACCCAAACAGACAAAAACCAGGTATTGTCTGTACTGTGGGATGCTGTGGAGCAAGCGCAGAGAACAGAGTTAGGCTTACTGGCATGGGAAAATGTCCAAGACACAGACGCAGAGCAGCGTGTGGCACATAAAATCGTTTGTCTGTAACAGGGCTACGCATGCTTCTTTGGGGAGATGCTGGGTCTCTCGTGCTTCCCCATCTCCATCGATGCCTCCTGTTTCTCTTGCTAGGGGCTGGAAGAAGGTCAGACTCTGGGAGCTTGCTCTGAGCCAGGGTACCTCCCTCTGAGAATTCCCAGCCATTCTCCTGGCAAAATGAAAACCAGGGCTGGATTTTAGAGACTGGATTCTCACTCTCAATGGCTGCTGGGTGGGTGTGGCCTCAGGCAGAGTGCAGGAAAGGGGCTGGCCGCAGAGATTCAGAAAAGTCCTTTCCACATCCCTTGAGCCAGCGAGGTTAAGGCTACAGTGAGCCATGATCAGGCCACTGTACTTCAGCCTGGGCAACAGAGAGGGAGATCCTATCTCAAAAAAAAAGGTCACTTCCAGCTCTAATGTCATTCTGGCCTTAGTGCCTTTGTCTCTTTCTAGCTGACTAGGTGTGCCAGCGTTCCAATGACCATGGCAGAGAGGGTCATTGCAATGACAATGGTGACATAATGGAGTGGGGTGATATTTTAAGAAACGAACCCTTTCAATAACTCCAATCAACAGTGGGCTGCTTAAAAACAGACAAAAGCAAAACTCGCGGTGTGATCTAAACTCCAGAATAGTGGGGAACAAGTACAGGACCTGAGTTCAGGTGACCACACTGAGTGGCAGAGACATGTCCTCTTCTGTCTCCTTCAGGTGCTCCAAGCCTGTGTCCATAGGGGATTTGGGAAGACTGTAGAACCAGTGAAAGAGAGGACTGAGATAGACACAAAATGTCTTAACTGGAACCTGGGAAGGAGAAGAGATCTCCGGTCTCACTGCCATCATGCCCCATGTCAGGAGGAGGGAAGTAGGGGAAGAAGTTCTTTAGAGAGGGAGCCTGTCCCCAGCCTCCCTGCCTGTCAGTTTTAGGGGTGGCTGGGGTACAGCCACCCAGAAAGGGCAGGTTGTGTGTAGGCTGTGTCAGAAAATCCACACAAGGGCTTTTTAGGTTTTTAAAAAAATTTTGGCCGGGGACGGTGGCTCAGGCCTGTAATTCCAGCACTTTGGGAGGCTGAGGAGGGTGAATCATGATGTCAGGAGTTCAAGACCAGGCTGGCCAAGATGGTGAATCCCTGTCTCTACTAAAAATATTTAAAAAATAGTAGGGTATGGTAGTGGGCACCTGTAATCCCAGCTGCTCGGGAGGCTGAGGCAAGGAATTACTTGAACCCAGGAGGAGGAGGTTGCAGTGAGCCCAGATTGCACCAGTACACTCCAGCCTGGGCAACAGAGCAAGAATCTGTCTCAAAAAAAGTTTGTTTGTGTTTTTTTCCCCTGTAGGGATGGGGGGGGGGTCTCACTGTATTGCCCAGGCTGGTCTTGAACTCCTGGCCTCAAGGGATTCCCCTCCACCCTGGCCTCTCAAAGAGTTGGGATTACAAGTGTGAGCCACTGTGCCTGTCCCACATACACGGGATGTTTTGAAGAAAGGATTTCTTGTTCCAGGGCAGGGCCACCAGATGACAGAGGCAGGGGACCCTCAGCTGTACTTGAATGGCGGGGGTAAGGCAGGAACAAGACGAACTCTCCCCAGTCTCTTGGCACCACATAACCGGGGAGGTGGGAGAGGAATTCCAAGAAGGCCCAAGGTTAATGTTTTCCACCAGCCTAGTGGGATGGGGGCTTGATATAGATATTAAACAGCATTCTTGTTCTTGACCACTTAGGTTTTGGTCCAAGATCACCCTCACCACAGTGACATAACCCAGAAGGGTTCAGCTGACTCATGGCCTGGTTGCTCTATACCTTGAGGTCAGTTAAGGTCAAACTGAGCATCTCCTTGCATCCTCTAAAAGGGCCAACTCCCAGTTCGTTGATTAAAAAAAATGAAAGCTTTACTGAGCTCTTTACAGAGAGCTGGAAGAGGTGTAATTCACATATCTCACAGCAGAAATGTAGTAAAAGTCCCCATGTCTCCTGTCCACCAAGAGGTCTTCTCCCTTGCGTGTATCTCATATCTCCTTCCTTTCTTCCACACAGTGTCTTTTTGAAAAACATGCCCCTTGAGCCCCAGAGCAAGTCAGTATTTGCCTTCAGCTTGCTTACCCACTTAGGGCTTCTCAAGCAAGCCTCGCTCCCTTCCCAAGCTGCTGGTCATCCCCAAACCTGCTCTCTTCCTGGGCAGATTATTAAGGGGGCAGGAGGGATGAGATTTTCTTCTTTTTGTTTCACCAAGAGTTGTTGAGTGCTTAGTATATGCCAACCACTTTACGTGCTTTAAATCTCACGGTAACCCTTCCTAGTAGTTACAGCTCTCGGGAGAACCGAAGCTCAGAGAGGTTAAGCCCCATTCCCAAGTCACACAGCTGAGAGTTGGTACAGAAAAGACCCAAACTCAGCGACACCTGGCTTCAAAGCCTGTGCTGTTAACCACTTCTCATAGGGATCCTGGGGGTACCAAGGATTTTTCTGCCTCTGAGACTTTGGCTCCTGAGGAGGTAGTACAGGGCCCAAAGAACAGACCTTTGGGGAAACCTGTGTATCTCTGCATTTTGCCTTTTCTCTGTGTTAGAACCAGAAAGAAAGGCCTAGTTCTATTGCCGGCATCAGTCAGGGGACCAGATGGGAAGATTCAAGTGTGAGGGGGCCCTGCTTCCTGGGGCCTTACCCGTGGGTGAAGCAGGCACACAAATGACCCTCCAGTGGTCTGCTTTGCAGACAGCTGCCACTGTGAACGGAAGGAAATGATGTGTGTGAGTAGCATGCAGACAGCTCCTGGTCTGGCCCAGTGCTGTGGAATCCCATAAGGTGTGCTGGCTGAACCTGCTCCCTGCCCAGGGCCACACTGCCGCAGACTCTCTCTCAGGGTTCAGCCAAAGAGGACAAAGAGAACGCCACTCTCTGGCACAGCCAGGACTCTGACAGATGCCTCTGGCAGACACAGCATGGCCTCAGCTGTCTGGGCCTGGAGGGTCCTGCTAGAGCTGGGGCCGAAGCCAGGTAACTTGAGGGCACTGCTCAGTAATTTCCCATTTCCTGTACCTTCCTCCCCTCTCTGCAGAGGGACTTCAGCTCCTGTCCTCTGAGCAGAGCTTGCCTAAACCCAAACTCTGTGGTGGGAAAGTTTAGATCCTGGCTTTACCCCTGACCAGCTGTGTGACCTTGGGCAAGTCAACCTCCCTGAGCCTTAGCTGTCAAGTAGGAAGAAAAGCCTCTCTCTTATGGACCGTGTGTGTGAGCAAGCCTGGCACGCAGGAGACATTCGACTCAAGCTTTCCCACTTTCAGAACAGCCGAGGGCTTCTTGCCTGAAATCCCAAGATACTGATTTTTTTAAAAAAATAATTGATTGAGTTCCTACCTAGTGCCAAGTCATTTATTACATTGTCTGGCTTAGTCGCCATCTGTCTTTAAGGCAGGTAGTGTGATCGTTATTACCAAGGTGAGAATAAGGCAGAGTGAAAACCTTGGTTGTCCAAGGTCATCCAGCAAAGAAGGTGGCAGAGTCCAGGTTCCTTCTGGGCAGCTTTATGAGATATAGGGATGGGCTTAGGCAGGGGTGGGAGAAGTGAAGAAGGCAAAAGCGGGAGTGGAAGCTGTCCATTTGGAAGGGGGTGTGAGGTGGTGCGTGGGGGGACTTGTCTGGAGGCAGTGTCTGCAGAGCAAGCCCCTTGTTCTTATTTATGTATTTAATTTTTAATTTTTGTGGATGCAGAGTAGGTGGATGTATTTATGAGGTACATGAGATATTTTGATAATGTGTAATGATCGCATCAGAATAAATGGGGCGTCTATCACCTCAAGCGTTTTTTTTTTTTTGAGACAGAGTGTTGCTCTATTGCCCAGGCTGGAGTGCAGTGGCATGATCTAGGTTCACTGTAACCTCTGCCTCCAGGGTTCAAGCAATTCTCCTGCCTCAGCCTCCTGAGTAACGGGGATTACAGTGCACCACCACGCCCAGCTAATTTTTATATTTTTAGTAGAGATGGGGTTTCTCCATGTTGGCCAGGCTGGTCTAGAACTCCTGACCTTGTGATCCGCCTGCCTCAGCCTCCCAAAGTGCTGGGATTACAGGCATGAGCCACCATACCCTGCTGCATTTATCTTTTCTTTGTTTTATAAATAATCCAGTTATACTTTTTAAATTACTTTATTTTAGTTTAGTTTTTGAGATGGAGCCTCACTCTGCTGCTCAGGTTGGAGTGCAGTGGCACGATCTCAGCTCATTGCAACCTCCGCCTCCTGGGTTCAAGTGATTCTCCTGCCTCAGCCTCCTGAATGGCTGGGATTACAGGCCTACACCACCACAACTGGCTATTTTTTTTTTTTTTTTTTTGTATTTTTAGTAGAGATGGTGTTTCATCATATTGGCCAGGCTGGTCTTGAATTCCTGACCTCAGGTGATCCACCCACCTTGGCTTCCCAAAGCGCTGGGATTACAGGTGTGAACCACCTGTAATTAGTTATTGTAAAATGTACAGTAATTTATTGCTGACTGTAGTCACCCTGTTGTGCTATCTAAATACTAGATGTTATTCATTCTCTCTAACTATATTTTTGTACCCATAACCATTCCCCTCTCCCCCACTCCTCCACCTTTCCCAGCCTCTGGTACTTCTACTCTCTATCTCCATGACTTCTATTGTTTTCATTTTTAGCTCTCACAAGTGAGAACATGTGAAATTTATCTTTCTGTGCTTGGCTTATTTTGCTTAACATAATGATCTTCAGTTCCATCCATGCTGTTGCAAATGACAGGATCTCATTCTTTTTATGGCTGTGTAGCACTCCAGTGTGTATAAGTACCACATTTTCTTTATCCATTCATCTGTGGATGGACACTTAGATTGCTTCCATATGTTGGCTACTGTGAACAGTGCTGCAACACACATGAGTGTACAGATATCTCTTCAACATACTGACATCCTTCCTTTTGGGTGTATACACAGCAGTGAAATTGCTGGACCATAGGGTAGCTCTAGTTTTAGTTTTTTGAGGAAACTTCAAATTGTTCTCCACAGTGGTTGAACTAATTTACATTTCCACCAACAGTGTCCGAGAATTGCTTTTTCTCTACATCCTCAGCAGCATTTGTTTTTGCCTGTTTTTTGGTTATAAGCCATTTTAACTGGGGTGAGGTAATATCTCATTGCAGTTTCGATTTGCCTTTCTCAGACAATCAGTCCCCTGTTCTTATTCAGACTTGGCTGGTTGAGTGTGTGTCTATACGTAACGTATATAGTTAACTTCTTTGTTGCAATGGACTGAATGTTTATGTACCCCCCAGCCCCAAATTCTGATCCCCAAGGTGACGGTGTTAGGGGCTGGGGCCATCCAGAGATGATGACATCATGAGGGCAGAGTCCTCATGAATGGGATTACTACCCTTATGAAAGAGGCCCCAGAGAGCTCATTTGCCCCTTCCACCACTTGAGTTTACAGTGAGAAGACGGCAGTCTATGAGGAAGCACGCTCTTACCAGACACCAATTCTGCTGGTGTCTTGATCTTGGACTTCACAGCCTCCAGAACTAGAGGAATAAATGTCTCTTGTTTATACGTCACCCAATCTATGTTATTTTGTTAGAGCAGCACAAACAAACTAAGGCATTGGTGCACAGATGAAAACTTGCTGTATAAATGGAGGTAAGTGTGGCCACATGTGAGACCGTGATTCTGTGGGAGAGGAGCGAGGAAGACCCTTCTCTGGTACTTGGCCAGAGAAGAACCTCTCCACTCAGGGCAAGAAGAACCCTGAAAGGGAGAGAGAGTGTGGGAGAGAGCATTAGGAGTGAGGGAAACATGGAGACAGACTCACAGCCAGTGCCTAGCGTTTACCTTCTGTAAGGCGACATTGCCAAAGTGTCTCCTCATGCCCCACGTTGAGCCACAAGCTATTTTTAGCTAAAATTTGTATACTAAAATTTTAAATTAGTGAATATATTAAATTTTAGGTTTTTTTTTTTTAATATCCAGTGTGTCCTTGAGAAGATAATTATTTAATGATGTGAGTGCTCTGAGGCTTGGGCAGAGGACAGAGCCTAGAGACGTTCTGTTTAGAAGCGCAATCCCGGCGGTTTGGAGACAAGCATCACCTTTTCCACTGAAGCCAGAGAAAGCATGTAAAATTCCTCTGCTAGAGACTGGTCCGCTGGTGGGATGGAGTAGGGGAGGAGGGTGTGGAGGTGCTGCTCATTCCCCTAATTGGGGAAATAACCTGGCTTAGTCAGGGGGTGCGCCAATATGTAACTGAGACAGTCAGTAACAGGCATTTATGAAGCACCTGCTGTGCCAGCTGGATTACTCTGTAAGCCTGCAAAGTCAGTATTATTGTGTCCTTAGGAAACTGAGGCCCAGAGAGGCTAAGGGACTTGTCCTAGTTCACACAGCCCAGTAAGATTCAGAGCCTAGCTTGGAACCCAGGTTCAGCACTTGGAACCCATGTGCTTTCTGTACTGGTGGTTCTCAAAGTGTGGTCCCTGGGGCCAGCAGGATTACATGAGAATTTGTTAGAAATACAAATTCTCAGGCCAACCCCTAACCTACTAAATCTGAGACTCTAGGGGTAGAGTTCAAATATCTGCTTTAACAAGTCCTCCAGGTGACTCTGATGCATGCTAAAGTTTGAGAACTATTTCTCTCCACCACATTGTCTCCCAATAAGGAATAATAAGAGATGGTCCCTCCCCAAGGGGGGTTACAATACGGCTAGGAAAACCAAAGGAATATATATTTATTGAAAAATAAAAAGTTGGCTGGGCTTGGAAAGGAAGCTTCCTAGAAGCTTTAGGGGAAAAGGTGACCTTGAGGGTTGGCCCAGTCTGTACAGGTGAAGAAGACAGCCTGGCTGGGAAGGGTATACCAGTGTGTGCAAAGGAGGGGCCACTATGATATGATTTTCAGATGCAGCGATTGAGCTAATGAGTCTTTCTAGGATGACGTGCACTGAGGGGAGTCATGGAAAATAATAGGGTGAAAAAAAAACCAAAAACCAAAAACCAAAAAACAACAAAAAAAAGAAAATAATGGGGTGACAAGGGGCTGGATTGTTAGTGCTTTGAAACTTTCAGCTAAGGAGTTTCCCCCCAGAGCTTCTGCCCCTATAGGCAACCGTCATTCATTTGACAATCTACATTTACAAAGCACCTGCTGTGTGCATCCTGAATGGGGCAATGGAAGCTAAAAACAGGTCTTCCCAGAGGCTGTGCTGTTTCCTCTTGGGGACAGCACCTCCAAATCCCCCAGCCATCTGAGGACCTGCTTCTCAGCTTTCAGCACTGGGCTCCTGTGTCACTTCCTAATTAACCCTTTCCCGATTCTTCCTTGAAGTGATCTGACTTAAAGCCCCCCCGCAACCCTGTGTCCCCTTCCCTAAGCCCACTTACGGGCTCAGAGTTAGGAGCTGCAGACCTGAGGTGGCTGCCAGCTGGATGGCTGTTGGACTGTGTCGAGGGTCTGAAATCACATACGACAAGATTTTGCTCCTTGGTACCTGTCAGGAAAGCCATGGGGCCTGCACAGTAGTCTGAGCTGGCTCACTAGTTTCAGGATCACCCTTGACCAATGAAGAGTCTGTGGCCAGAGTGGCTTGTTGTGCCACATGCAGGCAGAGTGGGAGAGACTACTTCCTTGGAGGTGACTGCCTTCTGTGCTTGCGGAGAACCTGCTGTCGTCGGCCAGCCTGTAACCATCACACTGTTTGCACACGTGGATTGTGGAGAAATAACAAATTTCCTTCAATTTCTCAGTGCTCCTGTAAAAAGCCCTAGCCTCCTGAGATTTGGAAATGTATATGACATAAAGGAAAAGAATTTGTGCTTTCCCCTTCCTTAGAAGCATTCTGCCCTTTATATAAGCAGGAGAATCAGTTCTGTAGCTATTTGTCTAGTTAATGGTGCTGTTCTAAAAGGATAATAAAATGTATCTGCCCATATGAGGCATATGGAATAGTCAGATTCATAGAGACAGAAAGTAGAATGATGATTATGAGGGGCAGTGGGAAGGGGAGAATGGGAGATATTATTTAATGGGTACAGAGTTTAGTTTTACAAGATGAAGAGTTATTAAGATGGGTGGTGGTGATGGTTGCACAACAGTGTGAATGTACTTAATATCACTCAACTGGACTTAAAAATGGTTATGATGGTAAGTTTTATGATATGTGCATTTTATCATAATTTTTTTTCTTGAGATGGAGTCTCCCTCTGTCACCAGGCTGGAGTGCAGTGGTATGATCTCAGCTCACTGCAACCTCCACCTCCCAGGTTCAAGCAATTTTTCTGCCTCAGCCTCCCAAGTAGCTGGGACTACAGGCGAGCATCACTACACCCAGCTAATTTTTGTATTTTTAATAGAGATGGGATTTCACCATGTTGGCCAGGATGATCTCAATCTCTTGACCTTGTGATTCCCCCTGCCTCAGCCTCCCAAAGTGCTGGGACACAATTTTTTTAAAAGGATAAAAAAATTCTTATCTCCCCAAGGGGGCCAAAGGGTTACAGCTAGGATTAGGTACCCAGGTTATGGTCCCAAGGTGCCAGGAAGACTAGAATGCTATCTCCCTAGATATTCCTTTATTTTTTGTGGGTGCATAATAGGTGTATATATTTATGGGATATGGGAGATGCTTTGATACAAGAATGCAATGTAAAATAATCACATCATGTAAAATGGGGTATTCAAGCCCTCAAGCATTTATCCTTTGAGTTACAAAGAATCCATTACATTCTTTTAGTTATTTTTTAAATGTATGATTAAATTATTGACTATAGTCACCCTGTTGTGCTGTCAAACACTAGGTCTTATTCACCCTAATTATCTTTTTTGTACCCATTAACCATCTCCATCTCCCTCCCCAGCCTCTCGTTACTCTTTCCAGCCTCTGGTAACCCTTCTTCTACTCTCCATCTCCATGAATTCAATTGTTTTCATTTTTAGATCCCATAAATAAGTGAGAACCTGTGACGTTTGTCTTTCTGTGCCTGGCTTATTTCACTTAACATCATGACCTCCAGTTTCATTCATGTTATTGCAAATGACAGGATCTCATTCTTTTTTATGGCTGAATAGTATTCCATTGTGTATATGCACAACTTTTTTTTAATTCATCTGTGGATGGACACGTAGGTTGCTTTCAAATCTAGCCTATTGTGACAGTGCTGCAACAAACACGGGAGTGTAAATATCTCTTCCAGACACTAATTTCCTTTCTTTTGGATATATACTCAGCAGTGGGATTGTTGGATCATATGGTAGCTCTATTTTTAGTTTTTTGAGGAAATCTCCAAACTGTTCTCCATAGTGGTTGTACTAATTTACATTCCCACAGTGTATGAGGGTTTCCTTTTCTCCACATCCTCACCAGTAATTTACATTCGAGAAAGTTAGATTGAAAATCCAAGATTCTTTCCATCCCTTCTCAAAGAAGCAAAGGTTTTTGTTTTGTTTTTTCCCTTCACCTTTCAGGAGAGGAGGCAGGGACGGCTGTCTAACTTCTGTATATAAATGGAGAAAACCATTGTTTTCGGTCTCTCACGTATGGACTGTCCTGCCACTCACGGAGGAGATTCTTCCTGTAGGCTTTTAACACGCCATGCAGAGATAAGGTCTGGGGCAAGGGAAACTGACACACTTACTATTTACTGTAAGGTAACTAACAAGAAATCTGTCTGTTCTACCTCCTGTGGGCACTGAGGATAAAATTAATAAAGATGAATACTAAAGCCCCACATGTACATATGTGTGTACCCACATGCATGCTTTCATCTGGTGGTGTATTGGGGGTTCCTAGAGAAAGAGCTTACAGAACTTTCTTCAGAGAGAAGTTGCTACAGGTGTAAGTGTGGGGGCATGGTAAGGAACAACCCTTTGCCTCAGAGCCTACCCTTAGGAAGCTCCATCCTCAAGAGTGAAATTGGCCCCAAGCTTCTCTTTCTATAGCATTCATCCCAGATTTTAAGTTAATATTAATTTCAGGACCAAGAACTATTTCTAAGCACTTGATCTGTATTTATTTTGATCCTCATAATTCTAGAAAGTTCTATTTAAACCCCCTTTATAGTTGGAGAAACTAAAATGAGATTTAAGAAATGTGACCAAGGTCAGATTTCAGTTCTCGCCTCAGGATTTTTGGGGAGCAAGTGTTGGAACCCTCATATCTTAGCTGTGGGGGTCCTGTGGTCATACAAGACCACATACTATTTTTCACTCTCAACTGTTGGCCAGTTACCCAGCCCTGGCAGCTGAGAGTGCGTGAGGATTTTATATACTAAGGGAATGAACCCCTGGTGTCTTGGCCACAGGCCCCTTTCAGTATATGTCACAGGGAGAGGAAAAGGGAAGAACAGGTGAAAAGGAAGAGAAAGGGCACTTCTAGGGACAAGGGTTCTCAGGGGACACCCCTTTATGTCTGCCTAGATCCATTTCTCCTTCTTCTGTAGCAGCCCCCAATTTTCCTTTTGGAACCCACTCTTCCCGTTTACCTAGTCCATGTGGTACTGGAGGGGGTCACTCCAAACGCTGGCTACAGGGGTGGGTGTGGACCCAGGTCTGGCTAATCAGAGATGGCCACAGCCCCATTTTGAGCTTGCCAGAGTTAAGTCCTCAGGATTTCGCTGAAACTATTAGGAAAAAGGTGTGCTTTCTCCTCTGGGGTTGCACTACTTTGTAGAATACGTTTAGAATAACAGAGGCCATCTTGGCATCATGTGGAAAGAGCCTATCTGGGAATGAAGCCAAACAGAGGAGTCCAGAGACAGTGCACTGGTTAATCTTACGTGTCAACTTGGCTGGGCCACAGTACCCAGATATTTGGTCAAACACATCTAGATGTTGCTGTGAAGGCATTTTTTAGATGAGATTAACATTTAAATCAGTAGACTTATCCCTCATCATGTGGATGGGCCTCATCCAATCAGATGACAGCTTTAATAGAAAAAAACCTGATGTCCTCCTAGGAAGGGGCATTCTGCCAACACACTGGCTTTGGCCTGGAACTGCAATATCAGCTCTTCCCTTGTTTCCAGCTTGCTGGCCTGCCTTGAAGAGTTTGGCCCTGCTGGCCTCCACAATCTTGTGAGCCAATTCCTTAAAATAAAAATGTCTCTCTCTTGCTTCAATTTCTCTGGAGACCCCTGGCTAACACAGATGGCCAGAATAGATTCATCATTTTAGTACCTTGATCCAGCCAAACCCAACATCGTATACTTCTGGGTTTTTCATGTAATTGCTCCTCTTCAGTTGGGTTTCTGTCACTTGGAACCCAAGGGGTCCATTTCAAGAGGGAGTGGTATGCTCACATTTACTGAACTCTCATTCCATGCTAGGCTCGGTGCCCTCCTTTCATGGTTGACCAATAAAGGGTGCATAGGAGTTCACGTAGCACAAGGAGGACAGGGTAGAGTGAATATGTGCAAAGACATCGAGAAGCGATGGTACATGGCAGGCCGAGGAAACCAGAGCGTTCCATGTGGCAGAAGCAGAGGAAATGATTTGGCAAGAAAATGGGGCTGAAGAAGGTCTAGGGGCCAGAGGTGGTAGAACTTTGAATGCCAGGCTGAGGGGGACCTTGAAATCAGATTCCATACATCCTTTCTCATCTACTCGAAGCAGCATAGCACTGTGGTTAATGACATGGGTTCCTGGAGCTGCCTTGCCTGGTCTACTACTTACTATCTATTCAACCTCAGGTATGTTACTTAATGCCTTGGTGACTCAGTTTCCCCAATGAAGATAACAGCATTGTCTATGTCATAGGGTTCCATGTAATGATTAAATGAATCACCACACATTTAGAGTTCAGCACAGTGCTTGACAAGTAGTAAACACCTAGTAGTTAGTAACAATCTTATTCCTATGAAGGCCAGTGACAGGCTTCTGGGCTGCAAACCCCAGGCCCCAGAAAGACAATTGCAGCCCTGTACCCTCTCCCAGCGTCAGGCAGCCCCACCTGCCTCCCCAGGGGGCTGCTGCTGTCCCCTCTAGTTCTCACAGAGGCATGACCAGCCTGGGCTCCAGGAAGCTGGAATTGTCATTGCAGCAACAGGAGAGAACAGGGCTCTCAGCTCTGGAAAGATTCTTAGCCACATCTCGGTCTTGGGAATTAGGCTGGAACTGGGTGAGAACAAGCTTTCCAGACACACAGGCCCAAAGGGAGTCCCAGAAACACAGAGGCCATAAACTCAGCCCTTTCCCCTCTGACTCCCAGATATGGAGGCGAGAGGCTTAAAGCCAGCTCAGCAAACCCTGGGGAGTAGCTGTAGAAAGCAACTTCAATGAGATGGGTAGAATGCCAAAAGTTCAGAATTAAAGGGCATCCTTCGATTCCCAGGCTTTTTAGGTTTTGCGTTTCCATGGGGTGGTGCAGAGAAAGGGCACCTCTGCCAACAACTTAGGGGATCCTGACAAATCATCCTCTCCTTGAATTTTCCTGAACATCCAGTGATGGAGGGTTTAGGGTCTAGGGTGGCAAACAGGGTTCATCTTGTGGGTCAGATTTGCTGAGTGGTAAGTGGCTGCCTGGCTGGCTGGTTAGAGAGTGTGGCGCATGGGCAGTCTTTGCCCTAGTTTTAGCCCCAAAATGCTCAGTTTTGGTCACTGAAGCAGATCCTGATGTCTGGCCCAGTCCTCCCGTGGACTCTGGCCCCAGCAGCATTCCTATGGCTCCCAAAGAGAGCTGATTTAGGTTCTACCTCTATATAAATTCTGCCACACTTTCCCTTCTTACCTGGTTAATGCCAGTGTCTGCTGGAGAGAACTATGCACTCTGGGTTCAGCGTGGGACAACTTCCTAATGAGAGTTCATTTCCTTGATGACAGTGAAGAGGGAATCATAAAAAAGGAAGCTGAAGCCCATTGTAGTCTATGCACTTTGTCGGCCCTAGGTGACCTCTTGGCTTGGGCTGTGCCGTTCACTTCTCCTGCTTCCTTTCAGTCCCCCTTCCTGCCCTGGTCAGCCCTCACCCTCCCTGCCCTTCTCCTCTAATCAGGAGCTCCAGGCCTCTTTATCATCTCACTCACCAGGTCCTGATAAGCACTGATAAACTTATTCACTCCAGCTGCAGGTGAATTTCCAATGGTGAGATTGCAGGCACTGACCAGCTGAAGGCCTCAGCAGAAGTTTTTCTAGGTCACAAGAGGAGGTGACTATCACCCAACAGCGGAACATTCACGGTTCTTCAGTGGTGGGGAGAAGTGTTCTGCCAATAGACTGGAATTTGCGATATTCCGATGGGAGCTGCCCTGCCCTCTAGAGCATATGGTGGAAATGGGTGCACACAGTCTCTGGGGCCAAAGTGCCCAGTTGGAATCGCAGCTCTGCTACTTCCTCACTGTGTGACCTCAGGCAAGTGACTTAACCTCTTTGTATATCGACTGTCTCTTAATAAAATGAGTTTGTTGATGATAACAGCGCCTGCCTCACGGAGTTGTTGACGGAATGTATGAGCTGAGTGCTTGGAACAATACCTGGCACATAGTCCATGCCATCTGAGTGTGGGTTGCTGTCACCAGGCTCCTGGGATGGCCGTGCGTGAAGCCCAGGTGTTGCAGTTTGAGATGGCAGACAAGGGTCTAGCCTAGGCCAGGCACATGGGTGTCAGCAAACAGCAGCTCCCACCTCTTACCTGGGTTTTGGAATTGTCTCCAGAGCCAGGTTAGGTGCTACATAAGAAAACACAGGGAACTCATCTGCGTGGTTGCTGTCTCAGAGAGCCAGTAATTCGAAGGACACTGTGGCTTTGTCTTCATTGAGGACATCACAAAGCCTGGCAGTTTCTCTGCTCCCTCTCTCTGTCCCTACCCACTGATTTCTTTCAGTCCCACATGGTAGTCACTGCATTTTGGTCTGAGCCCCTCGCCCCTGCCATGATTCTGGGAGGTGCTGGGAGCAGGGAGTCTGTCTGTTTTATCACCGAGTCCTCGGGATCCAGCTCGGTCTGCATCCATTGTGGGATGAGGTTGGGGGATTCATTAAGAGGGCCGAACCTGGGGGATGGGCAGTGGGTGTTTTGCAGTCATCCACTGGTAGGGGTGGCGATCATGGCTTGCTACCTGCGGTCCTTAATGCCTCAGCACCTATGTTGGGTGGGATGTGATCCCACCCCCAGCACCGTTGATTGGACCTGTGATTGATCTCCAACCCAAGGGCCACCAACTCAGGTGATTCAGCCTGATCAGATTCTACCTCAGGAATTTGGAATGGGGAAACAGAGACAGGGTCAGACGAGTCATGTTGACACAGCCCCACTCTCTTCCTCGGAGACAGCAGCCCTTGTCCCTGTCACCAGAAGAACTTTGACATGCCCCCTGCTGGGCCCTCGGAGTTATGGCTTCCTGCCTCAAGCCCTTGTGTCTCCCACGGTCCTCTGTGGGATGCACTTCCACAGAGGGAGTGGACCCTGCATCTTCCCCCTCACGTGCTGTCATAGTGACCTCAGGAGAAGCACTGGTAGCTGTGATGTCCTTGAAAGAACCTGGGGCACCCCATATCTAGGCGACCCTTTGGGGCTCCTGCCTTCAGCTATGCTTTCTGGAGTAAGCAAAATCCCTGCCACATAGGCTTCATCTCCTCCCATCTCTGCTGAGAAGACACTGAAGCCCAGCACAGCCCGTCTCCTGCTTCCACAGCCCTCTGCTCCAAGCAGGCCCTGGCCATCTGATCACACCCTTCATGTCAGACCCAGATCGCAGCACTGGGATCTGTCTCTCACCCTTGAACAGGAGCCACAATCCTTATGGTTTTTTGATTTGCAGTCTTGAATCTGCTGCCCAAACCCACATGCACTCCTATAGGTTGGAAAAGACATCTGTTTATTTTATTAATGAGCTCACAGTAAGGTTTGCAGCGACAATCCTAGCAGCAATTAGAGCAGGCGCCAGAGGAGAGGTTTGGAGAGAGAGACTCCAGTGGGGTCTTGTTAGGGTTCAAGGAAGGAGTCCCCCAGGGCTGGGAGAGACCAAATTCACTGGGCCAGAGGAAAGGAATGAGAGTCTGGATCCCTGAGATACTTTCCCAAACAGCTGCCTGCTCCCTCTCCTCCATGTTGGCCTTCAGAAGAGTGGGTAGAGCTGTTCCTTATCTGGCGCTGGTTCAGGGCCAAAGGGAGTTTGAGATTTCTGGGTGCTGGGTTCAGGACTCCAGGGATGCCGTCTGGTGCCTGCAGTGTGGCCTCTCTCAAGGCTGGTCCGAGGCTTTGTGTTCAGGAGGTGGAGCTCATCATTTTCTAGGGGTGAATTTGCTTTCCCTTTTTGGACTTCAGAAGAACGTCCTGCAGGGAAATGGAAACAGCCCAGGTGGGTGCAGGCCTTGTGAGTGCACACTCAGCCCAGCCAGAGCAAGGCCCCACAACAGGAGCACCTGCCCTGGCAGCGCAAGGCCCTGCCAACCTTTGGAGACGCCTCTGGGTGCAGGCCCCAAGTGGCTACACACCAGCCACAGCCACAGCACACAGGAGGCCAGGGAGAAAGCAGGGGGTGAGGGGGACACCTGGGGTCAGGGGAGGGGGAGACTGGGGGGAACACATGCAACAGTCCCTTGCAAAAGGCAAGTGACAGAAAACACAGGGCCATGCAGGCCATCCCAGAAGCCATGGTCTGGCCGGCCAACTGTCTTGGGAGCATGAGGCCCTAATGTTTTGGGAAACTTGTAACAGGAAAGTCAAGTCCAGGCTTGGGTGTGCCCCAGATGCTGCCATCTGTGGCTTCAGGCCACACCAAACACCAGTTTCACAGCCACCTGCCAGCTCTGTCCATGGGCACATCCCTATCACAGGGTGCGAAACACACCCCACAGCTGGGCTCTGCGGTATGTCCCACAGATAGAGCCCAGGGCCAAGGAAGGGAGAAGACAGAGAAGACAGCTGGTCTGAGCAGGGCTCAAGCCATGACAGGGCACAAGAGGACATGAGCAACTCTAATCCACCAACCCGGGTTCTTTGGACCAGTCTTCAAAACCTCTTATTAGCCCTGGCTCTGGCCAAGTATGGGTAGAGCAGAGCTCCCAGCAGGTTGGCATTCACGCGAAGGGGAATTTTCACATTCTGTGGAGGACACCTCTGGGGGGCAATTCCAGCTAGGCTTCCTGTGGGTTCCCCCAGCCCCACGTGCCTGGTTTGAGGCATTGTCTGTGCCCCACAGAGAATGGTGCCCAGTGCTTCATGCTGCTCATTTGGGTGCTGCTTGGGACCCAAAGCAGGTCCCAGGCCATGATGAGTCAGGACACTTGGGTCACAAGCAAGTTCTGCAGACTGGGCTCTGCACCACCTCCCTGAGGGAAGGGCCTTGAGTCTGAACAATTCCACTGTGGCCAACAGCAGGCCCCGGGCAGCACTTCAGGGATGGCGCTTTGTGTACCCTCCAGACGCCAGTCCAAAGAACCTGCTGACAGCATGGGCAGCAGATGGCCACTGCACGCAGCAGGGACAGACAGGGCCCTGTGGCCTGCCTGCCTATTCACCATGGGCTCCAGCTGCAGGAGGAACCCGTGTCTGTGCACGGCAGCACGGTCTTCAAGGAGCTTTCGGACCGGCTGGGGGCTTTCAGCTGCGGAGGAGGGAAGAGAAGCGCTATATACACGGAGCAGAGCAGGAAATACAAAACAGGTTTGGTTACTGCCAGGCAGAGCTCCACAGGCCTCTCCTTTCACCGGGCTCCTGCCTTGGGTTCTGCCTAGCCCCTGGGTTCCAGAATTAGTAACTGCTGGACCTTGGTTTCTCCAAGACATGTGTAGAGCTCAGACTCTGCTGGCCATGGGGAGCAAGCAGGCACAGCCACGACAGGAGGCAGGAGGCAGCCAGTGAGTGGGTGAGTGGTGGGTGGGTGAGGGCTGGGGAGGTGATGGGATGTGGTGAGGATGGAGGTGAGACACCACAGAGGCAGAGGGACAGAGAAAGGCAGACAGAGAGGTAAGAATGGATGCAGAATGACAAGGACAGAGGAGCAGGGACCCAGAGCCAGGGATGGAGAGGAATGGGAAGAAAGAATAGGAGACAGTAAGAGAGAAAGGGAAGTGAGAAGAAGGGGAAAGAGGAGGGCAGATAAGAGGTTGACAGGAAGGAAGGAGGAGATGGTGAAAGACAGAGAGAGAGGAGGAGAGAAGGCAGAGAGACCCACAGTACACAGAGACAGACACACAAGGAACCACAGAGAGAGAGACAGACTAGGCCAAAGCTCCCTGAAGATCCCACAGGGTGGGGAGAAAAGCCTGTGGCCCTGGCTGCCTAGAGACACAGCAGAGTGAATGCAGTGAGCCACCAGGAAGACCTTGCAGAGAGCGAAGAGTGGACACAGACATCTTCTAATTGTCTAATCATGGGCATGGGATAAAGTTCTGAGTGGCAAATTAACAATCCTGAGTATTTGTCCCAATGTCACGGCTTATTCAGTCTAAGACCTCGAGCCTCAGTTCCCCACAGTAGAGAAGAATTTGGACAAGCCCTCCTGGGAGGCAGCTTGGACACTGCTTCAGGACAATCTTAGCGCTAGTCCAGGAGTTTTCTAGGAGCTCTGGCTAGGAGAAGCTGCATGCTTGGGTGGGAGAAGGCTGGGGTGGGCTGGAGAAAGGTGGCTGAGATTCTGGAGAAGGAAGAGGCGCTCCCAGGCTAGGTGACTGCACACACTTACAGCTCATCATCATACTCCTTGGGGGGACAGACAGCAACCACAAGGTCGATCCAGTCCTGTGGGGAGAAGGTGTGTGACTCTGGGGCACACTCATTGGATGATGTGTCTGTCTCCATCCCCATTTCTGGGCACCATGGCCCAGATCAGCCAGCTTGCACCTTCTTCCTAGGGGCCCACATGGGCCTCACTGTGGGCTTCCATTGTCTGAGGACGTTTCTAGTCTCTGAAGCTTCAGGACCACAGAGGCCAGGGTTGCAAGGCCTTCGAATGACACTAAGTTCCCAAATGTCGATCTATGGACCGGGGACAGGCAGCAACCTCAGAGTCACTTGGCAGAACTTCTTAAAAGTGTAGACTCATGCACTTGGCCCCTAGAAGTCAGGGGTGGGTCCTGGTAAATAGTACTTTTAACAACCTTTCTGGGTAATTTCAATGCACTTTCTGATGCACAGCCAAGTGGGGGATTTCTGGCCCAGCTTTTGGATCTTAACACCTGAATCCCCTTCACTGCCATCCCTGACTTGCCCTTCATTCTCCCGCCTTGGCTTGGGTGTATCCCCTGAAAAGTATCTGAAATATCACTGGGCCCCTCTACCATGTGCTAGTTCCTAATACTGAGTTGAAATCTCTCTCTCTTCCCCCAGGACTTCCCTCCATCTAATCCAGGTCTTCCCTCAAGAATCACAGTGAACATTCGGCTCCCTCTGCCCTAATGCAGCCCTTCAGATAATCAAAGATAGTCATCATGTTACCCGTGAGTCTTCTCTTCTCCACATCCCTTCATGTGGGTCCCAGGCCCATCTGGTCAGCTTCCTCGGCACTGAACTTAGTACCTCAGGCTTGGCTGCCTGTATACAGTTGCACAGGTTGTGCATTGCACAACGTGAGCAGGCACCATTCACACTACAGTCTATAAAAGGGCACCCCTTCAGATTGTGCGGTGCACAGCCTGGGCAACTTTATGTGGCAGCCCTGCCCCAGGTGGGTGTCTAACGAGTGTAGAGTGGATTCCCACCAGCCCCTCCTTCATCCTGGGTTCTTTGCTTTTGTTAATGCTTTCTGGTAGCCCCCAGCATTCTCTTGATTCTTGTTCAGTGTGCACTCAGAAAAGGCCTTAAGTCTTTTTCTTGGATGAGCTGCCATGCTCTGGCTTTGGGGGTCTGTGTGAGCCACTGGCTTTTTAGATCTAAGGTCAGGAATTGACATTTATTTTTCTGAATCCCACCTTGTCAGATTTAAACCACTGGCTGGATGGAGTATGTGGTGTCACCAAAGAGTTGCCTGGACCCCAGATGCCCGCCCTGGGATGAGGCATCCGATTGTGAAGGCTGGCTGCAGAGGCCAGGGTTTGAGGCAGGCAGGTGAGGGAGGAAAGGAGGGAGGGGACTTATTCTTACCCCGCCCTGATTCCAGGCCTTCTGCAGGGCAGCCTCAGCCTCAGCCAGGGTGTAGTCTGTCGCAATCTTGCCGTTGATTGCCATGATCTCGTCCCCTTTCACAATGCCACCTGCAGGAAGATGAGGCTGACGGGCCAACTGGGCTATATGTGACATGTGCCTGGCCCCAGGGCTTGGCAAAGGGGGTCATTGCCGGACCGCAGAAGAGACCCGTCACTGGGTTCTGAAAGCTCATGTGGACTCAGAAAGCATGAGGGGAAACTAGCCACCTGGTGAGTGATTAGTCAAAGGGCATTTCATACCCATCCCATCCACACCCTCACCCCAGCTCAGGAGAACAGGGACATCATTGACGATGAGCCTCTGTTACTACAGAGGGAGACGGTCCTGCATTTCCAGCACAGTATGAGGCCTGAGTCAGTTCTGCTAGCCGGCTCTCCCTGTTGCCCAGCCATGCTGGTATGTTCCGGTCCCTGAGCTGCCATGCTCTCTCCTACCTCAGAGCCTTCATGTCACTGTTCCCCACCTCGCTTTCTCTTCTCCTAGGTCTCAGATGAAATGTCAGAGGAGGCTTCTCTGACCCCCGCGCAATCAAATGTAGATCTTGCCTGTTCTCTCCCAGCGTCCCGGGCTTTTCTTACTTGGCATTTTCCACAATTTGTAATCATTAACCTGTTTGTTTATTTGTTTATTGATGGTCTCTCCCACCACACTGCCAGCTCCACTTGGGCAGGGATTGTCTTTTTGGTTCGCCATAATGTCCCCAGGACTTCACATAATGCCTGGCACAAAATAGGACCCTAGTAGGTATTTGTTGAATAAACGAATGCTGTAAAAAAGGTGATCCTGGAAGAACTGCCTGGGATCTAATAGTTTTGGGGAAAGCTGAGTTATAAGCTGAACAGAGCTACTCACTGCAGGATCTGTCAGTCTTGAATATGCTAACATGCACTGCGGCTCTCCAAGATGTAGACAGATTATGTGTGGTTTCCCACACCTCTTCGACATCAGAGCCCTTTTTTAAGGAATTTCTCCCAGTCCTAATGTCCACAGAACACTCTCCAGGTGACATTGAAAATAAATCACCCAGAAGCCTTGTGGGCAGGAAGGCCCACAGGAACGTGGTGTATGATACTGACAGTGGCGGCCATGGCGGCTTAAAACACACATGCTCCTAGGGAAGCTTCATCTGCAGCTAATTATGTTCAAAGAGCGGAGGATCAAACCATAGAAATCAGTTGCCTTGGCGCAGTGCAGACGGGGATAGGTGACTTTCACCTTTTCATTTTGTACAAATCCAAGACAGAGTCTCAGGGGCAATAAGACAGTGGTTGGGTTGGGGCTTTGTAAGTGGGAAGTACCCAGGAGAGTCGCCCTTCCATCCCCGTCCCCTCTCTCTGCTAGACATAGCAGACAGGTGTCACAGAAATGTCACCAGGTGACATAGAAATGAAGATAGAAGAGGAGGATGGGGCCTGGGTGGGCACTGGTGGGCACTGATGGGCTGGGGCAGCTGCCCAGCTTGGCAGGTCCCCTTCTAGGGCTGAAATGAAAGCTTAGAGTGTGAAGTCACCAAGGACATGGGTGCAGAGTTCGACTTGTACCCAGGGCTCCCAGTGCCCATACCTCACCTTAGTAACCTACAGAAGCATGGCTGCCAGCCCCAGAGGGCCTTTCCCTACTCTGTTTCCTGCCCCTTACCTCTTACCACCTCCAGCTTGTGGTACAGCCTGGCTCCAGCCTAGAACTGCCTGGAAAAAATCTGCTTATGGGATCCCTAACTCTGGCCTGGGAAAGTAAGAGGCCTAGGGCTCCTCCACCAAGGGCACCTACATCCCCACAAAGGACTCAGGAGCTTCCTTGACATGAAAGAAGCAATCACCAATGGTAGGGGTTCAGACACTGACCGACAGCTGAAGGAGATGATTGTTTGAAGCAAGAGATTGTGCCTGCGGTCTGCAAAGGTTTCACGCATCAGCAAAGGGTGTTTTTTTTTGATAAGGGGATAAAGAGCAATGCAAAATGAGAAGACAGACACAGGGTATGGAGGCCTCTGGCCCTCTGGGAGGGGACAAGGCTGTGGAAGACCTCAGGCAGAGGTGGCACTTGTGCTGGCAGTAAAGCAAAATAACCAAACTGCCCAGATTCAAGTCCTGCCTCCACCTTCTCCTGGCTGAGCCCTTGAACAAATACTTTAACCTCTCTGAGCCTCAGGTTCCTCAGCTGTAAAATGAGAATAACAGAACCTGCTTTCAGGGTTGTGAGGATTAAGTGAGTTCATATCCATGAAATGCTCAGACACAGGGCTGTGAGCCAGATGAATGGCATCTGGCACATGGCTAGTTCTGGGCAAACGTTTGGCTCTTGCCATAATTGAAAGGACAGGAAAGGTTTTGGAGGCTTCCAAGCTTCTCCTCTTCCTCAAAAGCCCTTTCTCCGCTTCATGAGGCTGCTGTTGACTAAGGCTCAGCTCAAGGCTCACCCTTCTGAGGAGTGATCCTGGCCTCCCTTTTCCCCTTGGTAGGTTAAGGGCCCCTCTGGGTTCCCACAGCTTCCCTCCACTCTGAGTTCCCCATCAGCACTTAGGAGACCATGCTCTGACTTTCAGTATCTGGCAATTCTGAGCCCGTCTCCATCCCTGGCTGGGAAGCCCCTGAGGGTAGGGTGGAATCTGGCTTGGCTGTGTACTCACAGGTCCCAGCACCATCCCATCCCCCAGGGATTGGACAGATGACTGGATGGATGGACCTGAGTGGGAGGGCGTTCTCCAGCAACCAACAGCCCACTCCAAGTGGTCACCTGTTTGCTTTCCCGGAGGGCCCTGCCCAACCTCTGTATCATCCCCAAAGCTGGGTGTGGCTGTTTCCCACTCACCATGCCGCTCGGCAGCTCCCCCCTCGTACACAGCAGAAACGACCACCTTCCCAATGGGGGAGTCCACACCGCCTTCCAGAGCCAGGTCTAAGGATCCCTCCTGGTTAGAGGAAAACAGGCCTTAGGGAGCCAAGCCGACAGCAGCCTGTGGACCCTGGGCATGAAGGAGTCTCTTGAAAAAGCCACAGTAAGAGCAGGAGAAGCCATGGGGCCACTGGCAGTGCCATCAGGAGAAAACAGGGCCTGGATGCCAAGTGGGGCCTGGGTAATATGCGGCCCTGTAACAGAGAGGCATCTTCATGGGGAGAGGGGAGGACAGTGGGGACCTGAGAGGACACCTGGGAGTGACCTTGACAGTAGAAGCAGGGAACCAAGGCGGGAGGGGCGGGTGCAGAGAGGGATGGCAGCCCACTGGCCTCCACGTGCCCAGGTACCTTCTTAATGCGCAGGAGCCGGATGTCCTTCCCCATGATCTGCTCTGGGGTGAACTAGAGGGAAAAAGACAGTGGGATGCTTTGAGCTGGTCTGAAGGATGGCGCTGGGGGTAGGGGTGGAAGGGGAATCCAGGCACCTATGGGACACTGGGCCCCATAGAGCATGTAAGCAAGGAGACCGTGCCCAGTCCTACCCCCCACTGGTCTTCAACTGGGGGTCCCAGGCCCAATGGGGACAATGGACACATATGTGCATATGCACCATACAGTTGACACTGGAATGCCCTTTGTGGGAAGAGGAGCTGGGGCATCACTGGGGTTCTTCTGTGCCCCACCTCATCCCAGGACCCCAGGGCCTAGAATGCACTACTATCAAAAGCTCTAACCCCTATGCTGCCCTGTTCCTGGGGTTACTCCCCCAGGAGAGAAGAGTCATCTCTTACCATGGAGTAGGGGTTGAAGCCTTCCTCATATTTCCGGAAATCCTGGAAGCAAAGGGAGGGTTTTAGGGCAACAGAGCAAAAGCCCTTGAGGGTCAGGGTCGGGGAGGAGGAGGGTGAATGGTCAGAATCCAAGGGTCAGAAGTCGGGGGCAGGGTGGGAGCAGGCGTGGCCAGGGTGGGGGATTCAGACAGGAGGCCGGCAGCCCCAGCAGCCAGGGCACCCTGGCTCAGGGACAAGCAGGAGGCTGAGGAAGGCTTTAGAGGACCCCGGCTCTGCCCTGCTTTAGTGGCAATAAGCGTCAGGGGCTCCAGGGGCACCAGTGATGTCTAGATGGTCTGGAGAGGGAGTGTCTGCCTTGCTGAAAGTGTCAGCTCCAGCCTCAAGCCCTTCAGGTCCCACCTCATCTCTTCCAAGTGTCCACTGGAGCAGGCCCAGGTCCTGTGGGGATGAAGCTCAGGGCATCTCCACCCAGTGCTCTGACTCCCAGGAGGGGCCCATCCAGCTCAAGAGAAGGTTATTCCTGGAAATGAGCCACAAGATGATGGAGGGAGGCCACAGGCACAAGAGGAAAGCAGGTGGTGATGAGAAGCTATGCTGGCCTGGGGCCTGGCAGTGCCCTCATGTAATGCTCACCTAGAAGGTAAGAGGCCTCCCCAGGTTCTGGGGAGCCCAGGTTGGCCCTTTAGCCAGGGGAGAGGGGAGGACACACAGTTCAGGGGACTTGGCTTGATAGCGGATGCTGTGGGGACAATGACTCCAAGATGCAGAAAGAAGACAGTGAGGTAGCACCTGAACATGCAGTGAGGCAGTGCCCGAACACATGGCTTTCCTCGGGAGTCACACGCAGTGAGTGGGAGCCAGGGGCATCACCAGGCTGAGGTGCCAGGTTGCTAAGTGTGAGGGTAGCAGAGCCATGGCTGGTCCCCATGGAAGGTGGAGTAGAGGAGAGCCTCGTGGCAGGCCTCGCCAGACTGAGTGGAGCCACCCTCAGCATGCAGGTCTCTAGACCACACCAAGTGACCCCTGAGGCCCATGGTCTGTGTGGTGGGGAGGTCACAGACACCCCAATCCTCAGAATGCAAAAACCAAGTTCTGGGCACAAGATGAGCACAAAGTATCAGCAAATAGATCCCCAGTCATCTGCCTGGCATCCCTTCTCACTTGCCTCCATCACCTAGGCTCAACCGCAAGAGACCACGAGCCTGGCTCAGCTCGGAGGCTACATCCAGGTCAGTGTGTGGGCAGCAGACAGAGGAGGGGGCGCATGGAATGCACGGGCAAGAGGGGTCATTGGGCAGGATGTGGAGTCGATGCTCTGACTTTGAGGGCCCTGCCTGCCTCAGCTGTTTCCCCTGGAAGGCTGGCTCTGGCCTCCTTTCTCCATGATCCTAAGAAGCAGCTCTCAGGGATGGGCCACATGGCAGGTACTTGTATTTTGTGTGCATTTAAATCAGAGACTCATAAGCCACTGCAACTGGTCAGCCCTTAAAGAGGCAGCCCAGACCCTCATTCAACAGAGGAAGAAACCAAGGCCCAGAGAGGTGATATTCATGCCCAAGGTCACCCAGTCAGTGGGCAGGGGAGCAAGGGTTTGCCTCCAAGCCTGGAGCCTAAACTCTGCGCTTCCCTACTTCTCTCCCTGTGAGGGCTATTTGTCCCCTAAAGCACCAGGTCCTGGAAGGTTTCTTTTGTGGCAACAGTACTTTAGAGGCAGGAAGGCACAGTGTTTAAGAGCACAGGCTGCAGAGACCAAACTCCCAGATTCAAATCCAGGGACTGACACTAGCTGTGCCAATGTCGGCACATTTTCAAATCTCTCTGCTTCGGTTTCTCACAGATAAAATAGGTATGATAACAGCATTACCACCCAGAGTTGTTGGAAAGATTAGATTGACAAATCCCTGGGCTGGGAGCAGTCTCTTTTGCAGACACCTATGTCTCACTTCACAATTAATGTTGCCCCTTTGCTCCCTGCCTGTGGTCAAATCAGCCTGTGGCCTGATGGTGTTATCAGTGAGGAGGCTGGAGAAGCCCGGGTTGGCTGCAAGATCTCCCTCTGTCCTGGGGTTTCTTTCATTGGTGATGAAACAGACAACCGAATGGCTGGCTCTGTGGAGGTACCCCAGGAGGCAGGGGGGTAGATGGCTGCCTGCCTGATGCCACTCAGAGGACCAGCAAGGACTTCCACGTCCCTGTGCACAGGAGTACCCTAGGCACATGGAGGACCTCAGTCACCACCTCCTCCCTGATGCTGGTTCAGTGTCAGACAGGGTTGGTGAAGCTGTGATCTGCCCAGAGGAGAATAGGGGAAGGTATAGTGAGACACCTAAGGCAGCACCTTCCCTCTCTCCTAGGGCTGGAGTGAGGGCCCATCTTGGCCTCTGAGGGTTCCCTCTGCCCTGCTCCTCTCTGGACAAACAGCAGCAGACAAGGTAAGTGCCCAGGGATCCGGCTGCCTTCTCAGCTCATGCCCAGGGTCTAATAAGCCCTGGGTCCCCATCTGATATGAAATCCTCCCCAACCCTTGCACAGGCAATGGATGACACAGTTCTGGCCTGAGGCTTTGTGGTAGATGGGGCCGCCGCAGACCTGACCAGGTACTCCCAGAGAGAAAGAAGTGGCACAGAGTGGGAGGGACAGGGGATGGTGGGGAGACCCCCAGACACACAGTGAGTATCATTTTACTTGTCTGAATGCTGTCTGATAAACCACCATCCTCTTCAACATCTCCTGTGGCTGCCGGGGGGGAAAAAGTTCCACACTGGATATTACCAATAGGTCTTGGCTGCCCTCTGGTGCCAGGCCTCAGGCCTGCCAGCCTAGGGCCGCCCTGCTAATGTCCCTCCCTGAGCAGACAGTCTAGCTTATATTAAGGGCCTACTCAACACCCAAAGATGCTACCCAGTTGTTGTCAAGCAAACATCACCTCTTGACATTAGCCAGAGAACATGACATGAATGCATCGGCAGGCTATCCCAGGAGCAAAAACTTTGCTCTGTGGGGAGCTGATGGGACAGCTAAGGCCCAAAATAAATATCTCAGCTGTCCTGCCCTGACATTTGGATAGAGTTTCCTTGAAAGGGAGGTTAAAATTCTGACATGACTCTTCTCCCTGTGCATGGGAGGCCAGTCAGTGTTCAGCACCCCTGGGAGGTGCACATGAATCCCAGCTCCCTTAGCAGTCAGTAACTGAGGCCAGCAGACCCTTCCACTTCCCCAGGACCTCATCTCAGACTCCTAGTCCTGGTGAGAGGTGAGAAGTGAGTTGCAGGAAGGGATTGGACCTGCTCTGGCCAGTGCCCCATCTGAGGGTGTTTCATGCCAGGCCACAACAGGCCTTAGGGCCGGGGCCAGGGCACCTGGAATCTCTGTAGATTTTGGCAAGATGGCAATGAGGGTAAGAGTGTGGGCTTTGGAGTCTGAAAGGCGTGAGGGTGAGTATGAAGTCCAGGCTCTGCCTGGGGCACCTGGTGCCCCTCTGGTAACCTCTCTAAACCTCCCTTTCCTTGAATGTTAAACAGGATGCCCCCAGGAACCATCTCACAGTGCTGCTGTGAAGATTCATTGAGGCCGTGCAAAATGTCTACACATGGGAGGCTCTTCACAGGTCTTATCGTTTATTATTACTTTTAGACAGAGCTCCAGGCTGTTCAGTCAAGTAGGGAACAGAAATTCCACTGGTCATGTCAACATCCGCTTACACCCATGTGGCCTCAACTCTTGGCCAATAAGAAGGTTACGAGATGGTATCTGTGATCTGTGTTTTTGTCCCACCTCACTTGCCCTCCAGAGAAAGCAGAACCCAGGGTGGGTAGCCCTCGTCTGCTCCTCTAGAGATGACCCAGAGGGGGCCCAAGGGGCTTACCAGAACTTCAGATTTCACAGCTGGCCTGTAGATGAAATTGGGTTCCTGGTGGACCATGACAGGTTTGGAGATGGTGGACACTCCAGGGCCTCGTGGAGGCTGTGGGCTTGGGCAAAATGTCTACAGGGTTTAGTTTAACAGGGACCCAGGTGAGGTCACGGTGGGGTGGCCGAGGCCAGTCATGCTACTTCTACATACATGCAAATCTACACCCATGCACATGCTGAGCCAGCCTGGTCCATGCAACCTGCTGGAGGTCCTGGGGGTGTGATCTTCAGCAGAAGGATGAGAAGTCCATTGGCCACAGTGTGGGCTGAGACCACAGAAACTACTGAGTGGTTCTAAGAAATCAGGTGCTTGAGTTAGAGCCTGGCTTGCGGGTGCCAGCAGCCAGTGTCACTCAGGAGACACACTTTCAAACCCCTCTCTCAGTGGCCATGGGTGCTATCCAGTGTCCCCTGTCTTTAAGGGCTGTCTCTTCTGCCACAGTTCCAGTTCCTGAAGCATCCGCCATTCCTGGTGGGTGGGGGCCATAGTCTCTAGAGGCCATGGGGTGAGGGCCAGTAAGGGTGGCATCCAGGGGAACTGATGCAACCTGTCTGCTCGGCTCTAACCCCCTTGAACATCTTGGGCAGGATGTATCTAATCCGTTCACAACCCTGCCCCAAACCCTCCCAAGAGTCTCTATTGACTACTGAGCTCATTGGCTTGACCCCCAGGTCTTTCACGAGCTTCTCTACCTTCCTTTTCAGCCTCATCTCTTACTCCTTGCCACCCTCCTCGCATTGCCTAACTTTAGCCTCCAAAATGCCAGGATTTCTTGACTTGAGGCCATTGCATGTGCTCTCTCCTTCTTCCGCATTACCCTCCAGGTCTTAGCTTGGGCATCAGTGCCTTCAGGAAGCCTCCCTTGAGATTTTGCTCTCCTCCACCCCTCTTCTTTATTACAGCACCTGTGCTTCCTCTGTGTCCACCCTGGTGGTGTGGCAGTTGCCTGCTTACTTTTCTTTGTTCCCCACCAGACTGTCTTGAGCAGGGAGACTGCAGCTGTCTATGTAGCGGGGATTCCCAGTGCACTGCATAGTGCCCTGGCATATAGTAGGTGCTCAATAAGCATGTACTGAATGAATAAATGAATGACTAAATAGTACAGTAAGCACATGGGACAGTGCCTGTGGATAGATTTGGCCCTGAAAACCACTCGATAGCAGATGCTGGTGTGGCAGGCACAAGTCTCAAGTCAACACAGGTGTTTGTTTCCATGACTTGGGGCCTGCTGGTGGCTGGGCTGACTGTGTGGACGTGTGGTCACCCACACGTCCTGCTGCAGCACTGATGACAGCTTGCCAGGGGCAGCAGGGAGGAGGACTTTGGGCAGGGTAGGTGGTACAAGGGTGAGAGGTGGGCCAGATGAAGCCAACCAAAAAACAGCCCCCTGGCCTTTGAGGCTGGGACAACCCTGGCTTCGACGTCACTAAAGACATTTTGGGTCCAGTTCTTCAGGGGCTCCTTGTGTTGCTTGGGGGGGCTTTTAACCTTCCCCGGGGTCTGATCAGGAACTAACAGTGGGAACTTGGCAATGCCGTGAAGAATCAGAGAAAGCTGGACTCTGTGTTGAATCTTGACCCTGAATGAAAGTTTTGCTGAGATTAATGGATATTGCTAAGATCCCAGATTTGCAGCTTCACCCAAATCTTCTTGTACTCTGAACTGTCAAAACCATAGTTAATGTCTACTGAACACCCATGATGTGCCTGCCACCCTTGCCATCTTAACTTGGAATGTGTTCATGTATTAACTCATCTGATTCGAATAGGTAGCTGCCATTAGCATTCTTATTTTTGGACAGGGATGCCCAGGCTCAGATAGATGAAACAGCATGTGTTCAAAGTCACCCAGCTAGTAAGTAGCAGAGCCGGGATTCAAACCCAGGCAGTCCGACTCCCTGTGGCTCCAACTTTCCGTCTTTATGTTCCCTGCACTTGCAATGCCCTTGCTGCCATCCTCCATGTATTGCCATCCCTCGAGGTTCAGCTCGAAAGCCCTCTACTCCACAGAGCTGTCTTCAACCTTCGGTTAGAATGAATCCCTCCCACACTGCATGGCCTATCCATATTTTATAGCAGAAGCCTGCCTGGGCAGCAGCTCATCTGTCACATGGCGAAGTCCTGGAAAGCACAGGCATGTCAATCTCCTTTGCATCCTCTTCAGCACTGTTCCTCTTTCCCTTTCATGAAGAGAGTCCCCAGGCAGGTACTCAATCAATGTGGACTCAGATTTGTTGAGGAAAAGCTACTGCTCATCTTGATGGAGGCAACGTACAGAGAAGAATGTTGTGCAAAGCTAACTCAGCCATAGAAACCAGATCCTGGCTGGGTTCTGGGGGAAGACGTCCCTGGAATAGGCAGATATCTTCCTATCAAAACTGCAGGGCTCACGACCCCAGCCAGAGCTCCAGAAAGGGTCCCTCTGAGAGTTTCCTGCTGGAAGCTGCAGCCTTGCTGGCATCTGGCACTGTCTTCACTGCCACCTTTCTTCTCCTAAGCTCTCCTGAGTGCTCTGAGATGTTGTCCTTCTCTCCATTAAGGAACTGAAATCCATGCAGGGCAGGTTAATAAAAACCACTGGCCAGGTGATATTATTGGCTATGCCCTCCCTCAGCAGCCCCTGCTACCCTCAGCTGACATGAGCTGCTTTTGCACTGACTCAAGCCTGACCTTATGGCTACGGGAGCAGAATAATGTTTTGTTTTTCCCTTCATGGGATCCAAGCTCAGTGTCTTTCTCAGAGATTGCATATTTCAAAAGTCTTTGGATTATGAATGATTAACAAGAAATATGTTTTTTTCAGAGAGACACTTTATCTTCCCAACATCCAAGAAAAACATTCCAATTCTTTTAGTAGTAAATTTGGAGATTTCTAGGAACTCTCCCATCTTCACTTTTTCTATAGCTGAAAATTGGCCAGAAATTTCTGGGTATTACACTTCAAGCCAGTGCAGTTGGCCAGTAGCATAGAAAATGGCACTGGAATGTCCTAATACTGCATTTGACAGTACAGTGTTATCACTTCATTTACAGAGCCTAGTACTTCTCTCCTGCTTCCTCCTCCCCTCCCTTTTTTCCTGTTAAATTGGGAGTCATTTCCCATATTCAAGGCTTTCTGGGATAGTAAGTAGAAATGACTGGATGTGACAGAGCGCTCGCTATTCATTAACATAGCCGTGCAAGAACTACATTGAAAGTTACCAGCCTATGCTAGCAAAGAAGAGCTACCAGAGAGCAATGAATATTAAAGGGATACACTGTTGCTTACCCCAAAGGTCCCAGGCCATTCACATACAGTATAGCACTTCAAAATCTGTAGGAATCATATACATGCAGGATGTCCACACATGCACACGGAGGGGGCATTCCTGGAAAATGGGGTGAGAAGATGTTTCTTTCTGTCCCCACTCTCGGGAGCAGTGGAAGACATGGGAAACAGCAGTTCTCCCCATTCTTCCTACTTCCAAGCATAGCATGCAGAACAGAGGCAGTACCTTTGGGGTGGGTGGGAAGCTGTGTTCAGGGACAGGGGAGTTGGTGGGCTTCCCACTGTGGTTCTTGCCCTCCCAGTCCTCCGCTGGACTGCCTGTGTCCCCAGTGCGGAAGGGATGGTTGCCCAGTGCTTCTTCCAGCGCCGAGGGCAGTGGGCGGGTGGGAGTGAGGTCTTGGGTGGGAACGGATGGTGGGGGAGGGATGGGAATGGGGGGTGGAGTGTGCTGCACCCAGCGGGAGGATGAAGTGCTCACATGGCCAGATGAGGGGAGGACAGGGGGTGCCGGGACCTTGTGGGGTGGGTTGGAGGATGGAGGGTGGGGCATCACCGGCAAAGCAGAGGGAGCCTTGGGGGGATAGTAGAACATGTCCAAAGGGATGTCGTCCAGGTCAGTGGTGTGCAGGTGCAGTCCGCCTGCAAAGCGTCTCAACGGTGGGGCCAGGGGAGAAACAGAAGGCGGAGGAGGTGGGGGCCCTGTGGTCATCTGGGGGGGGGTTGCAAGGAGGTTCTGTAACTGTCACTCTGATTAGTGCTCCACTTCACATCGAGAGCTATGCTCTTCTAATCTGTTTCTCTTGCTACTAGAGACCCACCACCCTTAAACCAGAATGATGGGGTGCTATTCCCCTGCCACCTGGATGCCCAGCTGAGCCCATACTAGGCTGCTGGTAGGGAGTGCCCAAATGCAGGAGAGCCCCCGGGTTATGCCATCTGTAGGTGGTAAGGTGTTCACATAGTTCATCCTCTAAATTGGAATGCCCTAGAGAGTGTAAGGGGCACACTTAGCCATAATGCCAGGACACCATCCCTAACTGGGACCATCTCAGATGAGCTGGGACTTCGTGATCACTCTGGAAATACATCCAGAAATACAGACATATCCCTCCTCCCCAAGAGGGGAGGGGGCTGGAAGGGGTGGGCCTGGACAGTGGACGGGCACCTGTGAGGCTGGTGATACTTGCTAGTGGCCATCTCATCTCCCACTGTCCCCACAGTGGGTCATTCTGAAGGCAACAGGAGGGTCTGTGTGGAAAGAAGGGCTCTGTTACCTCTGAAATCTCATTATCAGCAGAGGAAATCTGCTCAAGGCGTGTCTGACAGAGCCTCTCCACCCAATATTGAATCTTTTCCGATTCTTCAAGGTCTTCCCGCTCTGTCTCAGACACCTGGGACCCAGGATCGGCGCAGAGAGGAGAGGACAAAGGGCACATTGAATAACATGGACAGAAATAGCATGAAAGCACTCCTTCAAAAACTCCAGAGTACTGTGAGGTGCAGCAACTATCTAGAAAGAGACCTGGGCATGTTCCAACTGGCCCTCAAGGAGGCAGCAACAAGGGAGAAGAGTGTGGCGGGGTGTCAAGTTCACCAAGCAGAACTTGTTGGCAAAATCAGAGAAGGAGCTTATGTATTGTGAGGGATCAGCTGGATCTCAGATCCCCATGAACCCTGAGGCTCTTACGATTTTCCAAGAATGGTCTTTTTGTAGCCTCCCCCAGCACATTCCAAGAGTTGAACTTGACTCTTTTTTTCCCTGCTCCATTGTGCCTTCCCCTGAGAAGCATGAGTTCAATCTTATTTTTAATTATGTAGCTAATTTGTTCATAATGTCAGACCTAATGCATTTCACATTTTCCAGGACTTCTCTGGTTTTATAATCTAATCAAATTGGCATTCTGATTCATGTATGCGCTAAAGAGAAGCAGAAACAATGATACCTCCTACAGCTAGGGAATTAAGGTTACCCATCTCACCCAGCATAGAAATTATTCATGGTGTACGATTGCTTTGGACGTGCCTTCAGGCAAACAGCCTCAGTATATTCCTAGGTTGATAAGGTCTAGCCACAGACATTCCCTATGTTGATGGGAGCAGCCTTAGACTCATAGCCTGATTAATGGGTAGATAGCCTCAGACCTACCACCTGCATAAAGGGATTAGTTTCAGACCCATACTTCCTGAGCCAAGCTAAGTTGTGGGGGGTGGGGGGATCTGGTCTTAGAATAACCTGGAAAGGGAGGCCAGAGTGATTCGGACCTGTAAACAAAGTTACAATCAAGGCAGAAGACTCAGACCATACTCTGAGTAGCCTCAGAGCCATACCTAAGATGGAGAGGGAAGAGGACAGACTCACACCTCTAAGCCAGGTGTATCATGGGCTAACCTGAGACCTAACATCTGGTCAGAGAGGTTAGCCTCAGACACACCCCCGAGCAAGGAGGCTAGTCGCAATTCCAAACATGCTGTAAGCCAGGAGCTAACCTCAGCTGGCCCTGGGCAGGTGGCATGATCTCTCTCTCTCCAGGCTGGAGAGTGAGGAGGGGCTCACTCCACCCTTGTACATCATTTGGGGAGAACAACTCCAGCTGGTTCTCTGGGAGCACGTGGGGAACAGTCACATTGTGTCCCAGGGATGCTCGCCTGGCCTACAGGCAGGACACATACCTCCTGGGCCAGCCGGTTGATCTTTAGCTGCTTTTCCTTCTCCAGCATTTCCTCTTTCTCTTTGTAAAGCTTTTGCTCAAACTCCAGTTCCTTCTTATTCTTTCTCAAGTCCTGCAGGCTGTCATACTTGGCTTTCTTCTTATCTTTTCCTTTCTGAATAGATGTGGCATTGTTTGTATGATGAGGATTGCAAGGAGTATCGACACTAGCACAGCACAGCACAGCACACAGGCATCCAGTCCTCAGATAGCACAACCGTCCCACGATGAGCCCCTCCCCCAGCTCTGCCCCACCGCACTGGAGATCAGACCTCAGGTTTAGGACAGGAAGGCTACTGCTACCCACTGCAGTGTGGGAGATACATTCTCTTTATCAGCCAGAAAGACTGGCTTATGAGTTTGCTAACTCGCTGTGTGGTCTTGGCTAAGTTCCTTAACCTCTCTTTGCCTGATTTGCCTCATCTCCCAAATGGTAAAAATACCTCCTCCACAGGCTTGTCACCCAGTGCCAACGAAATGACATTTATGAAAGAACTTTGTAAAAGTTCTGTATAAATAAAAAATAAATAAGTGCTGTATAAATAAAGGGCATTGTGTTGATTTCCCCGTACCTGGCACATGCCTCCTATTCATCACCTCATGCTCAGATTCAGAGATGCATCCTGGGAGCCTCCAGAGAAAATCTGGGAGAGCTGGCAAGCCCCAACCGTAGAGGTCCTGTCCTAAGCCACACGCAGACCTGGGGGCTCAGAGCCAGGGATATCAGATTTTTCCCTGGTGTTTAAGCTCTAGACCATTTCATCCTGGTGAATCTAGACCTGCAGTTTCCTCTGAACTGGGCCCCTCTACTGAGGGCTAGCTGGAAACTGCAGGACTGGGAAGCAGGGGATGGAGAGGATGGCCTAAGTGCTTTACACCCACCATCAGGTTCTAGAGGATTTGGGGAGCGACATGAAAGGCAAATAGACTCCTTATTTTTCCTGTAGGAACTAGACCCACCGACCCTGCATTCCTGGCCGTTTCCCTCATGGGGTTGCAGGGCAGCCAGGGGCTAAGGCAGGAAGAGAATGATCATTTATGAACTGCCTATGTGCCAAGGGATTTACATCAATAATCTCCTATGTAGGTTTATCTTCATTCTTTGATGAAGGAGCTGAGGCTCAGAGAAGTAAAGTCCCTTGTTCAATATCAGACATCTCATAAGCGATGGTACCAGGATTTGGACCTGAGTCTTTGAGGTCCCAGTTTTTCTGCAGTGCCCCTATGAGCTGGGGGCAAGGGAAACACTGCAGGAGGGAGGGAGTGTCAGCCCCCATCATGCACAGTGTGGAGGACAGAGCAAGCCCTCAGGAGAGGGGCAACAGAGACAGCCCACGCCCTGGGCAATTTCTGGGGTAAGGAGGAAACCCCCTGTTCACTGAGCTCATCTCCATCCCAAACAAGCCTTCCAGGGATCTGCTCTCAAATTTCCTAAATCAACTCAGCATCCAAGGCCAGGAATGAGGAATTGAGCTCCCTAACAATGGACACACAACTTTCATCCACAGCTGGTGGGACTTGGTAGGACATTATGGACCTCTGAGGGACTCCTCCTAGCTCCTCTCCTAAAGACATACACCTCTGTGCACTGCTCATGTGCTCTGGAAATGGTTGCCTCTGGGACCCACCTCCAGAGCAGTGTATGAGCCTCTTGAGAAAATGGTTCTCCCTGCTTCAGAGCCCTGCTTGCTTCATTGCCTACCTCACTCACTAGACTCCTAGCTCGGTTGATAGATGAATCCCTGCCGTTGTGGTAGAGATTCAGACAGCAATTTCCCAAGAGGAGCCAGAGACACTGCCTAATGGCAGCTTGCTAGAGTAAGAACCTGGCCTCCCCCAGGACCACTATGAGAGAAATGACCATTCTGTTGCTTTACAAAAAACTGCTAGTGCTAGGATTATAGAATCAGGGCTTCTGGGTAGGGCAGTAGACAGTTTCTGTCTCATGCCCAAGAAAGTCCCATCTGTACGTTGCAGAGGGCAAGCTGCCCGGTGGCATTTCCCACTGATCTCAGACTAGCCCCACACAGGTTACCTAGCTGTGTGTGAATCTGCCTCCCCTGTCAGACTGTGGGCTCCCGCAAGTAGGGCTGGTCTATATGAGTGACTCAAGCAATTCTGGTGAAAGGGCTTAGTCAGAATCATGAATGCTTCAGGCCCTGGCATAAATTTTATGGGGCCAAAAGCCTGGAAACCTTGAGCCTCAGAGGGATTTACTGCCACGGCAGAAATAGAAGACACTGAATCTTTATGTTATTATTATTATTTTCCTGAGACAGGGTCTTGCTCTGTCACCCAGGCTGGAGTGCAGTGATGCGATCTTGGCTCGCTGCAGCCTCTGCCTTCTGGGTTCAAGTGATTCTCCTGCCTCAGCCACCCAAGTAGCTGGGATTACAGGCATGTGCCTCCATGCTGGGCTAAATTTTTGAATTTTTAATAGAGACAGGGTTTCACTATGTTGGCCAGGTTGGTCATGAACTCCCAATGTCAGGTGATCCACCTGTCTCGGCCTCCAAAAATGCTGGTATTACAGGCGTGAGCTGAATCTTTATATTTTTAAATAAAAGGAATTTATGCACTGATGATAATGGTCATGGATGCCCACTTGTATTTCCTGGGGAGTTGGTGTTCCAGCTGCTGGGAGACAGAGTCTCTCATGGCTCTAGAAAAAATGATGATGGGTTTTCAGAGCCAGCATGAGGGGCAGGGTTCTGCTGTCCTTTCAGCTGTCAGTTACATCCATGGCCTGTCAGTTACAATATTCCTTTCGGTCCAGACTGAGAGGGGAGACAGATGGGGTGATTGTGCTATTGATCCTACCCAGAAGCAATTTTTCTCTTTTTCGAAAGTAAACATGAAAACCAAAATGCCAGCTGTTTCTGGAGTAAGTAGACTAAGGGATGGGGGAAAGCCTGCCCTCACTATCAACAGCGCTTGCAAGGACGTGATTTCTGATGGGAGGTGGTATGTGTGGAAGACTCTAGTTCTTTTACATTTACATGTTATCAGTACCTGAAAAAGATTTGACATATCTGCCTCCCTCCTTTATTATTTTTTTCATGTAAAATCCTATGTGTGGTTTTGTGTGTGTGTGATTGTGCGTGTGTGTTTGTCCTCTCTAGCGGAGTTCTAGTAGAGGCAGAATATAGGGAAGAATTAGAAATCAAACCCAGAGAGGCATCCTAAGCCTCATCCAAAGTCAGCCTGTCAAATGAAACAGACAGTCTTATGAGACCAAGGCCTTTCTGAGGCCATGGCAATATGGGAAGGAATTCCCTGAGGAACTCTGTTGCAAGTTTATTCAACGCTGTACAAATCACGATCTATGTTTCTAGATAAAGGCACTTCCCTCTGTCAGGAAAAATATTACTATCAGTTATTTTAATAGCAATGTGCTGGAGGAACGGGGTACATTTTCCTGGCACCATTAATATTCCCATTTTACAGGCAGGGAGAAGTTACATATCATCAAGGTCACTCAGCTGCCAGTGCTCTGGTGTCTGGAGAACTGACATCTTGCCAGCAAGTGCTGGTCAAGTGATAACATCCAGTTTAGCTCACCCAGATTTATGCTGATGCCTGACTTCCAAATACCAAGTCATCTCGAATGTCCAATTACAGATATTAACAGCAGTGTTTTCACAATCAAATGTCAATGTGATTTAGAAAGACAAGGACAGGAGAGTTTTACAAGGCCTGGAGATATTGTAATAGGATTTAGAGAGAAAATTAAAGGTCCTAGAGATTGGAAAATGCATTATCCTGGGCATATGCAGAGAGATTCCTAGGAGAGGGCTGTGCTTGGTGTAGGCCTCTGTCCCGACTTGAGGCAGCAAATCCCCACCTCACCAGCCAGGCTGCGTCTGGCATAGCCGGTCTCATAACATGCACTATGTACACCCACCCCGGTAATTCACTCTGTCTGACCCCAGGCTTCTGGCCTTGGCATCTATTCTACTTGTCAGAGAAACACAGGAGAAGCTTCCTGCCCCTTCCCTGTGCCCATCAGGGCCGGTGCTGATGCACACAGTGCCAGATGGTACTTGGGCAGGTCTCACGCCATGAATACCTCCTCCAGTATTGCCTTTGCAACAGCACGCAGCCATTTGATGTCAGCCTGACACAGAGACGCAGATGGGGTTAGCCTTCCGAGTGAACAGGCCAAGGCACACCATTTAGTGTTGACAGGACAAGCAATGTTTGGGAAAAGCCAAAATCCACAGCAAACTCAGCAGCACACCAGCACAGCACCCAGCCCTATCCTACCTTCCGGATGGTTGGGAATTTGCCATCGTAACGGTAAAACCACCCAAAAGCTATAAGAACACAGAGAACAAAATGATGAGACACAGCTCAGCTCAGTTCAGCCAGAGTGTCCATGGGCAGCAGATGGGAGCTGGGTTCCCAAGGAATGCATGGCTTTGTGAGATGAACAGCATTGGCAGATCTGACAGCAAAACTGCACCCTCTGTCCAACTGTCTGCTCACCTGGCCTCACCTGGGTTGCAGAACAGGCCCAAAAGCACCTGAGAGAAGCCCTGGTTCCCAGGCCCTGGGTCGCTCTCAAATGCCTCTCCCCAAAACACTGGCTTCAGAAGTCAGGGCCAGAACATCAAAGAGAAAACCCCTGTGGAAGGACACGCTTTTCCAAATCACAGTCTTCGCATACAAAGCCTTGTTGAAAGAGAACAAGGCCTTTTCTAACCCATGTCTGGTCCCTCCATCCAAGAAATGGCTCGAGACAAAAGAGAGCCTGGGTGTCTGCCTAGGACTGTTGTTCAACAGAACAAAACTGGCTTGTCTCATAGCTCAGGCCAAGTCCTCTGCTTTCAACACCGAAAGAGAAGGCAGTGGCTGGGGCAGCTCTGGGATGGACGGCTCCAGCAGGAGTGGGCAGGAGATGTGCTCCCAGAAAACACATCCTCATCCAGGCCAGATAACCAGTGCACCAGCCCCCTTCCTGCCCCAGGCCACAGCTCCACAGAGTAATATCCCCAATCCGAAGCTCCCTGGGGCCAAGAGTGATGGCTGAATTACCCACCCCCGGCCAGCCCGAATGCTGGAACACAATGCTGAAAGCCTCCTGATGGATCAGAGACTACCTCCTTAGTTGCTGGATCTGGGCATGGTCTAGGGGGTCCTGGGGGAGAGGCCAGAGCAGCAGAGGGGGAATTTGGGCAGTATCTAAGTATTTGAGCCTGCAGCTCAGTGGTACCTGTGTGCAACAGCTGATCTGCTAGCCTGATCACTAAGTCCTGTCCTCTGGGCTTTATGTACGTTGCTTGGGCCAAGCCAGGGCTTCAAGGAGCTTTGTAGACTCCAGCGGTCCCCATACATGCCCGTCCCCTGAATCTGGGTGTCTGTACTGCGGTCAGGAGGAGGTGGGCAGGGCAAGCAGAGCAGCCAGGCTAGGGAGCAAAGTGGGGGCGCAAACCTGCTCTCCCTGCTCCTCCGTGCCTCGGTCAGGGTCGTCTGTGGGCTCGAGCTCAGGCTCCACTCCCTGATCATCTACCAGGGGAAAAGAGGAGGAAGCTGGTGAACCAAGAGGGACTTGGGAGACCAAGAGGCCAGAGAAGCTTCTCAGGAGTGTGGGGACCTATGATCAGCTTCCTCCAGGGAAGCTGTGAGGTGAGGGGCAGGGGACAGAGTTCAGGAGTACAGAGCAGAGGTTTTTTGCTCTGAGCTGGTACATACAGTGCTTTCAACCTTGGCAGCTTTAATTTCTCTGTCTGCCCAAAGGGCTAACAACAGGAAACTCAGCTCTGAGGGCAGTGTGAGAACTATTTTGTAGGGTGTTGGGCTGAAGGTTGGGAAGTGCAGTGAGGAGGATGGGAATATCTGATAATTGCACAGGTTTGAGGACAAGGCGCTGCAACGGGAGAGCAGATCCTCCTGCCTTCTGCTTATCACCCTTGCCTTGGAGCTCTGGGTCCTCAGGGGATGTCTGAACAGTCTGGGCAGCAGATGGAGGCTGAAGGTCCTGAGGAGGTGGGGATATCTCAAAAGGTAAAAGGGCTACATGTGGTTAGGAAGACCTGAATTTTGACATAATGTGGAGAGAAGAGCAAACCCTCCATTCCAGTGTTTCTGGCTTGGACTCTGGCCTCCCTAGGACCCTGGAAGATAGTGTACCAGTTTGCTTGTGAGCTTTTTAATATTTCAAAAGCTTAGCAGAACTTGCCCATTGGCCTATGCAAAGGCTGTTAAGTTCTTTTGCTCTTGGCTTAAATTACATTTACCCAACAGTGGAACCTGGATGCTCCCTTACTAACAAGGACTACTTAATAAAACAATGGAGCACAAACAATTATTTAATAGTTTGAAAGGAAAATAACCTCAACTTCCAAATCATGGGGTCTCTTGTGGTGGAGGTTGGGAAGATAGTGATGGGGCCCTGGATAGGGAGAGCAGGTTGGAGATCTCAGATTTAACCCTCCCCATCTTTCAAGAATCCTTCAGCTACTGGGTCCTTAATCAAGACTGCCCCTGCCCCCCACCTCCAGGCAGCCATCTCTGGCCTAAGCGAAGGAAAGGAGCCTCTGTGGTGGTTTCCTGGTCTTCAGGACTTGGCAAAATGTTGGGGTCTGCTGGAGTAGCCATGGGTAGGTGGGAAGAAGCAATTATAAGAGCCCCCTGGGACAGGTTTGGGGGCAGTCAGCCCCAGGCATATCATTAGAATGAGTGACTTCACTTTCCAGATAAGAGATGCTCTGTGCTCTTTTATTTTAAAAAATGCAGGGCTGATCCCTTGCAGGCACAGAAGCCTGAGTCAGGAATAACCTGTCGCAGGCTAGGTCCCCAAGTTGAAGGGTAGTTGGCTAGGCGCTGGCTGGGGCTCAGCCCTGCTGGACCAACTCAGCCAAGACCATGCCAGCCCCCAGGGAACACGGAATGAGGCAGGAGGGGAGCTGGCTCAGGGACCTCACTGCATTTCCTGCCTTAGGTCCAAATGAGAATTAAATAGCTGGTGCATACCGAGATGCATGGAGGCAGCAGCTGTCCCAACTCAGCGGGCAGGCGGGGGTCATCCATCCTGTGCTTTGTGGAGCTGCCTAAGATTACATTTACCTTGAGCAAAGGCAAAATTCTTTCTCTTTTTATTCGAGGAGCTTGATTTGGTTAAAAAGCACAAAATAAATAACCAGCTAGTGAAAGGGTTTTATTTTCTATTGTTCCTGAGACGGTGTGTTTGCTGTGAAGCTGAGACCCAATTTCTTGGAAGGTATCAAATTGACTAGGATTACTTCCATGAGAAGCAATTAAAATCGATTTCTCTCCTGCAGCTCCTATTTCACTCATAAGAGCAAATTAGCTGCCCGTCTTAAGCACGGATCATTCATCAGGAACTTAGTTCTGGCCACATCCTCAACTGATACTGAATGTCACGGGGCAGGCTGATGAGAATGTGCTCTGTCCTTCTGAGAGGACCAGCGGATGACACTGCCCTGCTGCCAGGAAGAAATGTGTTGGGAGTTGTTTGCCTGCCCCAGGGAGGGTGAAATGGAAGCATCCAGATGCCCTGCACGTCTTCCTTGATGCAAGTGGCCTGTGTTGGCAGGTTGACATTCCCATAGGTTTTAGATGTGACCCAAAGTTGGGGACAGAGCTGTCCAGACCCCAGCACAACATGCCAAATGGCTGCCCCACAGAAGAGATTGGGAACCTGGGCTCTTGAGTCCAGATTCACCCCTAGTGGGAGGTTCTCAAGTCAGTTGAGCACAATCACCTGGAGTAGGGCCTGTCCTGTTTTGACTTATAGTCAAAACAGCTGGAAGATGGGAGTAAGGACTTGTGGTTGTCATGGCCCCCGTTTTCCTCCATCGGTGTGTGCTGTCTCTTAAAGAGGTATCTGGAAGCTGGCATTAAGAAGGTGGTCAGGGAGCAGGTGGTGGTAGAGGCCTGAACTGAAACTGGAGGTGAGGATACGGGACAGATGAAGGGAGGCGATGGTAAGGAGAGCATGAGCTGAGGCCCCAGGATAGCACAGCTGCAGCCCACAGCTGGGTGCCTGGGAGGGGTCTCCTAGTCCTGTTTCTGCCTCGATCTCTTTAGTGGGGTGATAGTGGTCCACGTACAGGGGTGTAGGGGCTGGAGATGCTTGGCAATCTCCTCCCATAGTTATGCATCAACTTCGGACCACCAGGGCCCTTCTCTGAGGCGAGCTCCTTCCTCTCTTTTCTGCTGCTGGCTTCCCCCCCAGCCCCTATTCAGAACCAAGTAGGAGGAGAACCGGCACCCAAAACACTAGGACAGTAATCCCATGAGCTAGTTTCACTTTCACCATGGCTCTTATTTCCTCTTCAGCAGCCTGACAGCCTGTCCAAGTCAGTGTAGGGACCTGGGAGCTGAGTATGTGGAACTGGCCCATGAACGAGGGGATCAGACAGATTCCTCATACCTCGATGCCAGGGCAGACGACCCCTGACTCATCGATGCTCCTCCATGAAGGAATCACAACCCAGAGCACCCTGGGCTATTCACCTGGGAGGCGGTGGTGAGGGGAGGGGGGCCAGCATTTCTGTCTAGCCCCCTTAGTCTCTCCCCTCAGCTCATGAAACTTACACTTTGGCTTGCGAAGAGGTACTGGGTGCACGTCAGCAGTGATGGTTTTAGGCAGGAGTAGCTGTTCCTTTGAGCCCCAGTCTTCTTCCCATTGCTTCTTAAACTTCTCCTCCTCCTCTACAATCCTGAAATGAGACCCCCATGCCTGTGATTGGAGTCAGAACCCTCATAGGCCCACCTCCTGCATATTGGAGAGCCCCAACCAGCCTTGGGAGAAGCCTTGTGGTTCTAGCAGTGGTGAATCAAACAAAGCCCCAGAGCTTGTATTCTAAATTGAGTGTGAACCCCACCTTGGCAGTTACATGAGACTATGCTCCAGTTACTATAATTTGACGGGCTTTACTATGAATAAAGGAGGACCCACCAGAGGATGAGAGAGCCAGGTAAACCGGTTCTGGAGGCAGCCTCTGGCTGGCGACACTCCCCCGAGCACACGGGTGTCCACACACAGGCATGCATGGAGACGAGGTACTCACTGTTCCATCTCCTTCCGGTATCTCTCATTTTCCTCTGCTGCCTTCTGGGCAATTTCTTTTCTCCTTCTGAAACACAAATGCAGATTGTCATGTTTCAGCCTATGCAAGAGAAGTGAACTCTTCCTTACTGTGAATTCCTGATCTGAGAAAAGTTTTTTTGCCAAACCCCCTTCCTAGGAGACTTGGACCAGCTTTGGGCATGGGGGATGTTATCTAACAAAGCCTGAGCCCTGTGCTCTTGAGTGTTTTTGTCTGGCATGGCTGAACAGAGATGCTGGGCTGTGGGAGCAGAGAAGCAGATCCATGTGAAGGCCACACTCCATGCTTAGGTAAGGTGACTGACGACAGGTGGGGCCTGGACTGACCCCAGGAGCAAAGCAGGGGCTCCTAGCCAGGTGGAATACTCCCAGCTAACTCTGTGATGGGGAAGATGGGGATAGCCATTCCTCCTTCCTTTTCAAAATACTTTGATTGATTCATTGATTGATTGACTGATTGAGACAAACTCTTACTCTTCACCCAGCAGTGCAGTGGTGCGATCTCGACTCACTGCAACTTCCACCTCCCAGGTTCAAGCAATTCTCCTGCCTTAGCCTCCCAAGAAGTCGGGATTACAGTCACATGCCACCAAGCCCAGCTAATTTTTTGTATTTTTGGAAGACAAGATTTCACCATGTTGGCCAGGATGGTCTCGAACTCCTGACCTCAAACGATCCACCCGCCTCAGCCTCCCAAAGTGCTGGGATTACAGGCATGAGCCACCACACTCAGCCATGAAATACTTTTAAATGCCTAGGATGTATCTGGATCTTGACGGTAGTTTTTGATTTATGAATTGCTCACCCCATTTATTCTCTCAGGCCATCATTTCAATCATCCTGGGTCAGGGTGGGCTTTATCACTACAGGCAGGGCAGCCCTGTGGGGACTTGCCAGATTGCCTGGGGTGATCTCAGCTTGGCCACATGTGACTTTGGACACAAGTGGCTTCACCTCTCTGAGTGTCAGTCTCCACACCTGTAAAATGGGGTTAATACTATCTACCTCCCAGGGCTATAGTGGGAATTAAGAAACATAAACAAGGCCCTAATACAACACCAGCCTTACGGAGGTACTCTAGATGTTTAAGTGTAGTAGTTAATCACAGCTAGAGCATATTGCTAGTAGGATGCTTATTTTCCATATTCTTGGAATCTTGGAAGTCAGGGGGCTCAGCAAGGAGGAAGGGGCCAGGTAGTCTGAGGCCGAGGATGGATACGCTGACCTACCACCGAACTCATCTGGTCTGAGGACTGGCCTCTAGGGAGGAGGAGGAAGCAGACTGGGGATGCAGCAGGCAGGAAGCAAGCTGGGTGGGGTCGTATGGTGGGGTGGGAGGCGGGGCAGGGCATACAGGGCTGGCTGCACTCACTGCCGCTCCATCTCCTGCTGCTCCTGGAGGATCTTGTTGGATTCCATCGCCAGCCGCTTCTGCATGAGAAGCTCTTGCCGCTGCAGCTCCCGCTGCCGCACCTCTGCCAGCCGCTCCCGATCCGTCATGAACAGCTCCCGGCCCTCGTGAGGAGGAAAGAGGCCCCTTGCTTAGCCCCCGGGAAACCTGGATCCACTGCCACCCCCCTGGGGGCCGAAATGCAAGCGGTCTTCTCAGCACCATCAGGCGCTGTGGCGCCCGGGATCCCTGACCCAAACTTCTTGCTGGGCAGAAGTCCTCTCCCTCTGCTCTGTCAGAGCTTCAGGGAAGGAGACCCGCCACCCAGGAAGTATGTGGCAGAGATCAAAGGTCAGAGGGGCTGGGGATGAGGGTCAAGGGGCTCCCACCAGCTTATTCTGGACTTACAGCTCCAGCTACGATGGAGATGGTCAGGCTGCGGCTACTCTTCAGCACGTTCACGGCCTGTCGGAACAGGAGGACGGTGGACCGAGGCCTGACAGAACAGAGCAGTCCAGGCAGACAGCACACAAGGCCCCAGGCTCAAGGGTGGTGGGGGTGAGAAGTGGGGTGTGGAGATGACAAGGGCCAGCAGGGGAAGACCCCCACAGCTCACCTCCTTGTGGTCCAGGTTAGAGAAGTCAATGCCGTTGACTTCGACGATCTGGTCCCCTGTCTGGTGGGGAAATGGAGAAGGATTAGTGTGTTTGTGCTGTCTGTATACTCACTCATCCACTGGACAGCTCCCCAGCGGCTCTGGGTCAGATGCTGGGTCTTCAAGTGGCTATATCTCAACTCCCCCTGATGAATGGTGCAGCTGGAAAGCTCCGGTGGAGTGCTGGGAGGGCTTAAAGCTGACCCTGCCACCCCCCTCTTCATAACTATCTTATCAGCTGTCAAATATTATACCATTACATGTTCATTTCTTTGGCTAAATTTGATGACATTTGCTTTAGAAATCAGTTTGTAGATGTGGGAACTTTGGAGCTTCTCATTTAGCAGAGGCTGTATTGAATCGTCATAACAGAGTAGCTAACATTCACTGGTCACTTACAGTGTGCCTGGCACAGTTCTATCATGTCTTAATTATTTTAACCAACACAACAACCTTAGAAGAAAGGCATTATCATCCCCATTTTACAGGTAAGGAAACTAAAGCACAGAGACATGCAGTAACTTGTCCAAAGAAAAGGTTAAGGGTTCCTGCTTTGGGATCGGACCACCTAGGTTTAAATCCCAGCCTTACCATAATAGGTACACGATTTTAAGAAAATCATATACTTTCTCTGGGTCTGTTTCCTCATAGGTAGAGTGGGGATAATGGTGGTACTTAATCCTCAGAGTTCTTGTGAAGTGTGAAGGGCGTGGAACAACGTCCGATGCAAGTGGACACGGAATGTCTACTCTTTGATTACTATTAGCACATTCTCAAGCTCATGACCAACAACTAACAGAGCTGGGGGAGGCTGCAGAAGGGGCAAATGTCCCTGCTCTGTGAAGCCTTCTCTGGGGGGTGGGTAGGGCTCCTCTTCACCCAGTGACCACTGAGAGAGGACCATGTGGAAAGGCACATGCCCCTGTCACCATGGGATCACAGTGTGACCCAATTTCCAGTGGGCCCCCACTGGAGCTGGCCCAGCGTTCCTCACCTCCAATCCCACCTCAGCAGACAGGGATCCAGGCTTCACGTGGCTGATGAAGATGCCAGGCTTCTGGATGGGGCCACTAGAAATGCTGCAGGAGGTGGGAAATGTGTGCTCGGGATACAGGTCACCCATGTCCAGTGCTCAGGACACAGGTCACTCATGAGCTCCGGACTGAAGTCCCTCAGCTGCCTACCTGTCTCCCCGTCCAGCCTGATTTCCACTGCTACCCTGGGTAACAGCCACAGAAAACTCCTTGTAATTCTTCCTACCCAACCTCTCACCTAATATACCTCATACATTGTTTCTTCTTTCTTTCTAGCGCTTTCCTGTTCATCCCCTCTACAAGGTTTTCACCAGATCCTCTTTTTTTAGAGACAGGGCCCTGCTCTGTCACCCAGGTTGGATGCAGTGGTGTGATCATAGCTCTCTGCAGCCTCCAACTCCTGGGCTCAAGCAATCCTCCCACCTCAGCCTCCTGACTAGCTGCGACTACAGGTGCACACCACCATGCCTGGCTCAGATCCCTTATTCGATCCCAAGACTAAGCTAGCTGCTCTGTTCTCAGTGCTCCTATGACATTTATGGCAAGGATGGCACATGTGCTGTTATTCTTCCCTCCTAGATTAGTGGCAGAAATCATTAACTGATCACAGCTCTTTCCCACAAGCCTGGATACAGCTTTAGAATCCTTTTCAAAGTAGCACTCCAGGGAGCTGCTACTAATTGATTAGAGATGGCACCTATTTGCCATCCTGGACCCAGAATGTAGTTCCATTCGAGTCTCTATCACCCTATATTATAACTGTTTATGTGGTTGGCTTCTAGATTAGGCTGTTGTTTCCCAGAAAGGAGGGACTTTTTAGTCACCTATGCTTGGCACAAGACATTGAATAAATGTGAATGAAAGGAAGGAACAGGAATAACTTAAGTAACAATAGCAGTCCAACCTGGGCGATAGAGCCAGACCCTGTCTCCAACAAAAGAAGTGTTGTCACCCATGGACAGTCACATCCCTGGTGAGCAAGGTTTCCTCAGAAGTGGCAGTGAGGAAGGGCAGAGGGAATAGGGGCCTGTTGGGGTGCACCGGCCACAAATGACCCCGGGGCATGCCTGCCACCCACCTGCAGCCAAGGCCACGCGAGCCCACCAGGCTGATGAAGACCTTCTTCTCCTTGTTTTCCCAATTCCCGGGGGAGCCCAGGCTGCCTCGCCCACCCTGAAAGAGACAGGAGCAGAATCACTGAGTGTCCACATGCTTGCAAGCAGCCTCTTGAGCTTGTGGGATCTGCAGGGCCAGCACTGCTGAACTCACACCGCCCAGATCATCCTTCTGTCCCTGGGGATATGTCTGCACCACCAGCTGAGGACCGCTGCCCCACAGTGTTGTGCTGGCTGCCCTGGGGCCTGTGTGAAGCCCCTGAGGATGCATCTCTAGGGCAAGCCCTCCCTTCAGGACTGGCCACCCCTCCTGGAAGATGACCCCACCCAAGCCCCATCACAGGAAGTCTGGCCCTTACCCCGGATTCCGACACAAACTGATCCACATACTGCCACTTGAGGGGCTCATCGGGAGAGCTGATGGGAAGGGAAAATAGATGGGAGGGTGGTTAACAAGAGCTATTTGAGGAACGATAACCCAAATTCGATCTACCATGTCTGGAGCCTTCAACCTTCACTGGCCCAGGAGCAGGGCTGGCATGGTGGTAGCCGGACCCCAGGGCTGTACCAGGACCCTGGGCCCACAGGGAAGAGTTGGCCTGCAGAGGAAGGACCTCTCACCTCTTCACGGGAATCAGGCCGATATCTGCAGGAGAAAGGCACAGGGGTTAGGGCAGCTCCTCTGCCCTCTCTCCCTTCCCCAGGAGCAGGGTACCCCGGCTGCCTACCCGAACCCACCATCATGGAGCCCTGCCCTGCTCTGGCCTCACTCACGTCTCACTTTGATGGACACAGTTTTCTTGGTTCGGATGAGGTTGATGACCTCTTCATGGGTGCAGGAGGAGATGGAATATCCATTGATCCGGACGATCTCATCCCCTACCTTGACCACAGAGAGAGGCAGGAATTACCAGGTGGAGTGAGCGTCAGGCCTTGGGGCAGGCTCACCACCAGATGCTTCCGGCCTGTTCTCCGGAAAAGGGAAGGGTGGCTGTGCCATCCCCTGGAATAAGCCTTAATCTCAACTAACCCACCCTCCATCAGCTGGGGGGATTCCAGGGCAGGCGGCATGTCCAAGCAGTCTTACCGCCCCATTTTATAGATGGAGAAACCAAGACGGGGACAAGGGACACAGCAGGTGTGCAGCAGAGCTGGGAGAAGAGCTCAGAACTCTCTGCACCCTCACTCTGGTGCCCCTTTCACCCCATTGGGGCACCACCAGATTCTGGATTCCGTGTAAAGGGTGATCTTTCATTCAGCTTTAAGCTGCTCTTACCAGGACTCTGTCCCACCCTGCCTCTAGGAAGTCAGATCCCTGTCTCTGTTAATTGCTGCAACACTGTAGCTAGGTCGGGGTGGGGACCCTCTGTAACTCCTGACCCAAGCTCACATCACCGACACACACACAGATGATTTCTTTTTCTCCCACCGTATGGAAACTTGATGAAGATTTTAACTCTGCTGTGGCCCTGACCTCTGAATTCCTATTTTGGGAGCAAGCAAAGAACAGTGAATGAGCACAGGGCTTTGGCATCAGATGTGCTGGGTTCAAATCCCTTCTTTTGTTTTTATTAGCTATGTGACCTTGGGCAAGTCTATTGAACTGTCTGAACCTGTTTTCCTCATCTGTAAAATGGGGAATACCAAGGTTGCTGTGAGAATGAACCTGTGCATGTAAAGCCAGCCAGTGCCTGGCACACTGTAAGCGCTTAATAAATGATTGCTATTGTTATCATGAGTTAGTCCTGATGCCTGAATATGGCTCAGGTCTCTCTTCTCTGGGCTTAGGCCGCAGCAGATGGTGAGATGGAGATTCAGGGCCCTGAGCGCCCAGCCCTGGATACAGAGCTGAGGTGAGATTGCCCCCTGCTGGACACTGCAGGCTCCTTCAGGCACCCTGGCCCTGGGGATCAATTCTGGAGCACCTCATTTAATAATCACAGGGGAGGAGGGACTCTCAGATATCAGCTGAAACTGAGGCCCAAGGAAGTGAGGTTTTGTCCAAGGTCACACAGCCAGTAGCTGCAAAACACAGACTGGCTCCTGGAGAGGATCCCATCTGCGGCCGGTGCAGGTCTGCTAGGGCCTTAACTTAAACACACGGGCTCACCCTTTGGAGCCTTGCTGACACACATGAGGGCCACAACTGACCTCCCTGTGGGTCTGGGTAGGTAGGGGCTGGGAGGACATGCAGCCTCCGAGGGGTCCTCTAGGGCAACTCCTACCCTCTATAGCACTTCCATGGAGTCGCCTTCTCACTATTCCAAGGAACGCTTCCCTCCCACTCTGGGACACGGACCCAGGCTTCTCAGGGACCTGACAGGAATGGCCAAGGGCTCAAAATGGCACTGGGGTGGGGGCCCACTAAAGAACTCTGTAGGTTTCTGGGAACATCAAATTCCAGGACAGCAGCCAGACTAACAACCCTGCAGGGCAGGAATTTGTATCTCTGTTTTTAATCAGATGAGGAAACTGAGGCTCTGGGAGGTAAAGTGACTTGCTCAACGTTACCCCACTAGTAAACAGTGCTGTGGGATTTGAAGTCAGGCCTCCCTGATAGACAAGTGGTGTCTCTTGGGTGTCTGTAAGCAGAAAAGAAGGGCACCCGGCCAGCCTGGCTGCCATTCCCTGCACTCTGCCCTCTCTGGATCCTCACCACCTGTCAAAGGATCCACACAGAGGCAAGTCCCACACAGAGGCAAGGATTACGCTGTCCATGTTATGACAGGGACAGCCAAGGCACACGGAATAATTTTCTAGGCTTGGAATATACAGCAATTTGTATGGCACAGGCTGCCCTGTGCAAGGCAGAGGATGTAGGCTAACCTAGGATATTCTTGAGAAAAACCCTCAAATATCTTTAGCAGGGGACAAGGGCAGGGGGTGGATCTCGGGCCTAGGTCCTGTGGGAGGGTCCAAGCCCACCCTGGGGACCCAGTCTCACATGTCAAATCAGCACAGGTCTTTAGCCCAGCCAGACTGTATCTGAACTCGTCCTTCCTCTGCCTTCCAGAATCTTCTCTGAGCTGCCCTTATGTACGAGATCTCCCCAGAAACATGAACCCCAGACAGGTCAATGGATGCAGCCATTTTTTCCCCAAACTCCTCTAAGTGAAGTTCCCTGTCTTGTTCCTAAAGGGAACTTGCCCAGAACCCCCATCGGAATGATTCCCACGCCGCCCCTGGCTCAGGTTGCAGGATCAACTTTCCTCCCCCTCTCCCTGTGAGGAGCCCTGCAAAGGGCCCTTTGTGCAAGGGCCACAATGATAGGGTGATGCGAGGGACAGAGGCACAAAGGAGAGATGAATCCGTCAGCTAGAGAAAGGGTCGATAATTCATAAGCCTGAGAAACCGTCAGGAAGGTAAAACTCTAGGTCTCATTAAAATACACCAACAACCGCAATCCTCGGGGCAGCATTGAGAAATGCTTGTCCTAGGAGAGCTCGCCCTGGAAAAAAGAGCGCCTCAGCTGACGCCAAGAGAAGAGCTCATTATATGTTTTCTCTGGCGGTGTTTCTGAGCTGGAAAATGTGCAGCAGAGGAAAGAAATAATGAAAGGGCTGAAATTTCAGACACCACCAGTGAGCCGTGAGACAGGGATTTAGAACAAAGCGGTGTCTGTCAGCTCCCTGTTCCCACTCCCCACGCCATGGTGTCTTGTACCATTAGTTTTCGAGCCCCTTGAAGCCCCCAGCTTGGCAGCCCAGATTGGGATGTTGATAACATACCCGCTGGAAGCTCTGGGAGATGGTGGGAGGACCTCCTTTATCTTGACACACAAAAACACAGCCCTGGGCTCTGGTAGGAGTGAGACCTGGAGGTCTGCCTATCTCTGCTCAGGCCCTGAGGTGCAGGGATCCCAAGGGAGAGGCACCTGGGATGCTGAAGAGAGATTTCTGGGCTTGGCAGTCAGGAGACCCAGTTTCTATTCCTGGCTCTGCCACTTACTGGCCTCTGAGCCTCTATTAATTCTGTAAAATGGAGACGATCTGTTCAATGCATAAGTGAGGACTGCTTGTGAGCATGTGACCTGGCACATTCCAGGTGCTTCTTAAGTCTCCCTCTCTCTGTTCACTTATCAAACTCACAGCATTTATGTGCCAGGCCTTGTTATAAGCACTTTCTACTATTAATTCATTGACTCATACAAACTGACGTGGTAGATAGTACCATCAGCAACTCATTTTATAGGTGAGGAAACTGAGGCCCAGGGTTAAGTCATTCCACCAAGTCACACAGCTTAATGAAGAGCAAAGCCAGGCCTGAACCCAGCTAACCCTGCTCCCGGGCCTATGCTCTTCAGCTTCACACTGCACCAGGCTTTCTTTCTCCCTGTGGGTAAAAGGCGACATGTCCAGAACGTCACGTGCTGGCGCTGCTACGCTCCTCTTGGGAAGCAGGCGAGGTGAGGTGAGGTGCAGCGGCAGCGGCTGGAAGGAGCCAGCAGCCAGGATCCCAGCTTCACTAAAGAAAACAGGCAATTGCCTGCCGCCTGATTTCTATGAGTCCATCAGGAGGTGCCAGCCTCGTCCCCACCCAAAGACTAAGAAAAGTGGGTGACCACATTGTGCCACACAGCCTAGTGGATGAGTGAGGGGGAGACAGGAGGTCTGAGGCCCTGGCTCCCCCCACTGCCCCGGACTCTGCTTGCTCACCTGGAGCCCGACGCTGTCTGCCTGACCGCCTTTGATGAGGTGGGAGATGAAGAGCCCACAGCCAAACTCCAGGCCACCACGCACGCTCAGGCCAAGGCCTTCTGGGTGCAGACGGTCCAGACGCACCTCCTTCAGCTTCCTGCCATGTGGGAGAGGTTGGTGACGGTGCAGCCTGACTGCCAGCTCTGCCCCGCCCACTAGCCGGGGACTCTGTCCATCCCAGGTCGACCTCTCCACCCCCTGCCTCCATCCTGGTGGCTTCCTCTGCACCTGGAGCGCCGGGGGGTCAGCTGGTCATATTCCACCTGGTGCTTCAGTGGGATCAGGGGCCGAATGGCATCAAACAGAGGCAGGCGGCTGGGTTCATTGATGACCAGCTTCAGGTCTCCCACGAGCACGGCCACGTCCATGGTCCTGTGGAGATGCCGGGAGTGCCTGGAGCCTCCCTCCTGACCACCACCTCAGGGATCCAGGGATTCCTAGAGGAAGCTGTTTGAGCCACTGGGCCCAGGTTTAAATGGGGGACACCACTCCTGAAAAGCCCAGAGCCCTTCACACCAAGCCAGTGCCTGAAAAGGCTTTGTTCTCTCATATAAATATCCCCAAGAAATCTGCCCACTGGGGATTGTTGACCCATTTTGCAGATGAGATGAAGCCAGGATTTTAAACTCAGTGCTGCCTAGCTCTGAAGTTGGGATCTTTCCAGACAGGAAAGCGCTATGTGAGATGCTGACAACTCCTCACGCACTCATCATCTCCACTGGTACCTGCTGCTAAGCTCTGTCAATTCCACTTTGCCACAGTTCATGTGCCTCCTCCCTCACACTGTTCAGACCTTCGACTGCAGCTGCCTGCCCACAGACTCACTGTCGTCTCATCTTTTCTCAGTGTAAGGCACTCCCTGGCTTAAAGCCCGTTGATGGCTCCTTACTGCCTAGAGGACAAAGTCCACCCTTCTCAGCAGGTTCAGGGCCCTCCATGACCTGTCCCCGTGGAGCTTCTCCAGCCTTGTGGCTATTTACGATCTCCATGTCCTCCCAAGTCTTACCCCACCCCCCTGGATTATTTATCCCCATTCATACCCTTGCTCTGGTGCCTCCACACTTTAGCTGATGCTGACCCCTCATCCTGGAATGCCCTTCCCTGATATTCTACCTACCAAAATCTTTTTATTTTATTTTATTAGTATTATTTTTTTGAGACAGGGTCTTGCTCTGTTGCCCAGGCTGGAGTGCAGCAATGCAGTCATGGCTCAGGGCAGCCTTGATCTCCTGGGTTCAGGTGATTGTCCCACCTCAGCCTCCCAAGTAGCTGGAACTACAAGCATGTGACACCACACCTGGCAAATTTCTTAATTTTTTCTGTAGAGATGGGATTTTGCCATGTTGCCCAAGCTGGTCTCTAACTCCTGGGCTCAAGCAATCCTCCTACCTCGGCTTCCCAAAGTGCTGGAATTTCAGGTGTGAGCCACCATGCCTGGCCCCAGGTCTTTCTCACCCTTCAAAGCCTTGCTCAGGCCTTCCTGGTCCTCCCTCTTCCCTCGCAGTTCTTCACATTTCTGCTTTTACTTCTACTTAGCAGTTATTTGATGTAACTTATATTAGAGTTCTTTGTGTTTGTAGTGTCTGTCCATCTCCCCTCACCAGGCTGCAAGTTACTCAAAGAAAGAAAGTGGATCTAATTCATTCCCAGATTCTGCATGGTGCCCAGCAGTGCCAGGAGCTCATAAAGTACACAGAATGAATCAAAAAGCAAGTGGGTGATCAGAGACATCTGATACAAGGGCGGTGGCCAGCTGGCATTTCTTGTACTTCCCAACAATCATGCTCTATTGAATCTATCTGGCTACTAGACGGCCTCCACCATCAGACTGTGAGCAACCTGAGAACAGAGACTAATCTGTCTTGCTCACAGGTATACTCCAGCCCCTAGTACAAAGCCAAGTACAAAGTACTTGTGTAAATAGTTGCAGAAATGAACAAATGGTATGCCCATTTGACTTCCAGGAGCAGCGAGCATCCACCCCCTGAGCTTCTCTGTCTCAGAGCAACCCAACTCTGGGCTCCCTGAAGACAGAGGAACCTGGGTGGTCCACGGGAGCTGGAGCCAGCATACTTACTGGTGGTACATCCGCAACACATCATAGAGATAGTCCTTCTCTGCATCATTTTCAATCAGAAAATCCACCTGGAAAATCCAACAGCAGAATCACAGCTCCAGGCCCAGCACCCCCCATAGCAGACCACAGGGAGGAGAGGTCATCCCCAGGGGCCTCCCCAGCAGCTTTTCAGGGCTGGGATGGTGAGGAGAGGAGAGAAGCCACAGGCCAGGCTGCCCCTCTGACTCCAAAGCATCAGACCTATCCAGACCACACCACCGCGGCCACAGGAGTATGGCTGCCCCTCTAGATGTGGCCAGGCTGAGCCTTGTCCCCAGGTGGGGTGATAAGTGCACACATGGGGATGCACACACATGCACATATGTGAATCCCCACGGGACAGTGACACGCCGCCATGGCAGTGCCGCTGCTCACCCCCATGGCTGTGTCATCCGTGGCCAGAAGAAGCCCACTGTCTCACCTGATGGTGGCTGTAGTGCCGGATGAATGCTTTCAGGAAGGATTTGGGCCATTCACTCAGATGGCACATGCCACCGACCAGAAGCACCCTACCACCGAATTCTTCTGTAACATCAGTGCCAGGGGACCTTGACTCTGTGCTGTCCTGGCCTTAGCTGGGTTGCCCTGAGTTCTGACCACTAGTCAGTTTCCTGGCCACTCCTTCCCCTCCTCAGGCCCCTGCACATGCCCCGCAGGAGGAGTCAGGTTACATCATTTCAACTCGGTTGACGTCAATGGCTGGGACTCTAAGGTCGGGTTCAGGAGTTGTTTCACTGGCACCTCAATCCCACTGGGGGGCCCTGAATTCCGCTCCCTGAGTTAGCTCAGTGTGAATCTCTACACTGTATCTTTGGCTCTCTCTTCAGCTCAAGAATGGGTAACAGAGCAAGGTGGAAGCTTGAGGGGTCACTGGGTCCTTCTCTCCTCCAGCCTCTGGGCCTAGGGCCTCAGCCCTTCATAGAGAGGCTGCTGCTGGAAGCTGCATGCGCTCCACTGACTGGTCCTCAGAAGAGGGCCAGAGCAGTGTTACCTCTTTCTGTGGGTATCCCAAGAGTTCCAAAAGACTGGGGCAGTCTGTCTATCCCACCACAGAGAGGACATGCTGGGCCCAACCCTTGGGATTTCTGGCCTGAGCAGGGAGTAAAGAATGCAGATTTCTGGCCTAGATCTGGTAGTATCTCCTTCCCTACAAAATCAGGCTGAGCATTTCATTAAAGGTGAGAATAACTTAGGAGACTTAACTCACAGCTTGGGCTTCAGTTGCTACAGAAGTTCACCCCACTTGCTCCAACAGGGCACTCTTGCTTTCTCCCTACCTCAGTGCAAGGAAGGCTGGGTACAGTGGCTCACGCCTATAATCCCAGCACTTTGGGAGGCTGAGGTGGTCAGATCGCCCGAGGTCAAGAGTTCGAGACCAGCCTGGCTAATATGGCAAAACCCTATCCGTACTAAAATACAAAAATTAGCCAGGCACGGTGGTGTGCCCCTGTAATCCTAGCTACTTGGGAGGCCGAGGCAGGAGAATCACTTGAACTTTGGAGGTGGAGGTTGCAGTGAGCCAAGGCCAAGATTGCACCAGTCCAACCTGGGTGACAGAGTGAGACTCCATCTCAAAAAAACAAAAAAAAACAAAAACAAAAACAAGACGGAGCTTCCAGCTAGAAGACAGGAGATGGAAGCACGTGCTTGAGTGGGCGGTACTAAATCTTAGGGTGGGAGACTGGCCTTTTGTACACACTACCTCCAAAAGCCCATCTCTCTATATAGCCTGGATTCTGTCACCGCCATTGCCTAGGCCTGTGTGGTGGCAGGGTGGGGGGTGGGTGCCTCCATGAGACAGGCCTGGGCTGCCCACATTGTGCTGTGATGGGGGAGTCTGAACTCTCTTAGCAGCAGGGGCCAGAAATATCTTTATAAATTAGATCATGTTGCTTGCTTGCTCAATAGTTTTTTATACCCCAAATCAAACCTAAATCCAAACTCCTTTCTTTGACTTACCAAAGCCCAGTCTCCTCTCCTACCAGTCTTCCTGGCTACAAAGGCCTCCTTTCCATTCTTTCCACAGGCCGAACCCTCTCCAGCCTCAGGGCCTTGGTGTATGCTGTTACCTCGGCCTGGACTGCTTCCCCCACTTCCCTGCCTGGTTGCTCCTTCCCAGACAGTCTGCCCAGCTCACCCACCCAGACAGAACCCACTCCTACGCCCCAGAGACATTTCAATTCCTTCACAGCATCAACTGCAATTTGTAATCTAAGGTTTGTTTTCTCTGTGAATTGTTTTCTCTGTCTCCTTCTCTGGACAGAAAGATCCCATGAGGGGAAAGACGTCTGTCTTGTTCTAAACTCCTCGTGCCTAACACATAGGAAGCACTCCATAAAGAAGTATTGAATGGATTTGTCTGCCTGCCTCCTGGTATGCCCACATGGTTCAGGATGGGGAGAGGTAACCATGGGAACAGAAGGGGAAGGGAAATGATGTTGCCCCCATGATCCCACATGGGGTGGCACCAGGAGGTTTTAAGGGGCTTTATTCCATTTGTTTATCACACTGGCGCCAATATTTTCACACCATGTTGCAGCTGAGGAAACTGAGAATCAGAGAGGTTAAGTCAATTCACTCAGGGTCCCACAGCTAACAACCAGAGCTAGGATGTGAACCTAGGTTTGACTCCAAAGCCCGTGCTCTTTTTGCTATGCCACGTCCATTGATTGTGTCTCAGGCCTGGCAGAGGAAATAACTCCCAAGGTCCCTTTAGGCCAGAATTTCAAACTCTTTGCTTTCAATAACTTCTTTCTTGTCTCTAAGCCCCATCTCTTTCTTCTGCATTGTTAAGAAAACACCTTGACTTGGTCTATAATAAGTGAGAAAAATGCAACATCTTTTGAATGATTCTTTGAACCCAATGTTCTGCTTTCTAAAAGGAGCATAAAAATCCCGTCTGTTTTGGCTGGAGTGAGGATACCCTGACCAAAGACTTCTAGCCTAGTTCTAGCCCTGGGTGGTGACACAAGAAAGAAGATGGGAGAGGGAATATCTTTTATTTTTTGAGTTGGAGTTTCACTCTTCTTGCCCAGGCTGGAATGCAATGGTGTGATCTCGGCTCACTGCAACCTCCGCCTCCTGGGTTCAAGCAATTCTCCTGCCTCAGCCTCCTGAGTAGCTGGGATTACAGGCATGTGCCACTGTCCCTGGCTAATTTTTTGTATTTTTAGTAGAGATGGGTTTTCTCCATGTTGGCCAGGCCAGTCTTGAACTTCCGACCTTGGGTGATCTGCTTGCCTCGGCCTCCCAAAGTGCTGGGATTACAGGCTTGAGCCACCACACCTAGCCTGGGAGAGGGAATCTCTCATTGACTGAGGCCTCAGGACTGAAGTTCTCTCTTATCCCTCTTTGCAGAAATGTATCCTGCTGTAGCATTAGATTTCAGTGGTGAAAAACTGTCCTCCTTAGTATTAATTTAATGAGTTAATAATTATGAAGAGTTTAGAACAGTGCCTGGCAAGTAGTAAGTCCTGTGTTGGTTACATAAAAATAAGTGAGAATAAGTGAATATAGAGTCTATATGCTCAGCAGTGGACAGCGAGTGGCCCTCTGTAGATGTTACTGCGATGAATAGATCCAGCCACACTTCTTCCCAGGCCTTCAGAGTGTGCATCCCAGATGGGGGCTTTATTTGACTCTTGTTTTCTTATCATCCATCTTTTCCTTCCTGTCTTCCTTCCTTCCTTCCTTCCTTCCTTCCTCCCCCCCTTTCTTCCTTCCTTTCTCTTTCTTTCTTTCTCTCCTTTTCTTTCTCTTTCCTTCCCTCCCTCCCTCCCTCCCTTCCTCCCTCCCTCCCTCCTTCCCTCCTTCCCTCTTTCCTTCTTCCCTCCTTCCTTCCTTCTTAAACCAGGTCTCACTCTGTCACCCAAGCTGGAGTGCAGTGGTGTGACCACAGCTCACTGCAGCCCCAACCTCCCAGGCTCAATTGATCCTCCTGCCCCAGCCCCTCTAGTAGCTGGGACTACAGGTGCATAGCATGAAACCTGGCTAATTTCTGTATTTTTTGTAGAGATGGGGGTCTTTCTATGTTGCCCAGGCTGATCTCAAACTCCTGGGCTCAAGTGATCCTCCCACCTCAGCCTCCCAAAATGCTGGGATTACAGGCATGAGCCACCGCACCTGACTTCTTTTCTTTTTCTGGAACCACTTTATTGAGGTATGCCTGACATGTAAAACGCTGTATATATTTAGCGTCTACAACCTGATGAGTTTGGGGATAAATGTGCACGTGTGAAAGCATCGCTAGCATCAAGGCCATAGACAGTGCCCTTTATCTTTTCAGAGGCTCTTGTCACATCAGCTAGTTTGCAGCATTTCACCCAGTGTCTGGCACAGCAATTACGCCCTCCTTGTTTTCTTTCCTCACTTGCTGCTCCTTCTCCTCCAAAAGTTGTGGTGCCCCAGGCTCTGTCCTGAGTCTCCTCTCCATCTGCACTATCTCTTTAAGGGAACTCATCCGTCTCAGGGGTTTAAATACCACTTACACCCACAAGACCTACTGAGGCTTATCTCCAGGCCAGACCTACAGCTTCTCAGTCACCTCTCTACCTGAAGGTCTAGCAGGCATCTCAAACTTACGGCATTCAAAGTGGAACGCTAGGCTTCCACCACCTCCTGCTCTGTCCCCACCAACACGTTCCTTCTCCCCAAAATGTGGATTCACCCTTGATGTCTCTCTTTCTACACTCACAACCAATCCATCAGCAAAGCCTGTCAGTTCTTCCTTTAACATGTACCCTGAATCTGACCCATTCTCACTGAATCAGCCCCTGCCTCTGGTGTGGGCTCCTACAGGAGCCTCCCGACTCAGGTTCCTCTTCTACTCTTGCCCTCTCAGCAGGTTCTCTATAGAGCAGCCGGAGCAATTCCTTTTCAATGTAAATCATTCACACTCACAAGAAAATCCCAACCTGATCATGTCCTACCAGGCCCCCACCAGCCCTCTGAGCCATTTCTCACCATTCTCCACTCTCCTCTGGGACACGCTATCCTCTTTGCTGTTCCATACAGGTAGGCACCTGCTTGCCTCAGGGCCTTCGCACTTGCTGTTTCCACTTCGGGGATGCTCTTCTACATATATCCCTGTGGCTCCTTTCCTTACTTCTTCTAGGTCTGTGCTCAGACGTCACCTCTTCAGAGAGGCCCTTCTGACGGTCCACCTTGTGACTATCTCTCTCTCTCCATCTCAGTTTATTTTTTTCATAGCATTTATCACTACCTGGCATTATACAATACTTTTGTCGATTTCCTTTTAACCATCTGTCTTCCCTACTAGAACATGCTGTCTAAGAGAGCAAGGGCTTTGTTTTGGTTTTTGGTGCTTAGAGTACTGCCTGGCTTATATTAAGAGCTCAGTCAATATTTATTATCTATGTGAATGAATGAATGATTAGCAAATTCCTAGAGAGCAGTGGTTCTTTCTGATCTTCTTATTCATCTCACCCGGTCCTCAGATGCCTGGCCTTGGGCAGAGTACACCAGCTATGTTCATAAATGTGTGATTGCTGAAGAGGCAATAAATACCTTTAAGCAAATGAGTAACCAGGTTCCTGCCATGTGCTGCTGCTGTGAACAGATGAGCAGTCTCCCTTTGAAAGCTGGTTCTCTGAGGGAGAAAACAGTCTCTGACCGAGTCCTGCTCCCCCAAATCCTGGCCCAATGTTGCTACTAGTTACTGTAAGGGCATGCAAGTGCTTCTGGCAACCTTGGGGTAACTTCACAAATCAGAAGGAGCCGATGCCTGGAGCCTGTTGGCTCACACTGGACACTCGCCAGGTATCAGCTGGAAACAGCGTGGTGACAGCGGGGCCAGAGCAGCCAGTACTTTAATTGCTATTTAGTCTTGAATGTCTTGTGAGGTAAGGACTACAAACTCCATCTCACAGCCGAAGAAACTAAAACTCAGGGAGAGTAGGTGGCTTGGCCAAGGTCTTAGCCCTGTAAATTAACATGGCTAAGGTTTGATCCCAGTTGTGCTAACTCCAGATAATAAACAACAGTGAACATTTGTTGAGGGCTCCCTAAGTGCCAGGGTCTATTTAATTAAGTTCCCCCCAATACATGTAGATCTCATTCAGCATTCAGGATAACCTTATTAATTAAATACTGTTATCTCTTTTCACAAATAAGAGCACTGGGGCACAGAGAGATTAAGTAACTTGCTCAAGGTCACACAGCACTTTCCATTATAACACATTATCTTAACTATTACCTCCAACAACTAAGGATTTACATCACAAGCCATTTGCTCCAAAACACTAAGGAAGGGACCCCTACAAAGCAAACAACAGCAAGCTGTAAATTTCTCCCAGCATGTCTGTGTGTCTCCTCTCTATTCTCTGCTGCTTCATCCTCTCCCCAGTTCCTGGATGATCCCCAACCTGGGAGGGGAAGGCTACGGCTGTCTCCAAGGCAGCAGGGTACAAAGTCCAGCCTGGGCCTTGCTTAGCACGTGGCGCCTGCCCTGCCTGCACACAGGGACATTAATAGGTAATGACTCTTGTGATGAGGAAGAGCAGGGCAGAGGAAACGTGGAAGTCTGAGGTTCTTTGGAGCCTGTGGGACCTGGAGAAGAGGAACAGGGGCAAACCCAGGGTTTGAGTCAGACAGCAGAGACCCTGGAGGTGATTCTCGCAAAAGAGGCAGAGTAGGTACCCCACAGAGTGAAGGCAGAAGACCTGATATTATTTCAGGCCAGGGGCAGGAAAGTGAAATTCAACCCTGAGACTTGGGTTGGGGGACAGAAGTTTGAGCTCCTTCAAACTGGGTTGCCTGAAATCTACACTCACAGAATGTCCTTAGCGGTTGAAATTTCTTCCGACATGTCTCTTTGCAACAGAATGTACCAGTGAATGCTGTCTCATGCTCCGCTTGGTATTTGCCAGCCCCTAAATTCTTACTGAACTTCCAGCTATCACCCACCCCTGGGAGCAGGACCAGGGATGCCCCAAACCTTGTTTTCAGGAGCCTTCTGCCAGTCTGAGCTGTCCCCTTTGTGCCCCTACAAAAAGCTTAGCCCCAACATGCAGCGCCCAGCCATGGGTAATTACCAGTATAGGGTCTGCCTCCCACCTTACAACACCAGCAATTTGAGGGCACAGACTGGGTCCAGCTGTGAGGATGCTCAAAACATTCTTATTAAATGAGTAACTGACCTCTGGCCCTTGGCCCCAACCCCCTGTGGCCCCTAAACTGGCTGGCTCCTTGGGCTCCTATGGGCCTCTCTATGGGAAGGAAGGGGTTAAGCACTCTGACCTCCCCTGCTTGAGCTCAGCCCTTAGACCTAGAAGAGGTTTGGCGTGGTCTAAAGACACTGCCCCGGGGGCATGGGAGAGCCTGGGGTCACACAGTTTTTAATAGTTAGGTGCTCCTCAGGCAGGGCCTGTAGGGAGCTTCAGATACCCCTGGCTTCATCCCAAGGCTCAGAGGCATCCTAGGGCCTGGTGGGGAGGTCGGCTGGGTCTCTTTGATGTTCCTCTCTGGTCTCAGGGCCTCAGCAGATTCTGCACAGCTTTGGGAATTGTTTTGGAAATGCTCTGTGTGAAATCCAGCCTCTTCCAGTGATGGTCCTTGAGGATCCCACCAGTGAGGCCCCTCACTGGGACACACCAGGGTAGAGGCCGCTCTGCCTGACGGATCTGGCCGGCCAGAGGCAGCTTCCACGCTCCCAGTACCTCCTCCCTTCCTCCCACCACGACGAGTCTGCACCAGCTCCTCAGCTATTTCTCAGGCCTAAGAAACGCCCTTAGGCAGGCAGGGGGCCCTGAAAAGCTTCTAACTCTTGTTCTGAGGTCAAAACGCAGAGAGACGTCTAGTTTCCCTTCTCCCAACCCTCACCTCTCAGATACTGCCCCAGACTCTCTCCACATGCCTCAACAGCCCTGAGCTGGGGGCACTAGGTAGGAGAGGGACTTGCCCACAAAGTGGGCACCTCAGAGAAGCCGCCAAAGCTGGAAGGAATTTCAAACCCTGAGCCGTCCCCGCCCCTGGAAGGCAGAGGGAGAAAGACTGGCAGAAGATGGATCCGTTTAGCAGTTCCTGAACCCGGAGTCCCCGCGCTCCCTCCCTCACTTTGCTGGGGATCCCTGCTGCCAGCCAAACGACCCTCGGGTATCCCAGCCCACCCAGAGCCATCAGGGGGCTGGAAAAGGGAGGGGCAGTGCCGGGGTGTCCACCCTCCACCCACCGCGCCCAGGACTCCGGAGTCCCAGAAGCCTGGGTCGCCCCGCAGCTCTGACCTTATGCCGGAATTCTCGGGCCACTTTTCGGTCCATGGCTGGGCCAGATCCAGACGCGTCAATTCACGACCAGTTCTTTCAGGGGCCCGGCTGCCAGGAGCTGGAAAGGAGCTGCAACCGCGACTCGCTCGGCAGCCCTCTGATCTGGGGGCGGGGCCTGAGCGCGGAGGGGCGGGGCCGGGCCGCTGTGGGGCGGGGCCGCTGCGAGGCTGGAGTGGCCGGTGCTGAGTCGTCGCCTCCCACTGAAGCGTGGGAGCAAGTGTGCCTATGGGCCTGTGGTGGCGGTAGCTGGGTTTCAAGGTGGTATTCCTCTTGAAGTGGTACCCGAACACATGCGTTTGAGGAAGAGGATCGTGGAGACGTAGGGAGGAGGTTTGGAACTTTTTTGTGGGGACCAGAATAGAGAGATCTGGAAACTGTGCACACGGGTGGGCAGGGGGCGGGACAATCTGGTCAGTTTTCTCTGGATACTCATGTTGAGGCTCATCGCCCTCCTAGACTGTCAGCCCTTGCCATGCGCTCACCTTCAGCGTACCTTCCGTCCTGGCCTTCTGCACTTTTCCACTAGGGAGAAATCAGTCCTTGTTCTGTGAATTCCTTGGGGGCAGGGCTGGGTTTTATTGTGGTCCACAGGGTTCTGAACCAATGTGTGTGGGAGTGGCCCCCTCAACTGACTTCCTCTCTTACCTTCCCTAGCACCTCCATCCCCAACAAAACAAGAAAAAAGAAACCCAAACCCAACACACTCACATATCCACCAAAGCCTGGCAGAGCCTCGCAGTGACATTCTGATCTATGCTGACCTTCACCCAGGGCCCAGATCCTCTGGTTCATTTAATTCAACTCAGCCAACATTTGCTTAACTCCTAGGTCTAGTGCTGGGTGCAAAGACAATGATGAACCAGGCCTAGAAAGGAATGAAAGGAAAGGGGCCAGAGAGGGGTGATTAAAACGTGTGAATCAGGGGCTGTTAAATATGGCACTTGTGCTTGAACTTGCCCCTGCCTTTGACAGGGCCAAGGAGATGGACAGCAGCTCACCTCAGGTAACCACTTACAATTGTAACTTAGGAGTATGTAAACACCCCCTCTCTGCATCCCTCTCCCCAGTAGCTGAAGTTTTACAAGCACACTATTTTCGTTTGGGCTAAATTATTGCCTAGTTTAAGCTGTAAATCATTCTTGGAGAAGAACCTTAAAATATGATCTGTGTTCTCACCTTAGTATTAACTATTAAGTCAGCGATAAAAAGGAATGACTTGTGGGATTTTTGAATGGTCCAGAAAAGACTACACAAAATACACTCTCTTCTGACTGACTTCATTGATTCTCTACATTTAAAAAGAATGCCATATGGCTGTTTCTTTTGTGTTTAGAATCCTGGCAGAGTGGTGAGTGAATGTCCTTATCCTGGGGAATGCTGTTCACCTGCCACCCCAATCCTTATTTTACATGGCATCACCCATGCGGCACTCCCTCCATCTTAAAATGGTCCCCGTTTTGTTTTGAGAATAGCATTGAGTCCTGATTCTCCTCTCCCATGAATCTTTTTTTCAAGCTTCTTTGGAGACAATCTGTCTTCTCCCATTCCTTAACCAGTGTTCCTTAAGGCTCCATCCTTAGCTCTTTCCTCTTCATCTTCTTATCTGTGCCGCTGGCTTCCTCCTGTGTGAAGATAGCTATGTATGCTTTATTTATCACTAGATGCCTAGAGCACTGCATGCCATGGAATTGATGCCAGACAAATTTGTTGAGTGAATGAATGAATGAATTAATGCATCTCAAATCTATACCCTTGCCTAGGAGTCTACTGGGGACAATACCACCTCCACCACCACCATCATCATCCTACGAAAGACCTGGCATCTAGTTGGTGTTCCCTAAGTGCTGACCAGGTGAATGATGGGCATGTTCCCAAGGGGCTCAGTCCCATGTTTTCACCATTTTAAAATTCCTCCTGGGCAGACAGTGTGCCTTGTTCACGCAGTTAAAGTTGTTTTGTCAAAGTTTGGCCCTGATGGTGGCAATAACATAGGAGTATGAGACACGTTTATTATTCAGCCATCATTTCCTGAGCTAGGGCAGGAGCTGGTCCTGGGTATTCAGAGGACTAAGGCATGATCCATTCCCTAGAGGTGCTCAAAACGGGGCATAGGATAGGGATGTGGAGACCCAGGTGGAAGCTGTGGTGGGGCGTGGTGGGAACACAGGCTAGGACTCCACAGGCTCTGCTACTGACCTCTGACTCCTGAGTGGCATGTCTCAGGGCCTCAGCATGGCCCTCTGTAAAAACAGAAGGAAGGGCCAGACTCATACCCGCATCTTGGATCTCTGGTGTTGGGCTTCCAGGACCCAGGGAAGGGGAGCTGGAGGTTGCACAGGCTGCCTCTTTGCTCCCCTAGAAAATTTAGGGCTCAGTAATCTGAATCCGGCCTCCCCTGGGGAGGAGTAGCCACAGGCCAAGAGGAGCAGAGGCTGGGCGTGGACAGGCGCCTAAATTATGATAATAAGCCGGCACTCCTGTCACTCCAGCTCGGGGAGGAGCCGAGCGCCAGGGAGGAGGGGCTGAGGGAGCCCTGGGCCAAGAAAGCAAAGAGGGACCTCGGCTGCGGAGTGGAGGTGCGACCCTGCTGTGGCTCGGAGAAGCACCGCGGGAGCCTGGCCTTGTGCTCAAGTCCCCCGGTCCCCTCGCGTCCATGAGGGTCCCGGCGTCTGCGCTCTGCTGGCTGCTTTGTGTCTGGCTGCCCCAGGGTGAGCCGGCGGCTGAGTCCCTGCGGGTGCAGCGTCTCGGTGAGAGGCGTGTGGACTCAGGGAGGTCTCTGGCTTGAGGAAAAAGTAACGTTTAGAGGAACCGGCTGGGGCAGGTTGGAGAGAGGGAGAAACGAGAGGTTTGCGGGAGAGCAGAGGGACCCCCAGGAGGAGTGGTCAAGAGAGGAGGGACCCCGAAGGCAAGAGAGGCAGGCCTGTGACCGTAAATGGAAAGTGTCCCAAGCAAGGCTGGGTGCAAGAGACCCAAGATGGGGAACTAGAGAGAACTGGCGGCCAAGGAGTGAGAGGAAAGTGGGGGATCCTTGCTGGAGAAGGGTCACCAGGAAGGGAGAGAAAGGATTTGAGAAGGCTGCAGGGAGGGAGAATGGGGGAGTGCCCGGTGGTGTGGGAGAGGCTTTCTAGCAGCTGGGGTCGGGTGGTGGGAGGCCGCAACGAAGAGAAGCACAACTCGAGTGGAGAATGATCCCCTCCCTAGTCGCAGCACCGGCTCCATGGAGCAGTGCAGAGCTGCGGCGAGAGCCAGCCGGGGAACCCAGGTGAGTAGGTGTGAGCTGTGGCAGCCCACCCACAGCCCCCATCTGTATTTCTGGCATTGGTGACCCCGGGGCTTTAGCACTTAGGGTGGAATAGGCCTGGTGACTGTGAGGAGGCATAACCCGTCCTGGCCACCAATTCAAGCCAGACTCATTTCTCCTGCAGCAGCAGCCACCAGGAGGTGGCCATTGCCATGGGGGATGCTGTCACAGTGATGCGAGGCCAGGTAAGGAGTTCTGAGGAGGGGGCTTCACTGGGCAGGAGCTCATTTCTCTCTGGATCTGAGGCTGGCAGGGAACTCTGTAGGTTACAGGAGGGGTCTCTGGACTTGTTCAGAAGGGGACAAACAAACTCCTGCTATATGTCTGAGGTCTGCAGATTCATAAAACCCTCTCTTCCTGCTTTCCTAATCTCTTGGGGGTCTGTAGCCCAGTCTTTTTTTTTTTTTTTTTTTTTTTTTTTTTAGGAGAGGTGGGCACAGTGCTCTTTCAGGAGGGAGCTGAGCTCTCCCTTCCAGCAGGTAAAAGTAGAAAGATGAACGTTTAGAAGAATGGAGTTTTATTTTCCCTGACCGGCCTGCAAAGACCCTCAACCCTGTCAGAGGCCCCTCTCCATACCCGGAGCAGAGCCCCAAGAATGCTACTGAGAGGCAAGACAAAAACTAGGCCACCTGGTGGAAGTTGCGAGGAAGGATTGGTCGAGAAGCAGAGCCTGGAACTCTTATCCTTTGGGCCTTTTTTCCTTTTTTCTTTCTTTCTTTTTTTTTTTTTTTTGAGCTAGGGGTCTTGGTCTGTGGCACAGGTGGAGTGCAGTGGCGCAATCATAGCTCACTGCAACCTCGACTTCTGGGCTCAAGTGATCCTCCTGCCTCAGTTACCTGAGTAGCTAGGACTATAGGTATGTGCCACTGTGCCTGGCTGAATTTCAGTTTTTTTTGGTAGAGACAGAGTCTCACTGTGTTGCTCAGGCTGGTCTTGAACTCCTGGCCTCAAGTGATCCTTCTGTGTTAGCCTCCCAAAGTGCTGGGATTAGGCATGAGCCGCTGAGCCCAGACTTCATCCTTTAAGTCTTGACCGTTCTATTGCCCACCTTCCTAGGGTCTTCTGTGTTTGTGAGAGAAGTGGCAGTTTTGTTTTCTCCCTTTGCCAGACTTCTTTGGTCTCTGGATCAGGTGACTCAGGTCCACTTTCTAATCCTGCCCTGCATAAATTTCCCCCACCTGCAGCTAGGTCCCCCAAAGCAGCTGAGCCTCAGCTCAAGTGTCCCAGCAGTCAGCTCTGGGGAGCCCCTTGAGTCAGCAGGTTGGGGAGAATCATTTATAACAGCAATGAGTTCCAACTCCTGCCCTTTGGAAATAGACATGAAGGCCCCAAGGTGGAATGAGGGGGATAGGGTGGGTATGCTTCTTTTCTGGTGTGGATTTCCTGGATCTTTTACTTCTTCTTTGCCCACTCTTCCAGGCCCTAAGATTTAGAATCACAGTCAAATACAGTTTGAGTTGGAAGGTAATGGAGCCATGTTTTTGTAGGTAGGGAAGTTGAGGTGGATGGATGACTTGCGGGGGTCCCACAATGAGCAGGTGGAGCTAAGTCTCCTGGCAGAGGCAGGCCGTGCACTCAGGAGTCCAGGAGTCCCTGCATTTTAGTGGGGAGATAACCCTTCTCCAAACACTTCTTTTCCCTGCGGGCACCCTCCCGTGCAGCTTTCCAGGGTAGGCATGCTCCTTTTCCCGGGGGAAGAGGCACCAGTGAGTGGACCGGGCAAGCCGGGCAGGTTTCTCACACTGCTCCTTAGAGCAACAAGGGATTAGAATGGCCTCCCTCTAAGGTGACAGGATTGTGGGGTGGGGGACTGAGGCCCATGTACCAGGGATACTTTGAGGGCTCCTGTTTGGAATGCCCTCTTCAGGAAGTGGGGTTGGGCCCCAGACCAGTAGGCAACCAATCTTCATTTCAGTGCTGTCCCCTCCTGCAGAGCTCAACCACTCTCGAGAGAATTGTTGCACACAGGTGTCCATGAACTTGGACAGGGAAAAATAAAAACACATTGTTATTTACAGGAACCTCAGTCCAACTGAAATTCAGCATCCCTTTCAATTATTATTATAGTCTGCAAACCACAGGAGTATTTGCACTGTTTTGACTGTCACCAATAGACATCACGGATAGCTTCCTACCACTTATAGCTGTTGCTGTCTCAAGATATTATTCTGTTCATCACTACTTCAAAATTTTGGCAATGATAAGGCCCACTGCTAGATCTTTTATTTAATGTGTTATTAAAGAAGCTCAAATATTACTAAATTGCATTTATTTTTTTTGAGATGGAGTTTCACTCTTGTTGCTCAGGCTGGAGTGAAATGGTGTGATCTCAGCTCGCTGCAACCTCTGCCTCCAAGGTTAAAGCGATTCTCCTGCCTCAGCCTCCTAAGTAGCTGGGATTACAGGCACGTGCCACCATGCCTAGCTAGTTTTGTATTTTTAGTAGAGATGGGGTTTCACCATGTTGGTCAGGCTGGTATTGAACTACCGACCTCAGCTCATCCACCTGCCTTGGCCTCCCAAAAGCGCTGAGATTATACGTCTGAGCCACCGCACCTGGCCTCAATTATACGTTTTTATAAAATATTTTCATAAAATGATACTGCACTATAAGTGATTTTCTTTGAGACCTTATCCTTTATTTTGTGTATTTAAAAACATTATTCTGAGAACGTGTCCACATAAGTTTCACTGGATTATCATAAATGATTAAGAGCACCTGATTGATTAACCCCTGAAGACGAATCATTTGGACAGGATTTAAGGAATCCTTTAGAAAATGGCTTTGACTCTGCACTGCGGGCTGTCTTATCCTCATAACTCACCTATCCCAGAGGCCACATCTGAAGTGAGAGTGAAGTGTGAAGACACAAAGACTGATTTTAATGACAGCTCTCTGGTGGCTACAGGATGGGGTTGTTTCCCGTGACCCAGCCTTCTCCTATTTCCTGTGGTCTCTGAGGGCCCGGTGAGATAGATTAGTACCCAGGTGCGAGGCCTGACTCCTGGGGCTGGGCCTGGGTCAGCTGGGTAAGGATTGCTAGGGAGAACCTGGGAACCCGAGGTCAAAGTGGGTGAGGACACCAGAACCTGGCAAAGATGTCAGAAAGACCGTGAAGACGAAGGGCAGTGCATCAGGGAACCAGCTGGCCTGGCTGTGCCTGCCAGGGTGGGGCCAGGAGCTGGGGTTGGCTCCAGGGACCAAGGGCCGGAATATTTCCTATGTTCCAGTCCTTTGCTGGATGACTGCGAGGGAGGATGATGTGGAGGTAAACACCTACAGTGCGATTGCTGGCTTTTTTGGCCCTGTGAACACGCACATAAGCTCCATCAAGGCAGGGACTCTGCCTTGTTCACTGTACCTAGCACAGTGCCTGACACATGGTTCTGGGGATGTTGTAGAAAGGAGGAGGCTGAGCCTCTAAGGGAGAGGAACTCGCCTGTGCCCGGGATGCCAGTACCAGGTGACATTAGAGGTCTCGGACTGGGGTTCTGAGAGGGCCAGTGTCCAAGTCATCTAGCTGTGTGGTGATTGAACACCTATGTTGTTAGACCGTCCTGATTTCAGGAGTTCATGTCTGGAGAGACCATGCTCTGGGAATTCTGTCTGGAAAACAAGTCTTCTTAGCCACACTTGTCCTGTCTCCTCCTCGGACCTGAGCTGTTAGGGCAGCAGTCCTGACTGGGAGCTGGGTGGTGGGGACAGTGGGTGGTGATCCGTGGGCTGCTGTTTTTGCTGTTCTTGGAAGATCCCCAGAGGAAGGTTGGGGTGGGGGTGGCTGTGGGGGTGAGATGTTCCCCTGACCTGGGGTGAGGGGCCGCCTTTGTTCCTTAGCTCTTCCTCAGGCTGTTCATCTAGATAAGGGATCGTGTGTGAGGCTGTGGAGGACGTGAAGGTTTACTGGGAGGAGGGAAGAGAGGAGGCTGGCGGGTACTGGGGCATGGAGGGGAGGGGGTGTGTTCTGGCTATGGGCCTCATGCTCTGCCACAAAGATGCCACCTGGGAAGGTCAGAGCTAGGCCTTTGTTCCTCTGGGCCCAGGGCAGGCCCAAACACTCTCCTCTGCCTCTCAAAGGCACCAGGCAAGGAGTGGCTGGGCACTGAGGGCAGAGCTCCTTCCTCTAAGAGATGAACAGGGAGGGCCGTGGCCACCAGGAAGCCGGCCAGGAACTCGCCCTGAGGTCAGCCCTCAGTGTGTTCCCTTCCTCCTGTCTTTACAAGCAGCCTGAAGCCCTGGACGCTGCGGCCATGTCTTCCTGGGAAAGGCGGCTCCATCGAGCCAAGTGTGCCCCGTCCTGTAAGTGGCACCTTCGCTGTGGCCCATGGGTTGTGTGCGGGAGTGCCCCGGCCCACGGAGAGGCTGAGAGGGCAGGTGGGGCTTCCCTCAGGCCTCCGTGACCCCTTTTTTCTGCTCGAAGTCTCCTTCTACCTGCCCCAGCCTAGGCCTCCCTCCATTTTGCGTTCTCCTCCCTGCCTGTGGAGAGCTTCCTCTCTAGAGTGCTATTCCTATGACCACGGCCCAGGACTTCCCTCACAGGCTGACTCCAGTGAGGCTGTGCTTCGTTACCTAGCGGTGGTTTCCCCTCCATCTCACCCTGGTTCTGTGGCTGCCCTCTACTTCTCATGCTATTGCCCTTCATCCTCTGTTTTCTGTCCTGTGTCCATGGCTGCCCTCACCTGTCCTGGGTTTGTAGCCTCTCCTCCCACCTGTCCTGTGTCCCCCACCTGTCCTGTGTCTGTCCCTACCTCCTCTCACCTGTCCTGTGTTCCCCACCTGTCCTGTGTCCCCCACCTGTCCTGTGTCCCCACCTGTCCTGTGTCCCCCACCTGTCCTGTGTCCCCACCTGTCCTGCATCCCCCATGTGTCCTGCATCCCCACCTGTCCTGTGTCCCCCACCTGTCCTGTGTCCCCCACCTGTCCTGTGTCCCCACCTGTCCTGTGTCCTCCATGTGTCCTGTGTCCCTACCTGTCCTGTGTCCCCACCTGTCCTGTGTCCCCACCTGTCCTGTGTCCCCCACCTGTCCTTTGTTCCTCACCTGTCCTGTGTCCTCCACTTGTCCTGTGTCCCCCACCTGTCCTGTGCCCCTCACCTGTCCTGCGTCCTCCACCTGTCCTGTGTCCCCATCTGTCCTCTCACATCATGGCTCCTTCCCTCACCATCCTTGCTTTGTTTTGTCTCCTCTTCATATGTGGCTGTTCTTGCTACAGCCTTGCCCCCGTTGCCTGGTTCCCCCTGTGGCCTCTTCCTGAGCATGTGGAGCAGTGAGGAGGAGCAGCACCAGCAGATCTCTGGGCAGACCCCCTGCTCACCTACATGCTCCCCAGTCATAGCTCCTCCGGCCTTGCTAGCCAGGAACAGCTCTAGGAACTGAAGGCCCGGGTGGGGCTGGCCTGGGGGCCACCTGATGCATATTGGAGGCTGATGCCCTGCCACCCCACCCCACCCCACCTGCCTGCCAGAGATGGGGCAGGGCTGTGGTCAGAGGCACCAGCTTGTGCCCGAACTCAGGCTACTTGCTGAGGAATGTTGGGGCTGGGGCTGCCCTGGGGGTCTGGGTCCTGTGAATCCTGAGAGCGCTGCCTCCCTGGGTTCTGCCAATCTCAGCTTGATGGGGCAATGCCTCTGTGTCTCCCATGCAGACTTGTTCTCCTGCTTCAATGGTGGTGAGTGTGTGCACCCGGCCTTCTGTGACTGCAGACGCTTCAATGCCACTGGACCTCGCTGCCAGATGGGTGGGTCTGGGCTCCACCCCACCCCTGGGAGGGACCATGGGTGCAGGGAAAGCTAGGGGGAAAGGGGGCAGCACTTCCAGGGCTGGAACCCACCAGCCTCTGGCTTGGTGCCCACTGAAGCTACACAGAGAGGTTCTCTTTTCCCTGCCTCAGTGTACAATGCCGGCCCTGAGAGGGACAGCATTTGCCGGGCGTGGGGGCAGCACCACGTGGAGACATTTGACGGGCTCTACTACTACTTTGCTGGGAAGGGCAGCTACACACTGGTGGGGCGCCATGAGCCTGAGGGAGAGAGCTTCTCTATCCAGGTGAGGCCTCCCCTGCCCTGCCTGTCCAGGAAGGTTTCTTTAGGCCCTGGAGGCTGCCCTGGGCTGGGATCTGCTTGTCATGGTTAAAGAGACTGGCCCCTTCTTCTTTGCATAGCCCCCAGCTCCCGCCCAGGCAGTCTGCACCTGGAAGACTGGGGGCTGGGGCTCCACAGCTCTCGCTCACCCACTCACCCTGGCCATTCATTCATTGAGCCACTCATTCATCAGGTATTTATTAAGTGCACACTGTACTCTTTTCTGGCATAAGGTTTGGTGTTGCGAGGCCCTGTGGACACAATACAGATGTAGCCTTTGTCCTCACAGAACTTACAGTTTAATGAAGAAAGACATCATCTCAGATGACTCATTTCAAGTGCAACTGAGTGCTACTGAGGAGAAATGCCAAATGCTAAAAGAACATGTCCTGAAAACCTAATCATGTTTATTGGGAAGGACGGTGACCCGGGAAAGCTTCCTGGAGAAAGTAACATTTAAGTTGGGATCTAAGGAATAAATTGGAGTTAGCCAAGTGAAGAGTAGGAGAGTGTGGGCAGACTTGAGAACATTCTGGGCAAAAAGATCAGTAGGTGCTTAGAAAGAGAATAGTGCCTCAGAGGACATGATGGAGGTCCTGGATGACTCAGTTTAGAGTTACCTCCTCTAAGAAGCCCTCCTGAATCCCCTGACCTTCCAAGCTGGCTGAGGAGCTCCTCACTGGGTAACTCAAAGTTCCACATTATGACCCTGTCATTGTATTTCTCTTACAAAGATCTGGTTTTGGGTTGGTTTCCTCTGTCAGCTGTGAGCTTTCTAGGTCAGGGGCCATGTCTTTCTGTTTCACAGTGCCTGGATGGGTGCTCAGTGAAGGTTTGTGACATATAGGAACACATGTGTGAAAGCCACTATCAGGCAAGCCCGATTTTCATGCCTAGCCCGTGTGCTAAACCAGGAGTCACCTTAAGCCACAGCTCAATACCCCTCCACCTGGAGGAAAGTCTCTTTGGAGAACCAGCTCTCCAGGGCACCATGGTCAGTACCAAGTTAGGCTCAAGGGACTGAGGGTGTTGGGAGTCTCCGGTGTTCAGTGTCTCCCTTCTGCCAGCCATTTGTGATCCTTCTGTCTCAGGCATGGACCTATGAGCCTGCCCTAGGGACCATGCCCTGGATGGGCTGGGAACTGCAACCAATTTCCCTGTCTCTACCTCAGCCTGTCACATAGCAGAGATTTTCATGACCCATCATTTTGTGATGGATATGTTACAATTACTTCGATGGGTTGCCGTATATTTGTGGGATACAAAATCAACTTAACAAACAACCATCATAAAACATGAGACAAATAAAATAGAAAATATTGTAAGAATGCCTTACATGATAGGGATAAGTATTGTGTTGTAAAACTTTCAGTTCTATATATTTCTTATTGTGGGTCATGGTCACAAAAGCATGAACACCCTTTAGTGAGACCATGGGGGAGCTTTCGCAGTTCCCACTTGAAGTGGCTCCAGCTTGCTTAATCACACTGAACAGTAATCTGGTAGAAGGTGCGTTCCTGTGAAGGGTTTCCACACTTGGCAGGGGTAAGCTTTGGGGAAGCTCTCCCTGCAACCCCACCCCGTCCTTTGGGTCTATGGTCTTTGAAGTCTGGGTTCTGCCTGAACAGGGGGCAGAGGAGATGTGTCTGTGTGTGTGTTTGACAGCAGCACGGGAGCTGCATGTGTGCCTACGTGTGTAGGGGAAAGGTACAATCCATACCTGCCAGGGGCATGGGAGAAAGGGAGTGTGTATATAGCATGTGCACAGAGAATGTCATGTGAGAATTCATGGAGTGTGTATAGATGCGTGTGTTTGTGTTCCGTATGAGTGTGAAATGGTGTGAGTACGTCTGTTGGCCTTCAATCTGTTGGGGTAGCCTGGGTAGGATAAACAAAAAGGTTCAGAAATAGGGAGATGGCATGATTGACTGGGAAGAGACCTGGAATCAAGCCATCCAGACCTGAGCTAGCATCCCAGCTCTGTGATTTCCTAGTTCTGTGTGTGCAGTCTTAGTCACTTCACCTCTCTGTGAATCCATTGCCTCCCCTCTGTGACGTATGGGGACTGGGTGAGATCACAGAGGAAAGGCAGTTGATGTGCAGGAGACAGGCCATCAGCATTAGTGGAAACTCAACAAGGTACGAAGCTCAGGGTCAGGCCTGTGGCAGAAGCCTGCAAACCGCCCTTTGAACTCCCTACTCAGGTGCACAACGACCCGCAGTGCGGCTCTTCCCCCTACACCTGCTCCAGGGCTGCCAGCCTCTTCTTTGCCGGTGAGCAGGAGATCCATCTGGCCAAGGAGGTCACCCATGGAGGTGTGAGGTAACTCTAACACCTTCCACACTGAGCTGTCCTATCCCTGTCACTGGTGATGACGGATGGGTGAGCATCTGCTCTTCTCAAGCCCAAAGGAAATTGTTTTCTGGGGACAAACAGCAATTTTCACCAACTGGACAGAAGCATACCAGTGGGTCACTGGGTTTCTTGCCACTGGGTTTTTGAAGAATGACGATTTCTTTTTTTTCCTGGAACTCTCAGACCTTCTTAGTTTCCAGACAGTAGGATTTCAGGAAAATAGAGTTTTCCAGAGAGTTGAGAGTTTACCATGATAAACATGCTTACTTTTCCCTCCCAAAATTTTTACAGAATCTTCCCAAATGGATCATCCTCAGTTTCTGCCTCCTCCCAGCACATTCTGAGCACACTTTTACCCACTTCTGATGACACCGGGTCATTGTGAATGTCAGTTATCTTGCTGGGCCATCAGGGATGCTGGGGGGACCACCAAAGGATTAATGACCCCTTGCTCTACACTAAATGGCCCCAGACTGTGGTCGTTTGTGAAATCTTTCTTGCGTCTTTTCCTCACTGTTCTTTCCTTTCCTTGCTGTCCACTGTCTCTTCATGTTACCGTCAGGGGGTCTTCCTGTAATGACACTTCTCCCTGTCCTCATATGCTGCTTCATATCTGGAAACTAGGCAACCAAGTGTCTGGGGCTGAGTGTAAAATTAATGGCCCATAGGCTTCTCCTGTGAGTAAAGAGTTGGTAAATGGGTCTTGTGTCTACTTAGACACTACTTTTGTTTCTGTTTCCTGATATTTTGCTGGGTTGAAGGTTGCCAAATTCCAGATTGGCTAGGGGTACCTGTACCAGGAGGACTGGGAAAGTGGTCAAGGCTGCTGGGCCCGGCCTCTTTTCTTGCACTCCCAGCTTTCCTCCTCTCTTGACTTCTCTTTCCACTTGGTTCCTGTGCTTCACCAAAAAAATATAGCGGATGTTTGCTTGTATTCTCTCCTGTCTGGGAGGAAGGAACTTGGAGTCACTTACTCTAAGATTTATCCCTGCCCGGGAAATTGCCATTTTAAAAAACCTTTAAAGACAAAAGAATCCAGCTTTAATGGTACACTTCTAGGCACCTGGGAATTCTGAGCATTCATAGGGAGGGGAAGTGGGGGCCTTGGATTATGGGGTAGGGACTGGCTGTTCCTTTGGTGAAGGGAGGTGCTTGGATATCCTGAAGCTCTGGGATGTGCTCTGCAGGGTCCCACTGCCACATGTGATGGGGAGCGTACGTCTGCAGCGGCTTGCCGGCTACATCATCGTGCGGCATCAGTCAGCCTTCACCCTGGCCTGGGATGGCGCCTCGGCTGTCTACATCAAGATGAGTCCCGAGTTCATGGGCTGGACCCATGGGCTATGCGGGAACAACAATGCTGACCCCCAGGATGACCTGGTGACCCGCTATGGTGAGGCACAGACAGGTGGCCTCTGAGAGGTTTTGGGGAGGAGGGGAGCAGGTCAGGCTGGGAGGGGTCAGAGGGGACTTGGAACAGAGCCCTGCGGTCATGGCCATGGTATTAAAGATGCAGCAGAAGGCCAAGGACCTCTTCCCAACAAATGTGTGTTCTTGGGCATGTTCTTAACGTACACTCAACCTCAGGTTCCTCATCTGCAAAAACAGTCATAATGAGAATTCCCACTATGGTTGTGTGGGGATCTAATGGGCACTTTGCCAGTGGGATTGACCCTGCAATGTGGGGGATGGGGTGGACAGGCAGGGAGCAGAGGGCCAGAGACAGCCAGGAAGAGAATTGGCCCAGCTAAAGATACCCATGGAGGAGTGGTAGGAAGTAAGAGTGGAGCGTTCAGGGCCAAATTATGGTGGCTCTGGCCAGAAGGGTTGCAACCCCTTTTGAGTAACTACACCATACTAAACACTTTACATGCATCACCTCAAGTAGTCCTTGCAACAATCTCACTGGGAGATTATGTTCCCTATGGCAAATACGGGGAAACTGAGGCTCAGAGAAGCACAGAAACTTGTTGAGGCTCACACACCAGTTCTCTTTCCAGTGCGTGGTGCTGCGTCAAGTTTGGCACCATAGGGAGCTGCCAAAGGCTCCTGACTGTTCTTGCCTATTACTACCAAACAGCTTTTTCAGGAGAATGGCTCAGCTGGGAAGCTCTGATTGGGATGGGCACTCAGGAGACTGGATTCTTCAAAACTCCTTACCCATCCCTTGGCATCGACTTTCCCTCAGAGCCCTCTGTCCCTCCTGTCCACCCGACCCCACCGCCGCCCCATCGTCATGGCAGTTCCCTCCTCCAGGGAAGCTGACTGACGATGTGGCTGAGTTTGTGCACAGCTGGCAGGAGAAGGCCCCTAACCAGCCTCCAGGGCCCACAACCTCCTCCCTGCCTCGCCCACCATGCCTGCAGCAGAGCCCAGGAACCATGCAGGTCTGGACCCTGGGGAGAGACTCCCCTACCCTAGAGCCTGGCTTGCTATCCAACTCTTGGAAAGCCACTGGCTGCAGGACCCTGTGGCCCCATCCCTCTCTTCTCTACGCCTTCCCTCTGGCCCAAGTTGGGTTTCCGCATAGGGCTGTGTGTGGCTTTGCCAGCCTCTAGCCCTGGCTCCTGGCCCATTGCTCCAGGGTGTGTATGAGAAATGTGAGGCTCTCCTGCGGCCCCCCTTTGATGCCTGCCATGCCTACGTCAGCCCTCTGCCCTTCACAGCCAGCTGCACCAGTGATCTTTGCCAGTAAGTGGGGGTGGTGTGGGCTATGGGGAACCCTCTAGTATTGGGGTGAGTGCTCAGCACGTGGGCCACCAAGCTGAGTGAACCCAGGCACTGCCAGATCTGCTTCCCAAAGCTCGGAAATTCTTATCTGCATAGGTGGGACTGAGCTGCCCCATTCAAGTGAAGCCCGGAAATGGGGCTGGACTCCATCAGAGTCATGCAACAAGTTAGTGGCAATGCTGGGACTAGAATCCAGCATTTGTGGCTCAAGTCTAGGGATCTGTGCACCTAGATGCCTTCCTGGGCAGCCTTGCCCAGCTGGGTGGAGAGGAGGGGGTTCCCTGAAGCCCAGGCAGTCTCTGGGATGCTGGCGGGCTGGTGGCACTTTGGGCTTTGTTCCAGTGTGACCCTTGGTTTCTCTGTACAGGTCAATGGGTGATGAGGCCACCTGGTGCCGGGCACTGGCAGAGTATGCCCGGGCATGTGCCCAGGCAGGGCGGCCCCTGCAGGGCTGGAGGACCCAGCTCCGGCAATGCAGTAGGTGCAGCGCAGTAGTGGGCAGGGAGGGCGTCAGGCTGTGGGTGGCATTCTCAGGCCTCAGCTCAATGTCTTGTCCTTCTCGGAATCACAGTTGTCAGAACTGTAAGCCCTGAGGTTTTGTTGCCATGTGATAGATGAAAAACCTGAGGCTTAGAGTGGGAGGGACTAGGCTGGGTGATTCTCAGAGCCTCCCCTTGCAATTCCTTCTCCTTGTCAATTTCCTGGGCCCCCAGTGCTCCCTCTGGAACTAGAGAATTAGGAAAATCAAAGCCCTCCCTTCCATCCCCACCCCATGGCCTGGGGTAGGAGTTGGGTCCTGGCAGAGCTGAGGCCAGTAGCTGACAGACCATGGACCCCCTCCTTCCCAAGCTGTGCACTGCAAGGAGAAGGCCTTTACCTACAACGAGTGCATCGCCTGCTGCCCTGCCTCCTGCCAGCCCCGGGCGTCCTGCGTGGACAGTGAGATCGCCTGTGTGGATGGCTGCTACTGCCCCAATGGTATGCTAGGGGCAGATGTAGGTGCCTGGCACCATCTTCCTGGCCTGGCACAGATGGGCATAAAGCAGGAGTTCAGACGATGCCTGTTTGTGGAAGGAAGGAAGGAAAGAAGGATAGAAGGAAAGAAGGAAGGGAGGAAGGGAGGGAGGAAGGAAGAGAGGGAAGAAGGGAAGGAGGGAAGAAGGAAGGAAGGGAGGGAGGGAGGGAAAAAGGGAGAAAGAAAGGAAGAAGGAGGGAGGGAGGGAGGAAGGGAGGAAGGAGCAAACAATTAACAAATAAATGAATAAAAATGGTTTAAGGGAAGTGAGGTTGGGGACAGAACAGCAGCCTCTTGAGAGATTCTTCAGGACATTTGATTTCATAGGGGTATTTAAATTAATCAGGGCTACACTTCTTAAGGTGTGTATGATGAGAACAGGTCATTCGCTTACATATACACATACATTTGTTTAAGCATGCATCCATGTGTGAAGACTTTATCGTGTTGTTTTTCAGTGTATAAATTTGCAGCACATCTATAATGTACAACTCACTTGGCTAGGAGGATGGCTGAGATAAAAAACATAAAGATACAGGCATTGACTTTCGGGATCAGAATCTGGTTTCAGGGATATGATGCTCATATGACCAGTCTAAGGTATGATGAGGTGAAGGCCAGCTCAGGGGTTCAGATGAGAAAAAAATATAGGAATTCAGAATGGGGAGAGGTTGTCAGGGAAGTATTCCTGGAGGAGGTGGTGCCTGGTGCCTAAGCTGGTTTAGATGTGCTGACAGGCTTTTGAAGGTGGTGAGGAGAAGCTCATGTGCAGGTTGGAGGTGGGGTTGTGGACAGTTCTCTGAGCAAAGGTCTAGAGATGGGATTCTTTCACCAGAAGGTGTTCACTTCTTGCTTGAGCCAAGGACTTAGAGAGGAGAAAGTTTGGGAGCTAAGAGATGAATGAAGTTAGATAAGGGGATCTTTATCGCAGGCCCAGAAGCCATGAATGGTTTGTGAACAGGGGCAGAGGTGAGTTAATTTGCCCTTTGCTGTCATTCTAGGGCTCATCTTCGAGGATGGGGGCTGTGTGGCACCAGCTGAGTGTCCCTGTGAGTTTCACGGGACTATGTACCCACCTGGCTCTGTGGTGAAGGAAGACTGCAATGCTTGGTCTGTGTCCGCTGCTGGGAAGTGGGCTGTGGGGCATGGCTGCTGAGGCTTTCCACGAGGGCTGTCCATCTGGGGTCTAGGGGCTCTCACTCAGTACCTTTGAGTCCCAGGGGAATCTCATTAGCTCCAATCCATGGAGGGAATCTCTACCACCCATTTTAGAGATGGGTGACTGAGAGCTGGGAACAGGCACACTATGGGCCCTGCAGTTTCCCAGCATCTAGCTCCGGCCTGGAGGGGTGACCCCTTGCCTCCTTGGTCTCTGTGTTTTAGCACATGCACTGCGGGCAAGTGGGTGTGCAGCACAGCTGTCTGCCCAGGTATGTCTGACCCCCACCTTGCACTAGACTCCCTTCCACCAGTCTGATAGGTTTGGGACAAGGAACCTCTGGGGGCCAGGCCTGCTGCAGGTGGGGGTATCACTCAGTTTCCTTGGCTAAGTCTGGGCCCCTTTGTTTCCTCAGAACCACTTTGCCTGTTTATGGGATGGCTCCAGCCCCTGCCAGGAAGGGTTTTCCATGAGAGAAGGCTTTGTCATGGGTTCTGTATATCTAAGGACCTTCCTGAGTTGGGTAGGGAGACTTGGACTGAGCCTGGTTCTCAAGGGCAGGCCCTGGTCTCCCCTCCGAGGGAGACCCCCAGGGCAGGGCTGTGCCTCTCTTCAGAGAGTTCTCTGGGCATAGGCCTATGTCTCCCACTGCCCAGGGCTCTCAGAGGGCAGGCCTCATTCCTTACACTGCTCTGATTCCTGAGGGTGGGGTGCTGTGTCCTGCTCATGCTTGGAGCTTGCAGGGCAGGGCTCCCCTGGGGCAGCTCCCGTGGGTCAGTGGCCTTTCTCTGCCTCTCAGCTGAGTGCTCAGTGACTGGTGACATTCACTTCACAACCTTTGACGGCCGCCGGTACACGTTCCCCGCCACATGTCAGTACATCCTGGCCAAGAGCCGCTCCTCGGGCACCTTCACCGTGACATTGCAGAACGCCCCGTGTGGCCTGGTAAGAGCTGGGGATCCCAGACCCCAGCTACCCCTGTCTACTGCCCCCAAGAGAGACCGGGACTCAGGGCAGGGCTCTGGTCTTCCCATGGCCCCCACCTGCTGCCTCTTCTCTCTGGGCAGAGCCGGGGCAGAAGACTGGGTTCTGGCCCAAGCACCTCTGCTGACTGAGAGTTACTTCCCTTTCCTGGGCCTCAGTGGGCTTTGGTTTTTGTTTTTAGATTTTACTACCTAAAATTTATATATATATATATATATATATATATACAAATATATATTTATATATATATATACAAATATATTTATATAAATTATAAATATACACACACAAATATATATTTATATAAATTTATATATAATATATAAATATACAATATGTAGTAAAACTTAAATCTATAAATTTTTATATATCTATATATAATAAATATATATAAATATATAAAATATATAGTAATATCTAAATCTATATAAATATAAATATATATATGAAAGTATAACACTGGCACCTACTTTTAATCCAATTAATTTATGAAACAAATCTCTTATAGAATACATATTGGCATTGAAACAGTTTAAAGAAATGTAGTGACTATCTACAAAAAGTTAGTTTTGATTGTTGGTTTCCTCCCATACTTTATGTGTCTTCACACAGGAAGAAAATTTAAATTTTAAAACATTTTATATTCCACAATATTTTAAAAAGGACACTGTTGTCTACTGCTATTTTTTTTTTTTTTTTTTTTTGAGATGGAGTCTTGCTCTGTTGCCCAGGCTGGAGTGGAATGGCACGATGTTGTCTCACTGAAACCTCTGCCTCCCAGGTTCAAGCGATTCTCTTGCCTCAACCTCCCGAGTAGCTGGGATTACAGGCATGCGTCACCACATCTGGATAATTTTTATATTTTTAGTAGAAATGGGGTTTCACCATGTTGGTCAGGATGGTCTCGAACCCCTGACCTCGTGATTTGACCTCCTTGGCCTCCCAAAGTGCTGGAATTATAGGCGTGAGCCACTGCGCCCAGCCTGCTATGGTCTTCATAAAGAACTTGACTTAAAATTTCAAATAAAAAAGAATTCAGGTTCTAGGATAACTCTGTGTCTTTTAAGAGCATTTTTATATAGAACAATTTGAACAACATGCAAACAACTTCTTTTGTTGTTGCATACCTGTATTAGGAAAATTATACCCATTTTACAGAAAAATCCCAAAATATTTACTGCAATAAGCGCAAGACAATGTTAGAAAGACCAGTGTGAATGGCATACAGAAATCTCTTCCTTATAAATTATTAATTGAAATTCCTGATTGTGGAGTGGGCCTCCGTGTTTTTTTAAAAAAAAATCTCTAAAATTGGTTTAATTCAACTTTATCTTCTCTGCTTCATTGGATTGCACCTTCAACATTCGTCCCTCTCTTCCTTGCTTCTTTCTTTCCATCCTTTTGTCCTTCCTTCTGCAAACATTGAATACCTAATTGTGCCAGAAGCTGAGCTGGGTGGAGACTGGGATGAATTAGAGATGGCTCTGCCTTCCTGGGCCCTATAGTTTGGTGGGCAAGGCAGACAAGTGAACCTGTTGTAACTGGGCTTCAGCAGCTGTGAGAACATGGAGGGTACAGGGTGGATCTCCGCGGGGGAACTGCTTGTTGTTGTTTTACTTGGGCTCTGGGTGGCAGCAGTGTGAAGTGGATCAGGAAAGACTTCTTGGAGGACATGACCCTTGAGCTGTGTCAGTCACCTGTGAACATAACAGAAAATGGCCAACGTGAAAGTCTGGGGTAGATGGGGGTGTTTGCCTCTCAGCGGTGACTCTGCTGTCCCTGGGCTGATCATGCGCAGCCAGTCCTGGAAGCTCCAGTCTGGGCTGTGCCCAAGCTCCTCCCCACACATCAGAGCAGGAGCTCACACCCACACCCAGGGCAGCTGCCCCCCAGTCCTGCCTCCCTGCTGGCTTTGCTCCAGCCCCCAGCACTGAGGGCCCTGAGTGCGAGCAGGCATCAGCTGAAGGTGTCACTCCATGGCCCTGGGGACACAGGCTGAACTGTGGATGAGGCAGAGGACTGGGTTTTCTTCTCCTTTTGGCCTGAGGGTCCCCTTCCCTTCTTTCTGCTAGAGAATGGCCTGGCCCTACCTTGGCTGCTTTCTGAGTCAGGAGACAGCTCTTCCTCAAAGTGGAGTCATTCCCATCACATTCTGAGGGTGGCAAAAGACAGACAGGACACACAGACACAGCCCAGCTGCTCCTTCCCACTCACAGAATTCTGAGGGCTACTGGGCTTCAGGGTCACTTACTCAGCATCCCCCCACATTTTTTTCTGTCACCCAGGCTGGAGTAAAGTGGCACAATCTCAGCTCACTGCAACCTCAACCTCCCAAACTCAGTTGATCTTCCCACCTCAGCCTCCAGGGTAGTTCCTAATACATGTTGACTGTATGTAATCTGGTATTCTGGATTATATGTAATCTGGTACCACAGGCACATGCCATCTGGCTAGTTTTTTTTTTTTTTTGTAGAGATGGGGGTTCATAATGTTGTCCAGACTGGTCTCGAACTCCTGGGCTCATGCGATTCACTTGCTTCAGCCTCCCAATGTTGAGATTATAAGTGTGAGCCACCACATCAGGCCATCTTCTCTCTAGGCAGAGTCAGGGGCAGAGGACTGGTTTCCGACCGAAGAGAAGAGAGAAGGTTCTTCAACCTTCTGTCTGCCATGTCCCTGATGGGCGGTGGGCCAGCCTTGGCCTGAAGCAACCCTCTTCTTTGCAGGACAGTGCCTCTTGACAGCAGGTTCTTTTTATCTTGGGCCAGCTCTCCTCCTTGTAACTTCACCCACATCATGGACCCACGGAGGACCAACCCTGTGCCAGCTCCGTGCTGGGCATGGTGAGGTTACACAGAGGAATCAGACCCTGATTCATGCTCCTGTTGCCTGTAGGGAGGTCAGCATGTCCTCAGAGAGCTTCCACACAAGCTACAACTTGATCAGTGCCATCACAGGGGGTTCTGTGAAGGAAGAAATAGTCCTACATGTCAGAAAAAAAGGATCAGGGAAAACCTCATGACAGAGGTGGCATCTGGGCTAAGTGGACTAAAAAGTGAGCCTAAAAAGAAATCAGGTATGCATGGGTAAGGAGAGGGAGGGAGGGCACTCCAAGGGCTGATTAGATCATATGAGAAAAGCAATGAGGTTGGAATATTCCAGGATCCATTAAAGCAGATACAGAAGGACTTGGCAACTGACTGACTGTCTGGTAAAATTGGGAGTGCGTGGGAGAGAAGTCAAAGATGACGCTGTGACTGCAATGCTGGGTGACCAGCACGGAGTGGGGTGGGGACATTAACAGAGAGGATGATAATGACGATGATACAATATTTGCACAGTGCTTTGAACTTTGATCAATTACTTTGCAAATAACATCTAATTTAAGTCTCAACATACCCCATGTGGTAGTTATCATTCTCCCTGTTTTAAATATGATGAGACAGGTCTACAGAGGCTTGGGGCATTCCTGACGACCCACAGCCAGCAGGAGGCAGAGCTGAGCCCAACCTAGGGTGGATGTTATCGCAGCGTCTTAATACATCCACCCCAGAACCTGTGTAGTGTTTGCAGTCCTCAAAGTGTTTTAAAGTAGACTTTATTTTTTAGAACATCTTTATCTTTCCAGAATAATTGCAAAGATAGTACCTAGAGTTCCTGTCTATCTTACACCCACTTACCCCTGACATCTTACACTAGTATGATACATATGTTAAAAATAATGAACCGATGTTAATAGATAATCATTAGCCAAAGTCCATACCTTATTTAGATTTCTATAGTTTTTACCTAATGTCATTTTTCTGATCCAGGGTACCAGATTACACACAGTCATCATGTCTCCTTAGGCTCTTCATGGATGCTACAGTTTCTCAGATTTCCCTTGTTTATGATGGCTTGGACAGTTTGAGGAGTGCTGGTCAGGTGTTTTGGAGAATGCCCCTCTATTAGAAGATGTCTGATTTTTTTCCCTCATGGTTATACTGGGGTTATGCTTTTTGGGAGGAAGGTCACAGAGGTAAAGTGCCATGTTCATCACATCTTATCCATGGTACATACTATGAACATGGCTTATCGCTGTTGATTCTGACCTTGATCATCTGGTGGAGGTAGTGTTTTTCAGGTTTCTCCACTGTAAACTTACTCTTTTCCCCTTTTTCCACACTGTTCTTTTTGGAAGTCACTATGTGCAGCCCACACTTACAGAGTGGGAAGTTATGCTCCCCCTCCTTGAAGGCAGAGAATCGACATAAATTATTTAGATTTTTTCTGCCAGGGAGATTTGTCTCTTTTTTCCCATTTACTTATTTATATCAGCATACACTCATGGCTATTTATTTTCTACTTTGAGTTATAATCCACTACATCTTTATGTCCTTACTTGAATTCTTTCAGTTGATTCCTTGTCCCTTTGACATTGTGTGTGTATATGGTGGTGGTGGTGGGGCCTGAGTGTGTGTGTGTGTTCACGTTTTTACTTTCTGGGTCTACTAGATGCACCAGGCTTATCTTGTATCATTCCTGTCCCAGTCCTAGTATCATCCTTTTCTCCAAAAATATTACGAGGCTCTCCTGGTTCCTTTTATTGGACAATGGCATTAGGATCAAGATCTGGGTATGAGATGTGCCCATTGCTACTGGGATATGATTTATTTTAGGCATTCTCAGCTAACAGAGAAAGGAAGTACCATCAATACCTGTGGGATATTGGTTCCAGCACCCCACTCTCCACAGATACCAAAATCCACAGATGCTCAAATCCCTTATGTAACATGGTATAGAGTATTTCCATATAACCTATGCACTTCCTCCTGTATACTTCAGATCATCTCTAGGTTGCTTATAATACCTAATACAATGTCAATGCTAATATAAATAGTCATTATGCTATATTGTTTAGGGAATAATGGTAAGAAAAGCCTGTACATGTACAGTACAGACACAAGCATCCGTATTTTTTTCCAAATGTTTTCAATCCATGGTTGGTTGAATCCATGGATGCAGCACCCTGGATATGGAGAGCTGACTGTATTTGCATAGCTATGTTTATCTTTGTATATATGCATAGGTATAAATATTTTTCAGTATAACCATCTGTATCTATATGCTAACCATGACTTCATAGTGATGGTCCAATTCTAATCCATTCCACATGGATCATTCTAGCTTCTTCCTCTTGCTTATCTGTGAACATTCACTCTAACAGTAAGAAACCTGGCCTCACCATACACCATCCATTTACCTAATTGTTCAATTCCAGTATATATGTATATTCCTATTAATGCATACCTCTATAGGAAATAACTTTATCAACTAAAGTACAGTTTTTGTGCACAGCTCCTTTTGCCTTTAGTCTTATAAATTTCACTTATTTCAAAGTCACTATGTCAACACCTTTCCTCCCACTCTCTTCACTAAGATTGTTTTATAGGTTTGTAATGCAGTTATATTTTTTAATTGTTTAGTCTACACTTCATGCTGATATCCCCTCCTACATGATTTTTAGAATTTGCTTACATCAAGTTTCACTCTTAGTGAAACTTTGTGGGCTTTTGGAGGTAAATGCAACCTCCAAAATATTTTATACACATTAAAAAATCTGTACCCAACTGGGTAGGATTGGGTAAATGCAAGTGTTGTATCTGTTTTGCAGAGGAGAGAACTGAGCTCTGGATAATTTAAGTGACTCCTTTAAGGTCACATAGCTTTCAGCTACATTAGGATTTAAACCTGAGACTTTTGACTAAAAGGTGTGGGCTTTATTTCCACACAGGTGGCATGTCCAGACGGGACTAGAGGATGAGTGGGTTGAACAAAGAATATGATGTTTTAGACATAATGATTTTGTGCTTTTTCAGGGATTTTCTGTCCCCCTGGGCAGGAACTCAGAAGGATGATTGTGGCTTGTTGCACAGTGTCTTTCCTTAAAGTTTCAAACCCTGATCGTTCTGTCACTTCACTGTGTCACTCTCCTGGTTCACTTTCTCTGGTTGGCTGTTGGACTTAGGATAAAATCTAAAAATATTTCAAGGCTCTGCCTAAGCTGGCCTTTACCTACCTCTTGAACCTTTTTAAAAATTATTTTTATTATTTTTTTTTTGTAAAGATGGGGTCTCTCTATGCTGAGCAGGCTGGTCTCGAATGTCTGGGCTCAAGCAATCCTCCCACCTCAGCCTCCTAAAGGGCTGAGGTTACGGCATGAGCCACTGTGCCCAGCCTTGACCCCTATCTTAAACGACTTTGCCTGATGGGTTCTGTTTCCTCTGGTCTTCTTTATGCCCTTACATGCATTAAACGACTTCCTGCATCAGAGCTTTTGTTGTTTTGTACAAGTTGTTCCTGTTGCCTGGATGTCTCCTTCTTCCTCTTCTCTCTTTGCCCAGCTAGCTTCCATGCATTCTTCAGATTTCAACTCAAATATCACCTTTCTATGTGCCTTGGTTTTCTAATCTGCAAAGTGGGCATGTTAGTAATACTTTGTTAATTAGATTGCTATGAGAGTTAGGTGAGTGAACATATACAAAGATATTTGAACAGCACTGAACATAGTAACTCCACGTGAAAGTTAGCTGTTGGTTATAATTTCATAATAATATTGTAGTATTATTATGGGTTTTATTATTGTTATGATAATTCTATGTTATTTTCATTCCCTAGGAAGGCCTTTCCTATCTCTGCAGACTAAGTCTCGTTCCTTCATATGCTTTTCTAACACTCAACACCTGCTAACAGCACTGATCACAATTATAATTGAATAATCAATGTTGTTAATTGCTTATTTAATGTCTGTGTCCCACACGAGTATATAATTTCCATGAGGACAGAAACCTTGTCTTATCACTGAATTCATAAAGTCTGATACAGTATGCCTTGCACATAGTTGGTGCTCAGTTAAGTGTTTAAATGAATGGTTGTGTGGATGTTTTCCTGTGGAGGGAATTATGAACTGGGCCCAATGTGTGGCCATTTTAGAGATAGAGAACCTGAGGCCCAGAGAATATTACCTCATTTCCTGACTGCTTGTCAGTGGAGTGCAGGATGTAACACATGAAATGAGTTATATAAACACCCATAAAGGGATGAAATTAAAGTTCTGGGTTGCGATGAGGTGGGGGAGGCCAGTGTTTCTGAGGCCACACTCTGGGCCACCTGGGTTCCATCTCTTCTCTGTGTCTTTAGATAACCTGAGAGTTGACCATCATTTTTATTAGTGTTATCCTCATTCTGCTACTAACCTTCTCCAATCTGAGCCTCTGCCTGCTCATTCCCAGAGAATGAGGGTAACATTTGGTTGGATGGTCCCTGATATCCTTGGGGTTCTGTCTGGAACCAGCAGGATGGACAGACCAACCAACTCTGCCCATTGACCTTTCTATCTCTCCAGAACCAAGATGGAGCCTGTGTCCAGTCAGTGTCAGTGATTCTGCATCAGGACCCTCGGAGGCAGGTGACCCTGACCCAGGCAGGGGATGTCCTTCTGTTTGACCAGTACAAGATCATCCCGCCATACACGGATGGTACGGTTGGGTGGACAACAGACGTAGTTGGGAACTGAGGGTTTCGACCTCTTTTCCCAGGCTTCTCTGGCTAAAAGCACTGCTACACTGGCAAAAATTCATATTCTAGTACTGGGTTGGTCAGGGTAGGGGACACTTTGGTTGTAAAAATGTGGACTCCAAAATGTGTCCTTGTCCCACCTCAACAGGACAGTGGGCTTCCTAGCAGTGTGATGGCTTCTCCTAACATGAGCATATGCATGGATGTTTCCCATCCTGACTCTCATAATTTATTAACTACTTGTTATACTCTCTGATTCCACAAGAAACTTATGCGTAGCTCATAAGAAACACATCTAACAAAAATGGCAAAACGAGTAAGAAAGAAAAACCTAGCACCAGAAAGAAAGAAAAGCAACAACAGGAGCTCAAGGTTGAGAGGAGTGGGAATACACTGGGTGTCAAAAGGCTGCAGAAATAAATATAAACCATAAAGGGTATAAAATGTTCCACAATAAAATCTAAAATTTAAATTTGTTACACTTGAGTCTAAAATTGTATCATGAGCTTCCATAATAAAACTGTGTTGTGGCCACTGTGAAGAGAATGGGTAGTTACAGAATCCTCCTGCTACAGGAGGAAACGTGTACCAGTTCCTTAGTGGGAGCAAAGCTTTAATTGGCACTTGATGCTAAAAAAAAATTTCTCAGCCCAGGCCGCCGTGGGAAGTTATCCCTGGGTCCCGATTTCGTCACTGAACAGGGTTTCCTCAAGCCTCCCCAAACCAGCTTCATGGCAGGCACGGCTTCAGTGTGGGGGATCTGAGCCGGCCAGGCAGGTGGCGGTGGTGGGCGCGTTGTGTACTGGCTGCCCTCCCACTCTCCCCCTTCGGATTCTGTGCCCAGATGCCTTTGAGATCCGTAGGCTGTCCTCCGTGTTCCTGCGGGTGAGGACGAATGTGGGCGTGCGTGTGCTCTATGATCGTGAGGGGCTGAGGCTGTACCTACAGGTGGACCAGCGATGGGTGGAGGACACCGTGGGCCTCTGCGGCACCTTCAATGGCAACACGCAGGACGACTTCCTGTACGTAGGCCTGCGCCGGAAGCGGAAGAGGAGGGGAAATGGGCCTCTTGGCTGGGTAATCTAGAGGTACTGCCCAAACATGCTTCTCCCATGGGCCTTCACCATTTATTGCTTTACATTTAAATTTAAGTATGTTTCTTTAAAGCAGCAGTTTGCAGTCCTCTGTGTGCGGAAGACTCACCTGGGGAGCTTGCTAACCACTGACTCCTGAGGCCCGCGCCTCAAGATTTAGGGTAGACTCAGGAATCCTATTTTTGATAATCACCTCTAAGATTCCAGTATGGGAGGTCTGTGGACCATACCTTGAGAAATGCTGTTTAGAATGAGGTCTTAAAACCCAGGACCTCAGACTGACTGATTTGGCTCATGGTTTTGTTTGTTTTAATTGAGGTGGACACTTTTGGTGAGTGTAAGCCCCTAGTGAGCCAAAGAAACAAACTTTCGCACTTTCTAACCCACCAGGCCAGTCTAACCCATGTACCTTTCCTACCTGGTACTTGAAGCCTCTTGAGTTTGCACCCCATGAGCCTCCCAGTATTCAGGGAAAGGCTGTTTTCTGTGAGCTGGCATATGGGCACAGACATAGATTAGGAACTTGGCAAAGTTCCTAGAAAGGAGAACAAAGGATTGATCTTAAAGGCTGGAGATTCTGGCCAGTCCTTCAAGTTACATGCATTAATGGATGCAGAAGGAAACAGGGGAGGCATTCTTTAACCAAAAAAGAGAACTCAGATTTGCTGTGAAGAATAAAAACAAGATAAAGCTCAGAACTTTTCAATGCATATACATTTAAAACTATGCCATTCTACTACACCTTGCCTGGTAGGGCTGATGTTAGGGTAGCTGGCCAAATAGTAGGGACAGACCCTGGTTTAGTGTGTAAGCTATTTGCCACTCTACTAAATGTGACTTCTGGGTAGGAATATTGCCCTACATAATATGAGTGCTGTCATTGCCTTGGAACAATATGTGGTCATGATGGGTGCCAGGCAGAACTTGCCCCCCATACAGACCACGACCTCCCTCTGCTCAGCACCTACACCTGCATTTGGTGACTCTTGGAGACCTGTGATGTCTAGGAAGCATGCTCATCCCCCTTCCTCCCTTCACTGCACCTTGTGTGACAGTTTCCTACTGAGACAGCCAAATGGAAGCCAAGGAGTTTTCAGGAACTGCCCTTGGAGAAGGGAGGAGGGAAAAAGCCTTACCCCTATGGGGTTTGATTCTCTTCATGATGTCCCTGTTTCTTTTTCTGACCCGAAGAGCTGGGGTTGGGGAATGAAGTGGGAAGTGTATGGTCCTAGCCCATTTTGAGCTGTTTTGTTAAATGTTATGTGTGTGTGTGTGCGTGTGTGCACGCGTGCATGTGTACCTCCATAACTCTATGTGTTTGAATGTGGCTGTGTGGACCACCTTGGCTGTCTGGCATATATTTGTGCTCTGTATGTGTGTGTGTGTTGAGGGTGTCTGCATATACATGTTATAGGTTTGGGTGAGTACACATGCTCCTCTGAGTGTGTGTATATGGATGTGTAGATTATGACTGTGTGTGTGTATATGAATAAGTAGATGCTTACCTGGATCTGTACTATTTGTGTCCCTGGGTCCACGTGGGCAAGTGTATGAATATGGCTATAACATGGCTGCAGGTCCCCAGTGGGTGTACCTGAGAGCACCCCACAGCTCTTTGGCAATTCCTGGAAAACGCTTTCTGCTTGCTCCCCGCTGGTCCCTGGCTCCCCACTGGACCCCTGCGATGTACACCTGCAAGCTGGTGAGTTGGCAGGGGAAGGGGAGAGGCATGGGTGAGTGGGGTTGGGAGGACTGCTTCTTCAAGAGATATGAAAAGGGAACTCGGGTCAGGAGGGTGCTGGCCAAATTTGTAGGAGTGCTAAGAAAAAGAGGAGCAGCAGGGGGGTGGGGAGGAGAGACAGTGAGGTCCAGGCAGACAGGAAGCCTCATAGTCTTTCACTATCAGGTAAACACATGCACCTTTATACTGGCTTCTCCATCTCAGGGCAAAGGCTGAAGTCAGCTCTGTGACCCCACCAGGCCCCACACTCTCTGCCCATGTCCCCTACTACTCCTGTGCCCTCTGCTGTGCCGCAGCTGCCCTGGCCTCCTTATCGTTCTTTCTACACAGTCAGGACTGCTCTCCTCTGCTCGCCTTTGCACCTGCAGTTGCCTTTCCTGGAATGCTCTTTCTGCAGACACAGACATCCCTCAGTTCCTTGCTTCTTTCAGATTTTTGCTCAGACATCACCCCCTTGCTGAGGCCTTCCTGACTGCCTGAATTCAAATTGCCATTGACTCTCCTGCCTGGCCTTGCACTCCCCATGCTGCTTCTTAGCTTTCTCTTGCTCCTTAGCTTCTCTACTTTTGAAGTTGCTATGTGAATTTTTTAGTGATGATCTCCTTTGACCAGAATGTAAGCTCCAGGGATTTTCATCAAGCTGCATATTCACACCCAGATGTACTAAACCACACCCATATCTTCCCAGCCAGCTGTGCACTGAGGTAGCTACCTACATCCATACTGTGCACGTGCGTGCGCACGCGCACACACACACACACACACACACACACACACTCCCCTGAGCCATGGGGAGGGAGAGAGACTGAGTCCTGGGACACCGGGCAGACTGCCCTCTGACCGTATGACTCCTGTTCTTCCTGCCCCAGCCTCCTACTCAGTGCAGGCCTGCAGTGTGCTCACGGGGGAGCTGTTTGCACCCTGCTCTGCGATCCTGAGCCCTGTGCCCTACTTTGAGCAGTGCCGCAGGGACGCCTGCCGCTGCGGGCAGCCCTGCCTATGCACAACGCTGGCCCACTACGCCCACCTGTGCCGACGCCATGGGCTCCCTGTTGACTTCCGTGCCCGCCTGCCAGCCTGCGGTGAGTGCCTACCCACGTAGGGGTGGGCTGGAGGAGCTGCAGCTCCAGACCTGAGTGTCCCCTGCCCCCTCTCCACTGGGATGCCCTCCAGTCTCCTCCAGCCTGACTGCACCCGTAGCCTGCTTCTCCTCCTGTGCCCTCCACCACTGCCAATGGTCCCATCCCCTCGGTCACTCAGGCATAACACCTGGGATGTGTGACTCAGGACTGCTTCTGTTACCCTTGCTTCCACTCCATCTCAAGTCCTGTCAGTCCTGCTCATCCCAGATTCTCCCACTCCATCAGAGCCACTTTGCATTGCACCTTTCTAAAGACCACTGGCTGTTGCCCTGGGGTTTGAGTACATATACTCAAGTCATGAACCAGCCCCTACCCATCCCTACCCTGACCCTGGGCTCTGCACCTTCCCATGTCTTCGTCACCTCTGTGCCCCCAGCTCTAGCACAAGGCCTGACTCTCAGTGAGCTTTTAGCAAATGTTTGTTGAATAAATGAAAAAGGCCCTGTACTGGGAGTCAGGAGGCCTGAGCTCTGTTCCAGCCCTGCAGGTAACTTGCTGTGTGTCCCCAAGCAGGGCTTTGATGCTCTCTGAACCAGAGTTTCCCCAAAGGGGATTGGACAGGACCACTGGTTATTAACCCTGGCTGCATATTAGGGTTTCCATAGGAACTTTCAAAAGATTCACGCATCTGGGCCACATCGAGTGTCAACTAAGGCAACAGATCTGGCAGTGAGGCCCAGGCATCAGTATTTTCAGAGGCTCCCAAGTGGCTTCGATGTGTAGCCTGGGTTGAGAATAGCTGAACTTGATGGTCTCAGTGGATCTACTGGATTTCACAGCGTGTAGGAGACTCTGTGGGGAGTGGGACGGTGGCCATGCTGGCTGGTCTCGAACTCCTGACCTCAAGTGATCCGCCTGCCTCAGCCTCCTGAAGTGCTGGGATTACAGGCATGAGCCACTCTGATTTTTGAGTTTTGACATGTAATAAGCTGTACAGCTAAGATCTCAGGCAGGTAAAGTCCCCAAAGGACAGTGGTAGGCACTGTGGTGCATCCAAGCTAAAACACTACTAAAGCTAGAAATAAGTGCAGTGGCATTGCAGGATACAAGAGCAATATTCAAAATTCAATGATATTTTAATATCAGGCTGACTTGGTAGAAGGGTCCACCGATGATTTGCCATTCTGGCATATTGGTAGGCAGTGGCACTCTGGAGTCAGACCTGGGTTCAAATTCCGCCTCTGACTTTGACCTGCTGTGTGACCTTGGGCAAATGTCTTAATTTCCCTGGATCTCCATTCTCCTCATAGATTGACAGCCCCACTCCACACAACTGTGGGGGTGAGGGAAACAAAGCATGGCCTCCCTTCTCACTGCAGCACTGTCCTGTGAGGCCACCAAGGAGTATAGCCCCTGCGTGGCCCCGTGTGGACAAACCTGCCAGGACCTGGCCAGCCCTGAGGCCTGTGGGGTTGATGGTGGCGATGACCTGAGCAGGGACGAGTGTGTGGAGGGCTGTGCCTGCCCACCAGACACCCATCTGGACACCCAGGCTGACCTCTGTGTTCCCCGGTGAGTGGGCCAGCTTGGCCTCTGGGTTGGGTGGGCCGGTGAGGCCAAGGATCTCCATGACATCTGAGACTGGGGAACCATCTGAGGCTGGGCCTCTCATGTCCCTGCTTCCCCACACAGTTGCAGGCCAGACCTTGGTGGGTAATGTGGGTGGGCTCCCTCCTTGTGGTCTCCCTCCCAGCCTTGGCCTTTGGGGCATTCCAGCAGCTTCCTCACAAGGCAGAACAACCCCACAGAGCCCAAGGGCCCTCTCTCTCCTCACTCCCCTCTCCTTCCACAGCATTTATTGACTTTCTAATATGTTCCAGACATTTCTAGGCCTTGGGAATTCAGAAACAAACAAAGCAGAGTTCTGCCATCCTGGGGCTCACATTCTAGGGTGGCAAGACAGACAGACAAATGAACAGACACTTAATGGACAGGTGGCAGCAAGAGCTGTTGAGCCAAGTAAGGCAGAGTGAGAGTAGGGAGGCCCGCTCCTGGTGCGTTACTTGAGGTAGGCCTGGAAAGCAAGGCCTTTCTGCTGAGGTGAGGTCTGAGCAGAGGCCTGAGGGAGTGAGGGAGGGGGCTCCAGGAAGAAGGGGTGGCCCAAGGTTCAGCTTGTTCTCGGTGTGGCTGGAGGGCAGAGCAGGAGGAGGAGAGTGGGAGGCGGTGGCCCCATTTGATTCTGGGGTGACTGGCAAGGTCCTTGGTCCCCTGCAGGTCTCTGTTTCTCTGTCTATAAAATAATACCCATTTTATTGGTGGTTTTCAAATGGCGGGCCTCTTTAGGGTAAATAGGAATCACTCACAGTCCTTCCCAAACTACAGAATCCTCCCTTGAGACCCAGATGTGTGCCTGGCAGCTCCCACCCCTGTACGCTGAGTGCTGCCATCAGAGGGTGTCTGTGTGGCTTACCAGGGAGAGGAGGCAGTCGCTGATCAGCACTGGGGCTGGAGGAGTTCCGGCATCCCGTCCATGACTCACTGCTCTGCTCCAAGACCGGCACGTGCCTGTAATGGGCAGGTTCTGTGGGAGCTGTGTGAGGAGGAAACAGTCTTTGCCATTAGATGACTTGCAGAAAAGAAGAGAGACAGCACAAGAATCCCTACCTTACAGAATCCCTGCGAAGAATCAATGAGATAATGTACGCAGAGGGCCTGGCTAGGTGTCCCTGGCCAGAGTTCAATGTACTTAACAACCAGTGCAGCACAGGCACTGAGCAGTTGGAATGGTCGCTGGGCGTGAGTGACCAGGACTCCTGCGCCAGGCTGCAGCACCCACTTAATATCTGCCCCATTCCTGACTTGGCGTGGGCTCAGGAGCCATGCTCCTGTTCGTTCTGCTCCTCCCTTCCTCGGTCCAAATGAGCTGGCTACAGGAGACTATGGAGACCAGTAACTGTCCTTGTCTAAGCTTGGTGCATGGCTCTGAACCGGGGACCCAGCCCTGACCTCTGTCCCTGGTGCCAGGCAGGCTTTTCTGCTCGCTGGTGTTGTGTCGCATGTCACCATAGACACCATTACTTTTCCCTGTGTCCTTATGCCCCTGGTTGGCTGAGGGTGCAGTCCCTTTCCTTGGCAGTCCCTGCTTCAGCTCCTGAGCCTGCTCACCTTTCTCTGCTCCTGCTTTTTATAGGAACCAGTGCTCCTGCCACTTCCAGGGAGTGGACTATCCCCCCGGAGATAGCGACATCCCATCCCTGGGCCACTGGTGAGCTCTGTAGGTGACAGCCTTCTTGCCCTCTCTTTAAAGGGAGGCTGCTGACTGAAGACAGTGCGGCTGAGTGGAACTTTCTGTGAAGGGACACCCAGTCCTGCTCTGTGCAGGGAGGGGCAGTGAGTGAGGATGTCTATCTGAACTCTGCAGTGACCCGAGGGCGGCGATATGGGGTGTCTAGGTCCTGCAGTGATTGGGACGGCTAACCCTGGGGGCTTTCTCTCTCTACAGCCACTGCAAAGATGGAATCATGAGCTGTGATAGCAGAGCTCCAGGTAAGGGTGACTGGAGGGGTGGAGGCTTTCTGGGGGCTCCCCATGGTAAAGGAGAGTAGGGAGTGGGGCGCTGATCAGGCCGTAGCAAGCCTACTCAAGGTTTTGCCCTACACTGGGCCTTCTGTGTTCCTTGCCCTCATAGCAAAGACTCCAGCTTGGAGGGTGGCACCTGAAACCCTGTCCCAGCCTCAGCCCCACCCTAGTGGCTGTCTCTGATGCTTGTGGAGGAGAGGCTGAGACTCTGTCTTCCTCCGGAGCAGCCACCTGGGGCAACCATGTTGGGTGTCTGGGCAGTTTCTTGACTTCCTTTGAGTCCTGATTTCCTCTGTCTGAGCTGTCATGTATCTACTGAGGCAGACTCTGCCCAGGACAGTGCTGGGGGTGGGGTCACAGAGATGGGCAGGACAGCCTGGACTTTTGAGACCCTCCTAGGCAACAGAGACAGGGATGGGGCAGAACAGTGAGGGGGCAACCTTCGAGGGGCTGGGAGGTCGGGGAGGCCCTGGGGACTGGAGCATTCAGGGAGGGCTTCCTGGGGTGGAGGAAGGGATCGGAGAACAATCGTACGGTAGGTGGTTAGGAGCAGGGCCTCCAGAGTCATCCGGCCTGGGTTCAAATCTTCCCTGACACTCACTAGCTGTGCAGCCCTGGGCCACCCACTTTATCTCTCTGGGCCTTCATTTTCTCTTCAGCCATAGCCTAGATTCCTGAGTCCTCCCCATGTTTTGTGTATATTCCTGGAAGTGCTTTTCCTTTGGTCACTTCTGGCTTTGGCTTTCTGGCTCTTTGGGACTTTTATCTAACCTCTTGTGCCTGTTCCTTTCTCTCTGGTTCATCCCAGCCTGGGCATGGAACTCAGCTCCTTTTCATTAATTTTCCTAAAAACGATCACTCACACAGTATGAATGTGCAGGGCAGACCTTCCTGAGGGCTCAGGGAGAGAGGGTGGGTTCGTGTCACAGAATTAATGGTAACAGGACGGTGACTCTCCTGGTCGTTCAGAGTCCTCTGGTCCCACTGTCACACTGATTGCTCATCCTCTTGCTAGCCCCTCTCCCGGTCCCTCTGGGGCACTTCTCACTTTATGATGACTTTGGGGAGGAGAAGTGGCTTCACTCCATTATTTGGGAAAATGGGGGGCAATAATAATTCCTAGAGTTGTTGCAGGCTTCAATAAGATGACGCGGGGGACGTGCCTGGAGCAGCCTGGTATGGGGGACGGGCAGCGATGGTTCCTGGTGGCCGTGGTCCTGTTGTGTGACAGATAGCACACATCTATCCCCCCGTGAGGCTATCTGGGAAACCAAGCAATGCCCAGGAGCAGCAGGGCCAGGAGGAGGCTTCTGAGCCCATCTCCCCCTCCCTCCATCCTCCTGCTGCTGCCCCTGTAGCCCAGGAGCCCATCCTGAGGCCCCAAGCCCTCTGCTCCCATCTTCTCTCCCAGCTGCTGCCTGCCCAGCAGGCCAGGTCTTCGTGAACTGCAGCGACCTGCACATGGACCCAGAGCTGAGCAGGGAGAGGACGTGCGAGCAGCAACTGCTGAACCTGAGTATGTCGGCCCGTGGCCCCTGCCTCTCGGGCTGCGCCTGTCCCCAGGGGTAGGTACTCATGCTGCCTTGGGCCCACGACTCTGAAGGCTGGTAGAACCAAGGGCCGCAGGGTGGAGTGGGGGCAGGGAAAACATCACACAGCCTCGTAGGAAGGCACTGGCCTGGGCTGGCCAGCCACAGCCATCATGGCCAGCAAGGAGTGTGGAAAGAGGAGGGGCTGGGGATCCAGCCTGGAGTGTGCCCTGTAGGAGGGAGAGCCCTGGGTACCCATCTGTGAAATGGAACCATCATCACGCCCAGCACCTTCACAGGCTGCTGTAAGAAATCAATGAGCTCGCTCAGTGGAAGTACTGAGAGGGGTGTCGGGCACGCTGTGGTGCTGCCATTGGTTGGTCACTGGAGAGGAAACCCAGATTCAGCTCTCAGCCCCTTCCCCTCAGGAGGAGGGTTGATGCCTCCGAAATACTCAGAGACGAAGACCCCACCTGGAGAAAACTGTCCCCTTCCCAGGTCCCCCAAACTCTGCCATTAAAGCTGAGAGCTGCGTGGTCAGGCTCTATGGGCATGCCTGTGTGGGCTCTGCACACTGAGGTGGCCCAGGGCCCAGCACCCAGCTCTGCCCCTTCTCATTCCCAGGTCTGGGCTGAGAAGACAGCTGGTACCTCATCTCCTGGCTCAGCAACACCGGGCTGTGACCTTCAGCCTGTGCAGAGATTAGTGGTCACTTGGGAGTCATGGCCCAGGCCTGGTAGCCAAGGAAAATGAGATGGGGGTCAGGGCGTCTAGGGTGGCAAGGGGAGGGGACAGTCAGTTGGAGCTTTACTGTTTCTAAGACACTTGGGTGTTGTTACCCCTTTCAGTCTCAGAGCATCCATGATAGAAAGGAGGGGAGGACCATGATGCCCATTTTGCCGATGAAGAAACTGAGGCCAGGGGCAGGGTGGAGGGAAGTGGTATCCAAAGAACCAGGACTCAAACCCAAGTCTCCTTACTCCAAGCCCAGCCGCTGGCCCAGAGCACGTGAGGTCCAGGGTCTGGTCTCCTACACAGAGATCATAATGTAGGTTGTGAGCCTGCCCCTTCCAGGCAAGAGTGTCTGAAAGAGAACCTGCAAGCAATCCTACACCTGGCCATCTGCTGCCATTTGGAACCCGGAGTGACATGTGAGGAGTATCTTTGTCACTGAAGGTCCCCTTGTGATGCCATCCTGTGTGCACAGCCTGCATCTCAGCCTGAGGTCAGGAAAAGCCAGGGCGCCTGGGGTCAGGAACCGAGGGTCACTCACTGCCAAGGGTGGTGGCAAGGCCACAGAGGCACAGTGGAAAGGGTGCCGGACTGGAGACTGGGAGACTGGGCTCTGGGCTCAGTTTGGCTGATGACCCATTGCGTGCTGTATCAAAGCCCCGCTAAGCAGTTTGTCAAAGTGAAATTGGTACTGTCTCAATTTGTAAGGGAAGGGCAGGCATTTTCTACTATCCTGGGACATCCTGTTGCTGGGACAGGGCTCCCAAAGATGCCTAAGCATCCTTAACAACCCCTGCCTAGGACCCTTGGAACCGATGATCACCTCTGTGTATGAGAGTTCTGGCTGTCTGGTCACCATGCCCTTCTCTGTAATGTGTCTAAGAATCTCCAAAGAATGGTCTGTGGTTGTCTGTACACCTCCATGCTTTTTGCATCTGGGAACTGAGCCAAGGGCCCTGGGGCCACTAGGCCATGAGACACAATGAGCACAGATTCTGGAGTCAGGCTTGAACCCTGGTTCCACCACTTCCCAGGCTGGTCTCAAGAGATCCTCCCAAAGTGCTGAGATTACAGGTGGGAGCCACTGCAGCTGGCCAGCCTTACAATTTTATTTTTTATTTTATTTTATTATTTATTTATTTATTTATTTATTTATTTTTTTGAGACGGAGTTTCGCTTGTTACCCAGGCTGGAGTGCAATGGCCTGATCTCAGCTCACCGCAACCTCCGCCTCCTGGGTTCAGGCAATTCTCCTGCCTCAGCCTCCTGAGTAGCTGGGATTACAGGCACTCGCCACTATGCCCAGCTAATGTTTTGTATTTTTATTAGAGACGGGGTTTCACCATGTTGACCAGGATGGTCTCGATCTCTTGACCTCGTGATCCACCCACCTCGGCCTCCCAGAGTGCTGGGATTACAGGCTTGAGCCACCGTGCCCGGCACAATTTTAGCTTTTACATTTAAGCCCATGATCTATTTAAAATTATTACATTTTACGTATGTTGCAAAATGTAGTCAAGGTCTATTTTTTTTTTTTTTTTTTGATGGACATCCAGTGGTTGTAGCCCCATTTTTTAAAGAAGACTTTCCTCTCCCATGTAATTGCTTTGGCATTTTTGTGAAAAATTAATCGACTGTATACACATGGGTCTATTTCAGAACTCTACTCTGTTCTATTGATCTGTTTGTCTGTCTTTATGCCAGTATCTACTCTCTTGATTTATGAAGCTGTACTGTAAGCCTTGAAATCAGGAAGTGAGAGTTTTTCAAATTTTTTATTTTCTTTCAAAAAGTTGTTCTAGGTCTTTGCATTTCCAAATAAATTTAGGATCATCTTATAAATTTCTACCAAAAAAAAAAAAAAAAACCCTCTGAGGTTTTGAATGAAATTGTGTTGAATTTGTAAATCAATTTGAGGAGAATTGACATCTTAAAACCAGTAAGTCCTCCAAACCACAAATATGGTATTATTTTCCTATTTATTGGTCTTCTTTAATTTCTCTCAGCAATATTTCATAGTTTTCATGTAAAGGTTTACGCATTTTTTCATTGAATTTTTTCATAGCTATTTGCTGTTTTTGTTTACATTATAAATGGTATTATTTTATTAATTTTCCATTTTTTTATTGTCACAATATAGAAATACAGTCAATTTTCACATATTGACCTTGCATTCTGCAATCTTGCTAAATCTATGAGTTCTAGTGGTTTTTTTTCGATAGATTCTTTAGGATTTCAGTAAGTGATTGTGTCATCTGTAAATAAAGATAGTTTTACTTCTTTATTTAAAAATTTTGCATCGCATATGTTCCTTGCCTTATCGTGCTGTATTGGACTTACAATATACTTTTGAATAGCAGTGATAGAAGTAAAAATCATTGCTTTTGTCTTACTTTGGGTAAAGCAGCCAGTCTTCTACCATTAATTCTAACATTAGTTGTAGTTTTTTTGCAAATGATTTTTACCAGATTAGGGTAGTTTCTTTTTATTTCTATTATGGTGCAAATTTTTATAATAAATGGGTATTGAATTTTATCAACTGATTTTTTTTTTTTTGAGACGGAGTCTCACTCTATTGCCCAGGCTGGAGTATAGTGCCGTGATCTTGGCTCACTGCACCTCTGCCTCTCAAGTCCAAGTGACTCTCATGCTTAAACCTCCAGAGTAGCTGGGATTACAGGCATGGGCCACCACGTCTAGCTAATTTTTATATTTTTAGTAGAGGAGGTTTCTCCATTTTGGCCAGTCTGGTCTTGAACTCCTGGTCTCAAGTGATCCTCCTGCCTTGGTCTCCCAAGTGCTGGGATTATGTGAGCCACTGCACTCAGCCTGTCAATTGATTTCATTTATTGGAATATCGTATGATATTTTCCCTTTATTTTATAAATGTGGCAAATTACATTGGTTGATTTTTAAAATCTTAAACCAGGCTTACATTCCTGAGATAAACCCTAGTTGTGACTGATGTCTTATTTAATATTCTATGGTCTGTGGTTTTCCATACTTGAAATGTTTTGTCTGATTTTGGTATCAGATTAATGCTGGTCTTATAAAATGAGTTGAGAAGTATTATTTTGCTTTCAATTTTTGGAGGAGTTTGTTTAAAACTAGCATTATTTCTTCCTTAAATACCTGGTAGAAAATTTACCAATCTTGGAGGAGTTTTAACTTCAAATTTAATTTCTTTAAAGATATTGGGCTATTCAGTTTACCTATTCCTTCTTGGCTGAATATTTATAGTTTGTGCCTTTTAAGGAATTTGTTCATTTCATCTAAGTTGTCAAATTTATTCACTTAACATTGTACATAATATTTCCTTATTTTCCTTTTACCATCAGTAGAATCTATAGCAATCTCTCCTCTTTGTTCCAGATATTAGTGATTTGAATATTTCCCCTGCCCTTTTTATCATTCAGTTTAGACAGGGGTTTGTCAATTTTATTGGTCTTTTCAAAGAAGCAATATCTGGTTTTGTTGATTTTTCTGCATTGTTATTCTGTTTTCTATTTCACTAATTTCTGATCTTATATTTATATGTTTATTTATTTTTGAGATGGAGTCTTGCTCTGTTGCCCAGGCTGGAGTGCAGTGGCATGATCTCGGCTCACTAAACCTCAGCCTCCCAGGTTTAATGATTCTCCTGCCCCAGCCTTCTGAGTATCTGGTATAACCGAAGCACACCGCCACACCCTGGTTAATTTTTTGCATTTTTATTGGAGACGGGGTTTCACTGTGCTAGCCAGGATGATCTCAATCTCCTGACCTCGTGATCTGCTCGCCTCGGCCTCCCAAGGTGCTGGGATTACAGGCGCAAACCATCAACCTGGCCATCTTTATTTCTTTCTATTTACTTTGGATTTAGTTTGCTCTTGTATTTCTAATTTAGAGCTTTTATTTCATTCCTTTCCATTCTGCATCCTGACCTGGACATTCTGGCCACTTCAGAAGCCCTGAACCCCATTTCCTGTCTGCTCTCCTCAGGGGGACATCGTGCTGTGCTTGGGTTCCATTATCCTGTACTATAGCCTAGAAAGTGACTCCAGGCAGAAAATCTGGATACAGGAGCAATTAACAGGAGACTCCCTTCAGTAAAATGCCTGTAGCACCCTTTCTTTTTACCTCTTTAAGCCATGTGCTTGTATTCTTTTCAAAAATAAGAAGGTTGAGTAACTTGTTTTAGTTAGATCCTGGATTTGAACGAAAAATTATTTATTGCCAAAGTTTGTGTTCTTTTTTTTTCCCCCATTTATTTATTTTATTGCATTTTAGGTTTTGGGGTACATGTGAAGAACATGCAAAATTGTTGCATAGGTACACACGTGGCAGTGTGATTTGCTGCCTTCCTCCCCATCACCTACATCTGGCATTTCTCCCCTTGCTATCTCTCCCCAGCTCCCCACCCCCCACCGTCTCTCCCCTATTTCCCCCCAACTGACCCCAGTATGTAGTGCTCCCCTCCTTGTGTCCATGTGTTCTCATTGTTCAACACCCGCCTATGAGTGAGAACATGCGGTGTTTGGTCTTCTGCTCTTCTGTCAGTTTGCTGAGAATGATGGTTTCCAGGTTCATCCATGTCCCTACAAAGGACCCAAACTCATCATTTTTGATTGCTGCATAATATTCCATGGTGTATATGTGCCACATTTTCCCTATCCAGTCTATCGTCGATGGACATTTGGGTTGGTTCCAGGTCTTTGCTATTGTAAACAGTGCTGCAATGAACATTCGTGTGCACGTGTCCTTATAGTAGAACGATTTGTAATCCTTTGGATATATACCCAGTAATGGGATTGCTGGGTCAAATGGAATTTCTATTTCTAGGTCCTTGAGGAATCACCACACTGTCTTCCACAATGGTTGAACTAATTTACACTCCCACCAACAGTGTAAAAGTGTTCCTATTTCTCCATATCCTCTCCAGCATCTGTTGTCTCCAGATTTTTTAATGATCGCCATTCTAACTGGCGTGAGATGGTATCTCAATGTTGTTTTGATTTGCATTTCTTTGATGACCAGTGATGATGAGCATTTTTTCATATGTTTGTTGGCCTCATGTATATCTTCTTTTGTAAAGTGTCTGTTCATATCCTTTGCCCACTTTTGAATGGGCTTGTTAGTTTTTTCTTGTGAATCTGTTTTAGTTCTTTGTAAATTCTGGATATCAGCCCTTTGTCAGATGGGTAAACTGCAAAAATTTTTTCCCATTCTGTTGGTTGCCAGTTCACTCTAATGATTGTTTCTTTTGCTGTGCAGAAGCTGTGGAGTTTGATTAGGTCCCATTTGTCTATTTTGGCTTTTGTTGTCAATGCTTTTGGTGTTTTGGTCATGAAGTCCTTGCCTACACCTATGTGTAGTTTTGCCTGGATTTTCTTCTAGGGTTTTTATGGTGTTAGGTCTTATGTTTAAGTCTTTAATCCATCTGGAGCTAATTTTAGTGTAAGGTGTCAGGAAGGGGTCCAGTTTCTGCTTTCTGCACATGGCTAGCCAGCTTTCCCAACACCATTTATTGAACAGGGAATCCTTTCCCCATTGCTTGTTTTTGTCTGGTTTGTCAAAGATCAGATGGTTGCAGATATGTTGTGTTGCCTCCGAGACCTCTGTTCTGTTCCATTGGTCTGTATCTCTGTTTTGGTACCAGTACCATGCTGTTTTGATTACTGTAGCCTTGTAGTATAGTTTGAAGTCCGGTAGTGTGATGCCCCCCGCTTTGTCCTTTTTGCTTAGAATTGACTTGGTTATGCGGGCTCTCTTTTGGTTCCATATGAAGTTTAAGGTGGTTTTTTCCAGTTCTGTGAAGAAGGTCATTGGTAGCTTGATGGGGATAGCATTGAATCTGTAAATTACTTTGGGCAGTATGGCCATTTTCACGATATTGATTCTTCCTAACCATGAACATGGAATGTTTGTCCATCTGTTTGTGTCCTCTCTGATTTCGTTGAGCAGTGGCTTGTAGTTCTCCCTGAAGAGGTCCTTTACGTTCCTTGTTAGTTGTATTCCTAGGTATTTTATTCTCTTTGTGGCAATTGTGAATGGAAGTTTGTTCTTGATTTGGCTCTCTTTAAGTCTGTTATTGGTGTATAGGAATGCATGTGATTTTTGCACATTGATTTTTGTATCCTGAGACTTTGCTGAACTTGCTTATCAGTTTCAGGAGGTTTGGGGCTGAGACAATGGGGTCTTCTAGATATACAATCATGTCGTCTGCAAATAGAGACAATTTGACTTCCTCCTTTCCTATTTGAATGCCCTTTATTTCTTTTTCTTGCCTGATTGCTCTGGCTAGAACTTCTAATACTATGTTGAATAGTAGTGGTGAGAGAGGGCATCCTTGTCTGGTGCCACATTTCAAGGGGAATCTTCCAGTTTTTGCCCATTCAGTATGATATTGGCTGTTGGTTTGTCATAAATAGCTCTTATTATTTTCAGATACGTTCCATCGATACCTCGCTTATTGAGGGTTTTTAGCATAAAGGGCTGTTGAATTTTGTCAAAGGCCTTCTCTGCATCAATTGAGATAATCATGTGGTTTTTGTCTTTGGTTCTGTTTATGTGGTGAATTACGTTTATAGACTTGCGTATGTTGAACCAGCCTTGCATCCCTGGGATGAAGCCTACTTGATCATGGTGGATAAGCTTTTTGATGTGCTGTTGCAATCGGCTTGTCAGTATTTTATTGAAGACTTTTGCATCTATGTTCATCATGGATATTGGCCTGAAGTTTTCTTTTCTTGTTGAGTCTCTGCTGGGTTTTGGAATCAGGATGATGTTGGTCTCATAAGATGATTTGGGAAGAATTCCCTCTTTTTGTATTGTTTAGAATAGTTTCAGAAGGAATGGTACCAGCTCCTCTTTGTATGTCTGGTAGAATTCAGCTGTGAACCCATCTGGTCCTGGGCTTTTTTTGGGTGGTAAGCTCTTAATTGCTGCCTCAACTTCAGACCTTGTTATGGGTCTGTTCAGGGTTTCAGCTTCTTCCTGGTTTAGTCTTGGGAGGAGGCAAGTGTCCAGGAATTTATCCATTTCTTCCAGGTTTATTAGTTTGTGTGCATAGAGTTGTTTGTAATAATCTCTGATGATGGTTTGAATTTCTGTGGAATCTGTGGTGGTATCCCCTTTATTGTTTTTTATTGCATCTATTTGGTTATTCTCTCTTTTCTTTTTTATTAATCTGGCTAGTGGTCTGTCTATTTTGTTGATCTTTTAAAAAACCAGCTCCTGGATTTATTGATTTTTTGAAGGGTTTTTTGTGTCTCTATCTCCTTCAGTTCTGCTCTGATCTTAGCTATTTCTTGTCTTCTGCTAGACTTTGACTTTTTTTGATCTTGCTCCTCTAGCTCTTTCAGTTTTGACAATAGGGTGTCAATTTTTGATCTCTCCTTGCTTCTCATGTGGGCACTTATTGCTATATATTTTCCTCTAGAGACTGCTTTAAATGTGTCCCAGAGATTCTGGTATGTTGTGTCTTCATTCTCGTTGGTTTTGAAAAACATCTTTATTTCTGTCTTCATTTCATTATTTATCCAGTCAACATTCAAGAGCAAGTTGTTCAGTTTCCATGAAGCTGTGTGGTTCTGGGTTAGTTTTTGAATTCTGAGTTCTAACTTGATTGCACTGTGGTCTGAGAGACTGTTTGTTACGATTTCCGTTCTTTTGCATTTGCTAAGGAGTGATTTACTCCCAATTATGTGGTCAATTTTAGAGTAGGTGTGATGTGGTACTGAGAAGAATGTATATTCTGTGGCTTTGGGGTGGAGAGTTCTGTAAATGTCTATTAGGTTTGCTTGGTCCAGGTCTGAGTTCAAGTCCTGGATATCCTTGTTAATTTTCTGTCTGGTTGATCTGTCTAATGTTGACAATGGGGTGTTAAAGTCTCCCACTATTATTGTGTGGGAGTCTAAGTCTCTTTGAAAGTCATCAAGAACTTGCCTTATGTATCTGGGTGCTTCTGTATTGGGTGCGTATATATTTAGGATCGTTAGCTCTTCTTGTTGCATTGATCCTTTTACCATTATGTAATGTCCCTCTTTGTCTCTTATGATCTTTGTTGCTTTAAAGTCTAATTTATCAGAGATGAGAATTGCAACTCCTGCTTTTTTTTGCTCTCCATTTGCTTGGTAAATCTTCCTCCATCCCTTTATTTTGAGCCTTTGTGTATCCTTGCATGTGAGATGGGTTTCCTGGATACAGCACACTGATGGGTTTTGTCTTTTTATCCAGTTTGCCAGTCTGTGTCTTTTGATTGGGGCATTTAGTCCATTTACATTTAGGGTTAATATTGTTATGTGTGAATTTGATACTGCCATTTTGGTGCTAGTTGGGTGTTTTGCCCTTTAGTTGAGCTGGTACTTGTTGTTCCTTTATATGTGTAGAGCCTCTTTCAGGAGCTCTTGTAGAGCTGGCCTGGTGGTGATGAAATCTCTGAGTACTTGCATGTTCCCAAAGGATTTTATTTTTCCTTCACTTATGAAGCTTAGTTTGGCTGGATAGGAGATTCTGGGTTGAAAGTTCTTTTCTTTAAGGATGTTGAATATTGGCCCCCACTCTCTTCTGGCTTGTAGGGTTTCTGCTGAGAGATCTGCTGTGAGTCTGATGGGCTTCCTTTTGTGGGTAACCCGACCTTTCTCTCTGGCTGCCCTTAGTATTTTCTCCTTCATTTCAACCCTGGTGAATCTGACGATTATGTGCCTTGGGGTTGCTCTTCTTGACGAATATATTTGTAGTGCTCTCTGTATTTCCTGGACTTGAATGTTTGCCTGCCTTGCTAGGTTGGGGAAATTTTCCTGGATAATATCCTGAAGAGTATTTTCCAGCTTGGATTCATTCTCTTCGTTGCATTCGGGTACGCCTATCAAACGTAGATTAGGTCTTTTCACATATTCCCACATTTCTTGGAGACTTTGTTCATTCCTTTTTACCCTTTTTTCTCCAGTCTTGCCTTCCCGTTTTATTTCATTGAGTTGATCTTCGACCTCTGATATCCTTTCTTCTGCTTGGTCAATTCGGCTGTTGATACTTGTGCATGCTTCACGAAGTTCTCGTGTTGCATTTTTCAGCTCCATCAATTCACTTATATTCCTTTCTATTTCGTTCATTCTCGTTAGCATTTCATCAAGTCTTTTTTCAAGGTTCTTAGTTTCTTTGCCTTTGGTTAGAACATGTTCTTTAAGTTCACAGAAGTTTCTTACTACCCACCTTCTGAAGTCTGATTCTGTCATTTCATCACACTCGTTCTCCCTCCAACCTTGTTCCCTTGCTGGTGAGGAGTTGTGATCCCTTGGAGGAGGAGAGGTGTTCTGGTTTCGGGTGTTTTCATCCTTTTTGCGCTGGTTTCTTCCCATCTTTAAGGATTTAGCCACCTGTCGACTTTGTAGTTGCTGGCTTTCAGATTGGGTCTCAAATCTTTCAGATTGACGTTCTGTTTGTTGATGATGAGGTTATTTCTGTTTCTTGGTTTTCCTTCCGACAGCCTGGCCCCTCTGATGTAGGTCTGCTGAGGTCCACTCCAGGCCCTGCTTGCCTGGGGTTCACCTGCAGCAGCTGCTGAACAGTAAGGGTTGTTACCAGTTTTCTTCTTCTGCTATCTTTGTCCCAGAAGGATACCCGCCTAGTGTCAATCTGATCTCTCTTTTATGAGGTGTCTCTTTGGATATATAGGGGTCAGGGAGCTGCTTGAGGAGACGGTCTCTTCTTTATAGGAGCTCAAATGGTGAGCTGTGAGCTCTATTGTTGTTCATTCAGAGCTGCTGGGCAGGTACGTTTAGGTCTGCTGCAGCAGAACTCATAAACTGCTTTTGTTCCCAGGTGCTCTGTCCCAGGGATTTAGGGCTTTATTTATGAGTTTCCGTTATGCTGCCACCTTCTTTTTTTTTTCTTTTTTTTCCTTCAGACCTGCTCTGCTCAGCAAGGAGGCAGCCTAGTCACTGTCGGCCTATAGAGGCTTTGCTGAGCTGCTGTGGGCTCCGCCCCGCTGCCGAGTGAACTTCCCTGCAGTCCTGTTTATATGGGTGTAGTTAGAACTGCTTTGGCGATGGTGGCCCGCCTCTGTTGAGGCGTAGTCTCTCTGCTGTGGCGGGTTGCCTTGGCAACGGCGGGCTGCCTCAGCATTGGCTGACTACCTCCGTCCTGGCGGGCTGCCTCGGTAATGGCGGACGCCCCTCCCCCACAGAGCTGGGCCGTCCCGGGTTCAGCTGTGCTTGCTGTGAAAGTCTGAATCCAGGCCAGGTGCGGTGGCTCAAGCCTGTAATCCCAGCACTTTGGGAGGCCGAGGCGGGTGGATCACGAGGTCAAGAGATCGAGACCATCCTGGTCAACATGCTGAAACCCCGTCTCTACTAAAAATACAAAAAATTAGCTGGGCATGGTGGCACGTGCCTGTAATCCCAGCTACTCAGGAGGCTGAGGCAGGAGAATTGCCTGAACCCGGGAGACGGAGGTTGCGGTGAGCCGAGATCGCGCCATTGCACTCCAGCCTGGGTAACAAGAGCGAGACTCTGTCTCAAAAAAAAAAAAAAAAAAAGAAAGTCTGAATCCAGAGTTTCTGGTTGCTGTTCTTTTGTGGGGGTGGGACCAGCCAAGCCTGATCGCCTGGCTCCCTGCCTCAGAGCCTTTTTTAAGTTGGTGTTCCAGTTGCCTGTTGAAGAGGTCGCCAGGGTCTGTTTGTTTTCCCCTGTGGCCACTCACTGCGCTGGCTTAAACAGCGGCACTGAGGTTTGTGGCGCTTTTTTTTTTTTTGCCCTGGAATCTACTGTCCTGGTTCCCTGTTCAGTCACCTTTTTAAACAGATGAATGGGTGACTTCCCGTGGCTCCAATTGCCAGCCAAAAGGGCACCCAGACCGGTGTATTTTGTACGGAGAACCACTGCTCCGGGGCGCCGATAGCCACGCTGGCAGAAACATCCGCGCTGGTGACCTGTGGAGCTTCTCCGCCTGGGAATTTCCTAGTCTATGGGCAATAAAAATGCGGTGTCCACTCACCCTCTGCGCTTTCACTGGGAGCTGCAATCCTGAGCTGTTCCTAAATGGCCATCTTGGATCCTCCTCCCCAAAGTTTGTGTTCTTAGCCCTGCTTCAGGCTCTATCCTGTTGATACCTGGATCTAGCCTGTTGCTGTGGCCTGAGAGCTTTAATAAATGCCCTGAGACATCCTTGGCTCCGACCTGGGAGTGGTCAGATTTTGTGGAAACCAGACTAAAAGACGGTAGCGCTGCATCTTTGGGGCCTGTGATCCGAGAGCTCCATGAACAGCCTGGGTAGGAGGGTCAGTGCCCATATCCATGGCCTGTTCATTAGTATACAACTAGTGCCTAAGGAGCAACTGGCATCCCCCTGGCCAGTAGGACTGTGGCTGGTAGAGGTAAGCCTCGCTTCCTGATGGATGACCGGAACTTCCAGGCTGGGCCTAGTCCATTACTGGTTTTTCCAATTACCAAGGTGCCTCTGAACCTCACTGGGCAGCTGCAGGATGGGCAGTAAATACACAGTCAGCATCTTCTAGGGTAAATGCTGGATGCCACCTCTGAGCATCCAGGTTTAGGCAGGGTCCTCAACAGATGGCAGCTATGGGAAGGGTGCTCTCCTGACCGCCTGCTTGCTGTGTCCCTACAGTCTGCTCAGACACGGGGATGCATGTTTTCTGCCAGAGGAGTGCCCCTGCACTTGGAAGGGGAAGGAGTACTTCCCTGGGGACCAGGTGATGTCTCCTTGCCATACCTGGTAAGTGAGGGCCCCAAGCAGGCTTTGCTTTTTTGCTGGGAGGGGGCATGGATATGGACGCATGATCGAGTGTGTAGTCTAGCATTCCCCTTTCATTATGTTTGTATTCATGTTGTGTGTTTGTGTGTCGTGTGTGGTATAGGGGTTTGGGTACACATGCAAGTATATGCATACAAAGGAATACATGAATGTGTTTGTTCAGTTATGTATATGAATGTGTATATATGCATATTTGTAACCATGACAATTTGTTTACATATTTATATGAACATATGAGTGTGAGTGCAAATCCAAAATGCATACGTGCATATGTGAACATACATGTACATGGATATGTATAAAAAGGCAGACATTCACAAATCTCAATATGTTAGTGAATATATACAATTAGAAATTTGTATATGTAGACAGGTGTGTTTATATATATTTGTGTGCATTAGGATCCATTTAAAATATGTGGACATGTATGTGCAAAGTGTGTGGATAGATGTGTATATTGGTTATACGTATTTGTATTCACATGTGAGTGAAAATATCTGTGTAAGTGTGCACAGTGCTTGCCTGTGCAGAGGTACATTCTTGTGTACGAAAGTACATGTGAGGGTATTTGTTCAGTAATGTAAGTGCGCATACATGGGAGTGTGTGCACCTGGAGTGGATTCTATGGAAACAGACTCCAGGCTAGTTCTGCAAGGCCTGTTCTAGGTCATGCAGTGGTGGGTAGGCAGTGGGTAGACTCAGCTTTCTGATAGAGAGAATGCTGGGGGAGGGGGTGAGAAATGATAAATGTGCCCTGATACTGGAGAGTAATCCCAGTACCTGTTCCAATTTCGAGAACCAGCTAGGGGCAGCCTGACATGAGCAGGAAGCCCCTGGCACTGGTACTCCAGGGCCCAGCAGAAAAGCTCAGAGAGGTTCTAACTCGGAGACCCATCCAGCTAGCTGGAGCATGGCCCCAGTCCCTGTCCCATGCTGGGATTGAAAGCACCCTGTTTCTGTGGCCTGCAGGATGGCCATAGTGTTTCCTTCTGTGTTAGAAGCAGGGTCACAGTCAAGCCCATCTGCTTCAAGGCTGGTTTCCCCAGATACATCCGAGTGTGCTTGGCAGGTCAGAGCCCTGGCTGTTTGACCCCAGAAGTCCCTGGGTGTAATGATAAGACACAGACCTCTGCACAGGCTGCGTGCTTATTTTTTCATGGGATTTTGTGACTGTGGTGAGCCAGAGCTGACGAGGGATGCCAGGCACATGAGGCGAGAGACTGGGGCTGGCTGGCCTGGGTTTGCCCAAGGGTGCTCAGGCCCTGAGACAGAGTCACTTCCATCACTTCACTGGACTCCAGCCCTGGTAGCAGCACCCTCACCCTCAGGCAGAGAGTAGGTAGCTGAGTTACGTTGAAACTTCTCCTGTGTGCGCAATGTGCTCAGAAATCAGATCCAAATCAGAGGTGGTGAGAAGACTGGAGCCAAGGCCAAAGAGCTGGGATAATTTAGGATTTGGAACTCTGACTTGAGAAGGCATCTGCCTTCACAGGAGAGGCTGTGAAGGGTGGGTGTCCTCTCTTCTATAGAAAACTAAGAGATAGGTGGGCAAGTTTTTACTTTTTAACTCAGTTGTGAAAATTCTACCTCCTATTGCATGGACAAACCTTGACATTTGCTCTTGGAGGACCTGCCACTGTGGCCCAGATTCCAGCTGCTCTCCCTGGGGAGGTGGGTCATGCTGGTGCCACTCAAGCATTTCCTGGGATCTGTGTACAGAGCCTGGCTGCCCATCTCTCCCCAGCTCTGTGTTCTGCGTCGCCACTGTTGGCAGCATGGTCAGCCACGGTGGGAGTATTCCCAACACTGCCTTTACGGCTGAGTCATAGGTTGTGTCGGTGGGTGAGTGACTGGATGGATACACAGGCTTAGGAAGCTGTGGAGTCAGTGCATGGCTTAGTGTGTCTGTGGCACGTGACTGGAGAAAGCCTGCTCCTCGTTGCTGTCAGACACGAAGCCTTGACTTCCTCCCCCTTTACTTCCGAAGATTTTGGCGCTGAGCTCTGTGGCTCTTGCCAACCCTACTCCATCCCTAATTGTTGGAGAGCTTAGTATCTGTTTAGAGGTGCTTCTAGTATCTCCCAACATCTCAGTTTCTTCATCTTCTCTTTTCCAAAGACCTTTCTCCATCCTAGTGGAGTGAGGGGTCATCTTGTAGATCTTGTTATTCCTAGCAACTCACCCAGCCCATGCCCCAATGTGTCTCACCTCACCTTCTGCCCTTCTACTCCACTCCCTGTCATACCCTGACTCCCTCAATCCTGCAACCCCACGGGGATTTCTCATCCACAGCCCCTACCACCTCTCTGCTGCCTCTCACCTGCTTGATGTCTCCCTTCCCTTTGCCTCAACCTGTGGTCCAGAACCATAACCACTTCCTTGATGCAGCCCCACTTCTCTTCCTCCTCCTGCTTTGCCCTACTTGTTTGGCAAAACCACAACCGTGGTGACATCCACACCTTTACTTCCTTTGTGTCTGCATTCATGAAGCTGAATGCAACAAGAGGGATGTGCAAAACCCGGCTGCCAGCTCTCATTTAAATTCATGGACTCAGAGCCGTCCAAAAAGGCCCTCAGGGTGATGGGATCTCAGACTATCTCCTGGGTCTGCTTTGCTCTTTCATCCTGCTAGGTAACTATTCCACTCTTTCTCCTCTCTCCTCAAAGCCCTTATGCCTCCTCCCCTCTCATTCTCTTCTGATGATCCTGCTTCCTATTTCCCTGAGGAAACTAAAGCCATGAGAACTTTCCAGGCTCTGTACCCATGGATTCTGCCTGTATAACAGATGGACTAAGTGGCCATGTTCCAATCTAAAGCCAATTCCTTCACTTGTACTCTGGGTCCCATTTCCTCCCTTGCCCACCCAAGGACATCACTGCAGCATCTCTCCCCCTTTTCTCCCGTAGAAACAATTTGACATTCTGTACTGGGTCATCCCTATTGTGTAAAAATATATCGTTTGAAAAGCTTTCAGTCTCCTAGGAACTGCTCCATTCCTCTGCTTGCCTTTTATTGCAAAAGCTCCTGAACACTTTTTCTATATTTGCTGTTTCAAGCTCCTGTTCCTTTAAGCCCTCTTGGTCAGGCATTTTCTCATCATTCCATTGACAGTGTTCCTGCCAAGGTTACCAGTAGCTTCCATGTTGCCATATCCAGCTTTCCTTTCTCAGCCCTCACTTTCTTAGACCTGTGGATGGCATTTGACACAGTTGATCATGTTTCCATCATTCCCTCCTTTTTGATACTTTCATTCATGTGGCTTCTGGGACACCACCACCTCTTGCTTTTCCTCCGACCTCTCTTCCTGCTCCTCCTCAGCTTCCTTCATTGGTTCTTCCTCTTCTCCATCCTCCTCTGTATTTATACTCACTCCCTTGGTGAACTCACCCAGTCTCATGGCTACAAAGCCCATCCGTAAACAGAGGACGACCAGATTTCTACCTGTAGTCCAATCCATGCTTCTCAACTCTAGACTCACACATCCAACTGCATACTTGACATCACCGTATGTGTGTCTAATGGATGTCTCAAACTGAGCGTGTCCAGAACTGCACATCTGATCTTTCCCCTCAAACCTGCTTCTCCTTCAGCCTTCCCCATCTGAGTTGATGAAGACTTCATTCTTCTAGTTACTCAGGCCATAAAAATCTGGAGTCAACCTTGAGTCTTCTCTCTTACTACCTATATCCAGCCAGTTTGCAAACCCCTTTGATTCTACCTTCAAAATACACACAGAATTTGACACTTTCTCACTGTCTCCACTGCTGTTACCCTGCTCCAAGCTGTCACCATCTCTTCCCTGATGTGCTGCAGTAACCTCCCAACTGGTCTTTCTGCTTCCCATTGACCCCCTTGAGCTTAGGCTCAGTGTGGCAGCCAGAGTGGAACATAAATCACATCATGTCATTCCCATGATCAAGTCTTCCAGTGCCTCCCTCCCTCATTCCTAGCAGGCGCTAGCCTTCCTACAGTGGCCTTATTGGACCCATGTCATCTGACCCTCCACGGCCCCTCTGAATTCCTCTTCTACTCTCTTGCCCTTGCACTCTCCATTCTAACCATCTTGTCTCCTGGGTGTTCCCAGGGCCTTTGGAGAGACTGTACCATTTGCCTGGAATACCCACAGAGCTAACTCTGTCACCTCCTTTAACTCTCTACTCACACATGCCCCAACCACCCAATTTAAAATTATAGCCCACTCCACCAGTATTCCCAGTGCCCTGTATCCTGCTCCCCCATAATACTCATTGCCTTCTAACTCACTATAGTACATAGTCGCTCTGCCTTATTATTTTTTGTTTAGTATATATCTTCTGCCTCTAGAGTAAGCATTTCACAGAGGCAGAGTTTTTTTTTTTTTTTTTTTTTTTTCTGTTTTATTCACTGATGTATCTCAAAATTTTGGAATAATGCCTGGGATATGGTAGGCACCTAATAATGTTTGTTGAATGAATGAATAAGTGAATGAACAGACTGGTAAAGGGAGTATGGACTTTGGAGTTAAATAGATCTGTGTTAAACATCAGGTCCATTGTTTATTGGCTGTGTCTCATAGCCCTCTGAGTCCTGGTGTCTCCTGCATGGAATCACAATCCTGCCCTCCAGGCTCCTGTTAGAGGTCGATGATGTTTGTTGACCCCTTAGTGTAGGGACACGGTGTGCATGCATTAAATAGGCAATGGCCCTGTCGTGAGTATTCAGATATGGGGTGGGTGTGTGCGTTTCAGTGTGTGCCAGCGGGGTTCATTCCAGTGCACCCTCCATCCTTGCGCCTCCACCTGCACTGCCTATGGAGACCGGCATTACCGCACGTTTGATGGGCTCCCGTTTGACTTCGTGGGGGCATGCAAAGTGCACCTGGTCAAGGTGAGTTCCAGGATGTGTCTGCCCGGCTGGCTCCATGTGGACCTGTCAGGGCATGCTGGTGCTCTGGACTGCAGTCTGCTGCAGAATTGGGTGGTCGGGGATCTAAGCCCTGAGGTGGGGCTGTCTAGAGACTGGAAGAAGTGCTGAGACACAAACTCAGGGCTGGACGGAGCTCACCAGTCCTGAGATACTGCACTGCCTGTCTGCTCACTGTTATAACCTTGTTCTATTGGGTCCCAATGCTTTTTTTCTGCCTATACTGGCAAGAGCTAATGCTTTCTGAGCTTTTGTTATATACCTAGGAGTCTGTTGAGCCATATTTTGTGGATTATTTCACTTAAATATCACAGCAGCTCTACAAGGTAGAGTTTATGAATCCCATGTTATAGATGTAACAACTCAGGCTAAGGGAAGTTAGGTAACATGCCCAAGTCACACAGCAGTCAGTGGTAGAGCTGGGGTCAAGTTTGACCAAGAAATCTGACTGGAGAGGTGGTGTGCTTAAATGAGTCACAGGTTTTAGTTTTCAGCTCACCTGAAGGAAGAAAACTGGTGATATGGGGGCACAGTGAGGGTGGGATCCCTCCCCCAGGAGGAATGTGCACCGACATGGTGGAGGAGTGTCACAGACACTCCTATCTCTTAATAAGAGTAACACCAATAATAAAAATAACAAATAATACTAATAAAACCTTTTATGGAAGAAATCTTACCTATAGGGCAGGCACTATACTGGGATCTTTCACATAATTGCAGTAGCTCTACAAGATAAAGATTACTGACCTCATTTTATTTAAAGAGTTTTAAAGGTTAATGCATGCTCTTCACCAACATTTAAAATATTATACAAGTGTATATTAAAAACAAATATTCCCCTTCCCACCTCTTCTGTTCCTGTCTCCTGTTGAATAGCCACTCCAAACAGTCAGGGATGAATCCTGCAAGATCATGTTTCCGTGAGACGTGGTCACACACACACACACACACACTCACACACACTTTGTTTAGTTTATATGAATAATATTCTACAATGTGCTTTCTTCATTTACTAGGATACCTTGACTTGATTTTATATAGTCAGTGCATACTTTTTTCTTTTGAACAGCTGTGTAGAATTCTACATAATTAATGTCCTCTAGTTTGTTTTATTTTTTCCCATTGATGGACATTTAGGTTGTTACCAATATTTAAATGCTGCAGTGAATACCTGTGTGGATGTATCCCCAGGTTCTTAGAAGTGGAATTGCTGTATAAAAAGCTATGTGCATTTAGAATACTCAATGCCAGCAAATTGCCCTCCAAAAAGCTTACCCTAGTGTCAAGAATGTATGTGAGACAGTACTCTTCCCCAAACTCTATCAACACAATAATCCCTCATTATATTATTGAATTTATTGAATAATAAATGAATGTATTATTAATACATTAATTTCTCAGCTATTTTGGGGAGTCACTACATGCTAAACACTGCACTAGGCAACCAAAACCAGAACAGCTTCAGGGAACAGAAGTTGCCCAAAGTCACACAGCTCAGCTAATACAAAGTAGAAGTGGATTGAAAGCCACTCGGAAGTGCATGTTCCTCCACCTGTGTGCCTCTCGGCAGGATCTCTTTTCTCTCTTGTTTTATTGGACTCACTTATTTTCTCCTCAGAGCACATCAGATTTCGGCTTCTCTGTGATGGTAGAGAATGTGAACTGCTACAGCTCTGGCATGATCTGCAGGAAATGTATTTCCATCAACGTTGGGAACTCACTCATTGTCTTTGATGATGACTCCGGAAATCCTGTAAGGCTCAGTACCTGTGATGGTTGTGTAGACAATTTACAGGTTACCAGGGGTTGGGGCAGAAGAGGGCTGAGGCCTGGCTTCCTTACCACAGCAGTTTCTCTTGGAGAGCCACTGAGTTAGAAGCCCAGACTGAATTCCTTGGCTGGGGTCAGAAACACAGAGGCCAGTGTCAGGATATGAGGGAGACAGAGGTGTTGGTGAGAACCTGGCTGCAGGCATAGCTGACCTGGGCACTGGGGGGCACTTGGGTACTGAGATACTGACCATCTCTGTCCCTCTAGAGTCCAGAGAGTTTCCTGGATGACAAGCAGGAGGTCCACACGTGGCGAGCAGGATTTTTCACACTGGTGCATTTCCCACGGGAGCACATCACCCTCTTGTGGGACCAGAGAACCACAGTGCACGTCCAGGCTGGGCCTCAGTGGCAGGTACTCATATAAGCAGTGACCCTCATGGGATCCTCTGCCCCTGCCTGGGGTTGAGCCAAGCCCTAGCTGTCCTTGGGTGAGCTGTACCCTCCCTGAGGAGCCGAGAAGAGCATGCCTCTGTCCTCCCCTCCACGCTGCTCCGGGCCTCTTCTCCTCTGGCATTGCCCCATCCTTCTTCAAACTGCGACTTCAGCAGTGGTTTCTGTGTCAATGATAGACCCCTGGGCTCATGGAGACACCTCTGCCTGTGGCTCATCTCCTGGCATGTTTGCATCTGACCATGGTGTCCTCTCTCCTTTCAGGGCCAGCTGGCGGGCCTCTGTGGGAACTTTGACTTAAAAACCATCAATGAGATGAGGACCCCGGAGAACCTGGAGTTGACTAACCCCCAGGAGTTTGGCAGCAGTTGGGCTGCAGTTGAGGTAAGGCCTCTCCAGGCTGGCTCATGCCCCTCACTCAGATGGGCACCATCAGCACTGGACTGGCCCCAGGTCAGAGAAGAGGGATGCTGTTGTGAGGCTTCTCCTGCAATGCTCTCAGACTTTGACTGCATCCCTAGCCCCAGACTCTGTCCTGTGGCCTGAAGATCATGCAGCCTCTTGTCTCACAAATCCAGCTGTCAACCCTACCCTGGACCAAGTGCTGGTAGGGTGGTGGGGAATTGGGAAGGTGATAAAGTCTGTTTCAGGAGAGATGGTCACTCATCACTGATGCCCTCCAGTGCCTGGCACTAGGTCTGGCACAGAGAAGAAACCAAGAGAGACTGAGGTGGTTTGAGGCAATCAGGGAAGTCTTCCTGAAGGAGGTGAGACTGATGCTGGCACTTAAAGTCTGGGCCATGCTTAAATTGATGAATATATCAGAGAGAAGTTCTCTGAGAGGAAGGGCAGCACTAGCAGAGGCAGAAATGAGGAGGCTGCCCCAAAGGACAGTCTTGAGAGATGTCTAACTGAGGCTGCCAAGCTGCGACCTGTGGGGGAAACACTGAGTTGAGAGCAGGAGACCTAGGTTCTTGTCTTGAGTCATCCATTGACTTTCTGGATGACTTTGAGTAAGTCCCATCTCTGCAATCCTCTGTGAAGAGAGGGACTGGGCCAAGAGAAGGATGATGAATAGATTTCACTTCATATGACAACTCTGATTGGCCAAAAGAGGCTGCTGGGGAGCTATGTTGAGAAATATCCAAGATCTGTGTCAAGCTCAGCTGGAAGAAGGACTGTGATCGATTATTTATGTCTGCCATAGGAGCAGCAGTGGACAGTGGTGATATGAGTACTACATATTTGCCTTTCTTAGACTTAGTGATCTTAATGCCCTTCTGGGAAGTACACGGAGATGAGCCTATGTAGACGGGAGTAGGGGGAGCAGTTGGGCATAACTGCTCCAGGTGGGACAAGGCTGTTCCCACAGCCTCTGAAAAGTGTGCCCTAACCCACCCCCATTTTAGAGAAGCTCAGTAGGTGACTAACCCTTGTTGTCCCCACACCCCCATATACATCATATTTCTCTCTTGCTAATCCCATTGGGCATACCATGGAGCTCTCCAGTGAAAATGTAGTCTAAGAAAGGAGATTCAGCAGTCATTGAAAAAATCTGTCTTAGTTATCCACTGCAAAGCAACAATTTTATAAGACTTAGTGGCATTAAATAACACACATATATTATCTCAGTTTCTGTGGGCCGGGAGTCAGGGCATGGCCTGACTTGGTTCTCTGCTTAGTGTCTCACAAGCCTGCAGTCAAGGTGTCAGCCAGGGCTAGGCTCTCACGGAGGCTCCACTGGGGAAGGAGTTGCCTCCCCACTTGCTCACATGGTTGTTGGTCACATTCAGCTCCTTGCAATTGTAGGACTGAGAGCTTTCAATTTTTTTTGGCCAGTTTTTGGCAAGAGACCACACTCAGCTCCAAGAGACCACTGACACTTCCTACCATGTGGGGTACCCCAACAGCCAGTAAGGGAGAGACTCCAGCAAGATGGGCTCTGGGATCTCATGTTGGGAATCATGTAATCACATACACATGGCTACAACCATCCCATCACCTGGGCCCTCTTCTGTTGGTTTGAGGCAAGGCATAGCTCCCTTCCACACTCAAGGGGAGGGGATTTTACAAGGACATGAATATCAGGAGGCAAGCATCATGGCGGCTACCCTAAAATCTGTCTGTCCCGTCAGGCAACAGGCATTCGGCAAGTAGGGAGGTCAACAGGCCTGCCTTTGCCCCTTAGTGCCCAGACACCCTTGATCCTCGGGATACGTGTGTCTTGAATCCTCTCCGAGAACCATTTGCCAAGAAGGAGTGCAGCATCCTGCTCAGTGAGGTGTTTGAGATCTGCCACCCGGTGGTGAGTGGACCCCAGCCTCGGCCCCTCCCAAGCCCCCCTCCACTCTCCTGGGATCCTTTCAGCTCTCAGACTCCCCTATGTCTCAGAAGGGACAGCTCAGATCTACAGGAAAAATCTGCCCAGATCTGCCATTCCCTTGCCTCCAGCCGGCTCAAATGAGTCCGTCCTTTTCCCTAGATGACTAGGCACAGACAGCCAGGCAAACAGAGCTTGTACCCTTTTCAAGCCCATCTTGATCTGGCTCTTCCTTCTTATCACAAGGTTCTAAATAGTGGACCCAAAGCCCTCATGCTGAGGCACCACCTATTGCCTGTTCTGCCTCAGTGCATGCAGAGAAGGCTGGAGCTCAGCATTGCATGGCACCCTGCAGGACCTGAAGGCTGCTGTCAGATTGGCCTTGGCTGTCTCTGGCCCCGGCTGAGCAGTGCAGGCTCTACCCCTGCTCAGCCACTCTCAGCTCCTGGATCAAACAGCCCAGACTCTGGAGAGGAGAGAGCTTGATTCTCAAAAGTGGGCATCTGCCTGGTCCATGGAGTTGTCATTTTCTTGGGAGCTGGCTGTCCTCCCTTCACACCTCATGAGACAGGACAGTTCACCGTGTCCCGTGGTCCCTTCATGTTGGTGCTGGGAGCCTTCAGCTGAAAAGCTGCAGATCTGACATTCGGGATCTGTCCTCTGACATCTGACTTCTGATCTTCTCCAGGTTGATGTCACCTGGTTTTACTCAAACTGCCTGACGGACACATGTGGCTGCAGCCGGGGTGGTGACTGTGAGTGCTTCTGTGCCAGCGTCTCTGCTTATGCCCATCAGTGTTGCCAGCACGGGGTGGCTGTTGACTGGCGAACCCCGCGCCTCTGCCGTGAGTGTCCCAGACAATCACCCGAATGTCCCCTGTGGGCATACCCTGGAGGCATCGGAAGTCTGTCTGGCATTTACTGAGTACTTAGAATGTAGCAAGCACCAACTGCTTTGGGCATGTTATTCGTTGACTTCTTACAACTACCCTTTAAAACAGGGCTATGTATTTCCTATTTTACAGTCGAAGAAACAGCCTAGAGAGAGATCAAGTAACATGCTCAAGGTTAGTGGTGGAGCCAGGGTTCATCCCTAGAGAGTCCAGTGCAAACCTGTGCTCTTAGCCACTTTGCTGGAAGAATCGAGCCTAGACCTAGAGCTGCCACTCGCAAGCTGTGTGACTTCAAACAATTCACCCAGCCTCTCTGGGGTTCCGTTTTCTCGTATGAGAAACAGAAATAGACCTGCCCCACCAGGTTGATTCTGAGGACCAAATGGGATGATGAATGTAGAAATCCTTTGTCAGCTGAGGTTTGCAGGTCCCATGAGGGGCAGCACAAATGATTAGTTTCTTCAGAGCAAGGGTGGTCTGCAAATGCTTTTCACTGCACACTCCTATCAAGTAAAATCATTTCATGTACATACATATGCACACATACATATGTACCCATAGATGTGCATCCATAGTTATACTATTAATGTAAAATACATGAACAGATTTAAGAATAAATATTTAAAAGATGAAAGAAAATATAAAGGAGTCTAAATTAGTCATTGATTATTTTTTATTTATTTCTGCACACCAAAGGATTTTCTTTGTGCAAGCACCTTGCTTTGGGGAGCGATGGCCATAACATAGCCTTGCGCTTTGGGGTCAGACTAAGTTCGAACCCCAGCTCCATCAGTTGGCCTGGGACATATTCCTCACACTCTGAGTCTCTTCATCTGTAATAGAGGAGTGAAGATAACTGCTTCTACCTTGTAGCGTGCTGTGAGGTCTAAACAAGGCAATGCATGTACAACACTTGGCACAGTGCCCTGTGCTAATTTGGGGATTGTTGTCATTTTTTCACGGATAACCAGGTGCTGGCATGTCCTGAGCCCTGGGGCCTCCAGACAAGATGCCCCAAGAAGAAGGTGGAGCCAAAGGACATTTGCAGAGTGTCCACTGTGTGCAGAACTTGTGCCTATGTGCTTCCCTTCATTTAATATTCAAGGCTAGGGGAAGGGGATTGAGGCACTTACCTGCAGTTCAAGGTTTCGGGGGCACAAAAAATGCAGTAAGCAAGATAAATAATATTTTAATGTAATATTTCTTTAAAATAAAAATTACTGCAAAAATACTGTGATGAACAAACTATCCAAGGAGCAATAGTATGAATTTCTCCTTTTGTCTCAGACTCTAGTGGAGCTCAGTGGAACACTGTTAATGATCCTGTCTTTGCTTTTAAATTTTGATATTTTCATCATGAATTTTTTGAATTAATTTTGATGTCCTAAAAATATTGCATTAAATAGTATTTATCTTGATTGCTGAGATTTTTGGTAGCCCCTTAAATTTCACATCCGAGTTGAACAGGCTGCCTTACCCTGGTCCAGGCCCTGGCCGGTCTGTGGGGCAGATGCTAGTAGTGGTCCCACTTTAGAGGAAGGCACTAAGTTTCACTGACATTCAGTAACTTGGTCCAGTATGCACAGTTGATGAGTGAGGGAAGTGAGATTTGAACTCAGGTCTGACTCTAGAGAGCTGGCTTTTTAATGACTCTTCTTGACTACCTCCCCTTGACTGGGTACATCCTGGAAGCCAGAAACTTGGCGATTTTCTAATTTTCTTGTTCAGCCTTCCGAGTCTGCAGATGGAGGGAGAGGCAGGCACGAGCCTGTAGCCATGCGGCGGGCCTGCCTCCTGACTCCTTATGCTCTTTCTGGAGGGTAACCCCAGATGCATTGACCTTGTGGTCTGGAGTGTGGAGTGAGTTGGCGGCTCTCTTCAGATCATGCCTACGTGTGAAGCATGCTGCTTCTAAGCTTTATCCTAGGTCCATCGCCTGGCTCCTCATGGCTTTGCTGCTGGCTTTAGGGATCTCCTGTGAGTTCCCAGACACACCCCAGTGAACTGAGGAGTCTACGCCCCAGGGGCCAGGGGAACAGGCTGTGGTGCTGATGCTGACCACTAGAGGGCGCGCTGAGCTCATGCTTACAGGAGATTGTCACGGCTTGGCTGGTGGAAGCAGCGCTGTAGTGCAAGTGGCTTGAAAAAACTGGGGGTGCTGCGGGCTCCTGGTCCCCTTCCCACCCAAGTCTCTTGGAAGACCAACCTCCATCTTGTGCTTACCTTCCTCTGGGGGCCTTCCGCAGCATTTCCGAATGAAACTCCACTCCTTGGTTCTAATCTTGCTCTTTGGCACCACACAAAATACACCCACTTCTTTCCAACATTCATTCATTTGTTTGTTTATTTACTTGACTCATTGCTGAGGTGCCTGCTGTGGGCCAGTCTTTGAGACTTGTGCTGTCTGCCCATAGAGGAGCCATTTTATCTCCCCTACTTAAGATATCTGCATCCATGACCATCCCCGAATCTTGGCATGTGCAAGGCAGGCCAGGCCCAGCACTGGGGGATGAAGGGAGGCTGGGGTGCTGGGGGCCTTGGCTCTGTCTGTCTGTTCCAGGCTGTGGGCTGGCTCTCAGGAAGTCTCTGTTCTCTCTCTTTCAGCGTATGACTGTGACTTCTTTAACAAAGGTAAGTCCCTCCTTCCCATGTGGAGCCTCAGAGGCCCAGGCACTGCCAGCTACGCCCTGATGCCACACAGCATTAGCCATCTCGTGGCACTGCTTGCCCTGGAAAAGCCATGACCCAAGCTGGGAGGGCCCCATCATGCAGAGAGAGCCCCGACAGTGCAGGACCCGGGGATATCCTATGCCTCTGTCCTCAGCGTTCCTGCATCCCCTGGCAGGGCCCAGGCAGGCTGGCTCCTGGGGACCGCTCGGCCTGGCAGCCCCACCAGGAAGGAAAAAAAACCCTTTCACACCAACGCACTGGCTCCTCCGCCTTCATAAGCTAGCTCATCAGGCCCGCAGAACGTCACCTTGGGTTCCCTGAAGATTTGCTTTTGGCAAAAGCAGACACGAACTGCCCTTTCTGAGGGTGGGTGGGACAAGACATGTGGCCTGCCACATTCATCTTCAAACTCAGCCAAGGTTGCAGGGCACTGGGAGATGCTCTGAAATCTAGATTAACAAGGGTGAAAACACAGGTCATAACCAAAGACCCAGTGGAAGTTAATGTCCAGTTTAGAGCCAATTCATCAATTTAATCACTGGGGTTGGGTGGGTGGGTGGAGAAGGGCTGCCCAGGAGTAGTTTTTTTGCATGGAGCTTCATCCATTTGGGCCAGGATCAGACCGTGGCGGAGTGAGATGCTCATCTTTTCCTCAATGCTGCTGGCCTTTGACTTCCAATGCCCGACCCTCCCGGGAACTGTGCTGCCAGGAGCAGGCCTTTGTGGGCAGAGACGCAGGGCTTTGTCCTCAGTTGCCTGCATTATCAGACTTGGCTTGAGAAACCTCACCCTGGCAAGAGCATAATGGGTGAAGTGGAAGAGAACGACTGGAGACAGGGTACCATCTGGGGGCCTGTGAGATGAGGGCTGGATGAGAGTGTAGATGAGCCTTCAGGGGACTGCAGTTCTGCCAAAACGCTAGGCCCCAGGGGCTTTTGACAGTGCCACACCTTCAGCCCCTAAAGGAATGAGCCTGCATTGGGGGAACTGCGGTCCCTGGGACAGACAGGATCTGTCTGACATCAGGCAAGACATTTCAGCAAGACGGTGCTGCTCCGTTTTCGCTCTTTCATGGCATTTTGGGTGGCAGTAACTGGCAAAGGACAAGCTGTTTCTAGCATCCTCCACCTACCCACCCACCCACTCACCCATCCTTGCTCCGTTCTTCTACTAGCATTTCCTCTGGTCCAGGCTGGCTGGGTGCTGGGAGGTCAGTGGTCCATGAGTCCTGCCACAGCAGCGTGTGGAGCGGGCTGACACTGACTCTCTAGCACCCATTGCGCTCCTAACTCCGCGTTCAGTTGGTAGTTTCCAGTCGACCCCTGGTGGGAGTGTTTACACCATGGAAACCCACAAGCCCTAGAAACCACTTTTTATTTTTTGAGAGCCGGATGTTAACCATTGGTCCTCACAGCACTGCCCGCCTCCCGTCTAGTGGGGGTGACGGATGTGGACCACCCATCCAGGTCCTCATCAGAAGAGTGGTGACTGGTGTGTGCCATGCTCCACAGGCTGGTGGGGTGCAGAGGAGCGAGGACAACATTTGCAGGAGGGGGTGCAGGGAGAGCTTCACAAGGAGGTGACATTTGAGCTGGGCCCCAGAGGTTGAGTAGGCGTTTGCCAGGCACACAACGGGGAGGACTACTCTGAGTGGGTGGAACCGTGTGATGGGACGTGAGCTGGGAAATAGCACCATTGCTCCTCCCAGGAAGAGCAGGAGAAGTTCAGCGTGGCAGGAGACAGGGCGTGGGGGCACTGGGGGCTCAGGGCAGGGACTGAGGGCTGAAGGGCTCCTGAATTCTAGCTGGGCTCTTCAGAGTCTGTCCTGAGGGCCATGGAGAGCCATTGCTGCACCCCAGCAGGGGACATGGCTGGGAAGGCAGCTCAGCAGCCGTAGGGAGGAGGCCTTGGAGGGCAGGGGCACAGCAGAGGCAGGGAGACCCTGACAAAGTGATCATCCAGGAAACCCGTGCTCCTTGCCAACCTATACTCACAACCGCAGGAATTCTAAAGACTCAAAAGTGACACGTGTTTGAAATAATTAGATAAACACTAACATGTCTATCGTCCCTCAGGCCTGGGGTGGGCAGAGAGCAGGTCTGATGTCTTCTTCCAGAGGTGGCTGTGATGGTGAAGTGTCAGGCGGTGGGGAGACACGGGGGGCCCAGGCGCTCCTTGTGGATGGCCTTCTCCCCGGCTCCCTGTGAGTGATTCAGGCACTGTGCAGAGGGTCTATTCCTTTCGGGGCTGGCAGCCTGGGATCCCGTCCCTTCCTTCTCAGGGTCATCAAGGTCTCTGGGACCTGGGATGAAGGAAGCCATCAAGAGTTCCTCCTTCATAGCCTCCCCTCCCACCGCACTGCTGCCAAGGGGTGGGGCAGGAGGTAGGGGTGGCGGGCAGGCCAGGGAGGCCAGGCTGCTGATGGGCTCCTTCTCTCCAGTGCTAGGTAAGGGCCCCTACCAGCTGTCCAGCTTGGCAGCCGCTGGTGCCCTAGTGGCCATGAAGGCAGTGGGCGATGACATAGTCCTAGTGAGGACGGAGGATGTGGCGCCAGGGGACATTGTGAGCTTCCTGCTGACAGCTGCTCTGTACAAGCCCAAGGCCCATGGTAAGGCCCACCCCAGTCCCACTTCAGCTCTTCTGGGAGGGAGGAGGGTGCTGGAGGAGGGGAGGGTACTGAGGCGGTAAGTATCTGTAGTGGCCAGAGAAATGGGAGCTCCAGCAAGTGGCCCTTTCCCAGTTGAGATGGTGCTTCAGGGTCAGCTTCTTATCTGCTGCAGAAACACTCTCCACCTGCTCCCCTAAACACCATGCGTCCAAGGCACAGGCGTGTCTCTATACCTTGCTGTATGCAATAGCTGCGTTCCAGAAAAGCAAGTGGCAGCTCTCCCTCTTCATGCTCCTCCTCCTCCTTCCTGTCTTCCTCTCTCACCCTCCCTCCCTCTCTCCATTCTTCCTCTCCTTCCTTTCTCCCTCCATCTCTCTTCTTGCCTCCCTTCTTTTCACTGAGCCCTAATCCCATGCCAAGCACAGAGCTGGGTACTGGGAAATCAGGGATACAAGAGACACAGTCCCGCCCATCAGAAGTCCACAGTCCCATCCGGGGAGACAAACAGGCCCAAAGGCAGTCACAGCACCTATGAGAACACTGGGGAGGGCCCCCACTCAGTCTTAGAGTCAGGAGAGGCTTCTTAAAATAGGGGATGTTCCCTTGAGGGTGAGAAGGAGTCAGCAAGGAGAACTTACTTACTTGGTAAGCTAAGCTCAGGAGTTGGGACTTTATCCTGAGGGCAGTGGGGAGCCATGGAAGAGCTTTGAGGAGGGGAGGAACATCCTGGCTCCTGCCCAGCCCCAGGCACTGCCAACACCCCCAGCTATGGGTGATGTCCATGGTGGTGTGAGCCTGGGGGAAGTAGGTGGTACTTGGCAGAATCGAGTTGCCACAAGAGGAGGCCTGGGAGTGAGGAGCCAGCCTGCCCCGCACATCCAATGCAATGCAGCCCCATCAGGGCAGCTGCCTCTGTTGTATTCACTGCTGGATCCTGGGTGTTTAGAATAGCGCCTGGCACATTGAGGGCACTCAAACGTGTTTGTGGGAGGAGGGAAGAATGAAAAGAGGGGTACAAGGGGGAGGGAAGGAGATAGTTCAGCTACTTTCCTGAGTCTCAGCAGTTGGGTCTCTAAGCGTCTGCTCGCCCTCAGGTGGGGATGGTGTGAGCAGAGGGGCAGCCAGCAGGCAGGGCCCTGCTGGTCTGCACGTGTGCTGCTGTCTGAAGTCATTGAGAGAGCAGATGTGTGCCAGGATGCTGTCCTGAAGCCCACCCAGTCTGGACCTCTCCCTGCACTGACTCTCCCCATGTGGCTTTCTGCAGACCCAGATGTGGTGTCCCTGGAGGCAGCAGACAGACCCAACTTCTTCCTGCACGTCACAGCCAACGGGTCTCTGGAGCTGGCTAAGTGGCAGGGCCGCGACGCCTTCCAACAGCGTGCCTCCTTCTCGCTGCACCGGGGGATGTGGCAGGCAGGCCTGGTGGCCCTGGAGTCCCTGGCCAAGCCCGGCTCCTTCCTCTATGCGTCGGGCCTGGTGCTGTCCCTGCGGCTGTATGAGCACACGGAGGTGTTCCGCCGGGGCACCCTCTTCCGCCTTCTGGGTAGGTGACCTCTGCCATTGCTCTAGGCCCCTTGGCCCTCTCAGCCCACTGCTCTCCCTGCCCTTTCCCCACCTCACCCTTCCAATTGACCCCAAGAGGCAGAATCCTCCTCCTGGCACAGGGGGCCACACGGTGCCACCCTGAGTTGAGAGGTGGCCCAGCCTTCACATTGACGGCCTAGGGAGTCATGAGCAGTGTGGCTTGGGGTCCAGTCAATTTCCCGAGTCCTGCCAACTGCCACAGGCCAATTACACGGTCTGAAAACACAGTAGCCTTTGTGGAAGTGGGGGAGACATGATCCTGGCTGCAGTGTGCGTGGCTGCTGGCTGTTTTCTTGCTGATGGGGTCACATGCCTGCCCCATGAGTTCAAACTGCTACATGGGACACAGGTCTGGGGACCAGCAGCCTCATCTCTCGATGGAAGGCTCAAGCCTGTGGACAGGAATGGGGCAACTCCCCGACCTTCCACCAAGGCCAAGAGGGGGTATTTGTGTCTGTGGACGGATCCACTTGCATATACACACATGTAAATGTGTCTCTTCAGCCAGCCTCTTCATTTCATCACCCACCACACCCAAGCCAGGGCTGGGTGAGCTCGTTCTTCCATTCCGCGGCCAGTTATCGAGTCCTCCCTGGAACTTGACATGGGACAGATTTATCACTGGCCATGATGACCAGACTCGCTAATGATAGGAATACCTGTATCCCTCTCCAGAAGACCCTAGGGCAGAATGGCATGAGCCCAGGCTTTGAAACTGGACAGCCTTGGGTTCGAATCCTGACCCTGGTCTTAGACACTTAGAGGAGAGCCCCCATCTTGACTCGGTTTCTTCATCTGTGAAATGGGGATGTTTGTCTTGGGAGTGTGCTATGAGGACTGGCTGTGTCTCCCAGGCTTTGCCCTTGGCCTGGCACATAGTAGGTCCTCCCCAGCTGTAAGTTCTGCTCTCTAGGCTTTTGGAAAAGCAGGTTCCTTCATAGCTGGCAGCAGTGTACGGATTAGGATGTCTGGAGGGGCTGCCAGGGTGGGGCTGCTCCCTGGAGCCTGCCTCGGAGCCTGCCCACACCTCCCTGCCCAGCTGTGTGTCTAGAACTGGCCACTCGTGCCGAGGTAGTCTGGTGTCTACTTGTCTGCCTCCAAGCCCCCCATAGGCTGCAGACTATTCCCTCATTTATCAAGGTGCCTGCCACAGGGCCTCTTTTGAGAACATCTTCCCTGAAAACCTTTCATTTTCCCAGCATCATCTGTGCCTGGGTTTCCTTCTCTCTAAAGTAGGGGTGATACTAGCGCCTGCTTCGTAGGACATTGGTAAGGCTGAATGAGAAAATACATGTAAAATGTTTCAGGTAGCCCCCGGTGCTGTTTAAGAGCTAGCCCCAGCCACCTGGAGCAGTGAGGGTGGTGCTCACACGACCTGCACCCGTTCTTTCCTTAGGCCCTGAGAGGCTCTTCAGGGTGTCCTCTGGGAACAGAGAGGGCTGAGCCTGGGGAAGAATACCTCCCTTGTCTCTGTGGGGCCAGGTGCCCAGGAAGGCCTTGGGCTAGAGGGGAGGGATCTCCCAACGTCTCCCTCACCCTGCAAAGGAGAGCCTCTTGCCTCCGTAGAGGTCTGCAATGGCCCTGCTAGAGGGAGGGTGAGGAGGTTACTGTGTCCCAGGGTACACAGCAAGCCTAAGCACCAGGGTCCCAGAGGGGCAGGGTGGGTGGCAGGGTAGCCCAAGGAAGAGATGGGGGTTCCAGGCCCCTTCTTTGGCCATCCATCGAAGCCTCGGCCGGAGCTTCCCTGTCCTCGGTCCTGCATTTAGCTCCCAGAGCCCTATCCCCAGGGTCGCCCAGGCACTCACCCCAACCACCACGAACGCAGTTTTCTCCTTAGCGTGGTGTTTTCCCCCTTCACTTTCCCTGAATGGGTCCATTTGTCCCCTCCACAGGATGGGGGGACAGGGCTGAGCTCTGGGACTCCTGTGTCTGCACCTGCCCCCGAGTTGCTGCCCCATCTTGCTTTTTAGATGCCAAGCCCTCGGGGGCTGCCTACCCCATCTGTGAGTGGCGCTACGATGCCTGTGCCAGCCCCTGCTTCCAAACCTGCAGGGACCCACGGGCAGTCAGCTGCCGGGACGTACCCAGGTGAGGCGTCAGGGACTGTGGGAGTCAAGGTGTGTGCGCCAGTGTGTGTGTGCACTCACATACATTTGTGTATGAATGTTTCGTATGTTGAGTGTATGGGGATGTGTGTACCAGGGTGACTGTGTCTTTCTATATGTGCACATGTGTGAGCATATGTGAGTCTCTATTTGTGCATGATGTGCATGCAGCAGAGCCTCATGTGTGTTTGTGAGCAAGGTGTTACAACTGTGCATTCGCTGTACACAGCTGCATGAATGCAGGTGTTGTGTGCAGCTGTGTGTGTGTGTGAGGGCATATACACTGATGTTTGTGGCAGCTTCTGTGGATGTGTACGTATGAATGTGTAAAAATTTTGGACTTCCACAGGGTTGGAGGGGGTATGTTGGGCCACATGAGAATGCGTCCAGGCAGACACATGTGAACATGTTCACAAGTGTGTGTGCACAAATGCACCTTGCTTGTGTGTGTGTTTCCCTCTCGGTCTGAGGGGTAGGAGTGTGTAGAGTGTGCCGCCTACATATTTGGGTGTGTGTGCGCCTGTACACATGTGACAGCATCGCTACGGAGGGTCGTGTGTCTGTACACATAATAAGCACGTGTGCACACACACGTGTGTCATAAGAAAGGATAAGGCCTGTGCTCAATCAAGGGAAAAGGAGGCGGCCTTCCCTGTATTTCAGGCCACTAACTTGCTTTCTGCTCTGTCCTCAGGGTAGAAGGCTGTGTCCCTGTGTGCCCCACTCCCAAGGTCCTGGATGAAGTCACACAGAGATGTGTCTACTTGGAGGATTGTAAGTGGCTGGGACTTCTCGTCCCCCCCTTGGGTTTCCTCTAAGTCCCTAGGGTCACATTAAATAGTCATGCCCCAAAGCTCCCAGGTCCCAGAGAAGCAAGATCAGCACAGGGACCTCTGGAAAGAGTCACAGGCACCAGAGGCACAGGCTTCATCTGGTCTATTTGCCTCATTTCACAGAGAGGGAAAATGAGGCCCAGAGTGGGGTCACATGGTGAGAAGGTGGTGCAGTCAGGCTTAGATCTGAGGTCTCCTGGCTCTGAGGTCAGGGACTGAGGTCTGGGGCAGAGTCCTGACCTGCTGACTTCTCCTGGCCATCAGAAGCTGCCCTCACCCCATCCCCAAGGGTGCCAGTCCTCAATCCCCACCCTATAGCCCTGAACAGCAATGACCCCCACCTTTGAGTGGCAGTCACCCTACCTTCTGAGCCTCTTCTCTTGTCCCCATAGGCGTGGAGCCAGCAGTTTGGATTCCCACAGAGGCCCTTGGCAATGAGACCCTCCCTCCCAGTCAAGGGCTGCCCGCTTCTGGTGATGAGGAGCCGCAGCTGCCACAGGAAAGCCCCAGGACCCCCACCCACAGGCCGGCCCTCACCCCAGCCGCCCCGCTCACCACAGCCCTGAACCCACCAGTGGAAGCCACTGAGGAGCTAGTGGGGTCTCCAGGTGCCACCCAGTCCACTCTGCAGCAGCCTCTGGGGCTCACTGCATCTCAACTCCCTGCCCACCCCACAGAAGCCCCAGCCAGCAAGGGAGTGACTGCCAGCCTCCTGGCCATCCCCCGCATCCCAGAGTCCTCATCCCTACCCACTGCACTGCAGACACCCACACCTGGCATGGTGTTGGGTGCCATGGAGACGACAAGGGTGACTGTGATCTTTGCAGAAAGCCCCAACATCACAGTCTCCTCCCGGTCGCCCCCTGCCCCTCGATTCCCGCTCATGACCAAGGCTGTGACAGTCCCAGGCCAGGGCTCCTTGCCTGTTAGGACGACACCCCTACAGCCCTCCTTGACAGCAAGTCCCTCCTCCAGACCCGCGGCCTCCCCTGGAGCGATCTCCAGGTCCCCCACCTCCTTGGGATCCCACAAGGCTGTGCTGACACCTGAAGTAACTAAGGTCATAAGCAGGACAGGGGTCCCCCAGCCCACCCAGACCCAGAGTGCTTCAAGTCCCAGCAGCTTCCTAACCATGGCTAGCACAGCAGCAGAGCAGGTTCCCATCAGTCCCCTTGCAACCAGCAGCGTGGAGCTGGAGCTGTCCACAGAGAAGGGCGAAGCGGGGTACAGCCAGCCCACGGGCTTGCCTGCCTCCCCACAGCCACACCCACTCCCCACTGCACTGCCCCGCCCAGCCCAGCATACTGCCACAGCCACCAGGCCTCCAGCTCTGTCCCCAGCTGCCGCCAGCCTGTCAACAGTCACTCATGGGCTGGGAGCCACACCCTTGGTATCCCTTGAATCAACTCGTCCCTCCCAGCTCCTCTCTGGCCTGCCTCCTGACACCAGCCTGCCCCTGGCCAAGGTGGGCACATCTGCCCCAGTGGCCACACCTGGCCCCAAAGACTCTGCCATCACCACTCCTCTCCAGCCACAGGCCACATCACTCGCTTTGGCCACGACTCTGGCTGCTCAGACGTTTAGCCCAGCACTGCCTCTCACTCCAACTGCAGTGGCCCAGACACACCCACCTGCCCACACAGCACCCCTGGCAGCAGGCACAGCTCCAGGCCTGCTGCTGGGAGCCACCTTGCCAACCTCTGGAGCCCTGGCTGTGGCTGAGGGCGTGGCCTCCATGCTGTCTGTTGCCCCGCGAAAGAGCACCACAGGGAAGGTGGCCATCCTGTCCAAGCAAGTGTCTCCACCCACCTCCATCTATGGCTCTGCCCAGGGTGGGCCCACAGAGCTCATGCCTGCTGTGAGCCACCCTCTTGCTCCCTTGGTGACTGAACCCGAGGGACCCCAGGCAGGCACAGCTCTGCCAGTGCCCACATCCTATCCCCTGAGCCCTGTCTCAGCTAGGACAGCCTCCCGAGAGAGCGCGCTGGTTCTGTTGCCTCAGCTGGCTGAGGCCCACGGAACCTCGGCAGGGGCTCACCCCCCAGCAGAGCCTGTGGACAAGGCCACCACAGAAACATCTGGGCGCTCAGCCCCAGCCCAGAGCATCGTGGAGGGTTTGGCAGAGGCCTTGGCAACCACCACTGAGGGCAATGCATCCACCACCTGCGTCGTGAGTGATTTGTCAGGGTTCTGGCCACCTGTATGTGCCCCTTCCCTTTATCCCTTCCCTCTTCCCTGCTAGATGGACTTTTAGTCGCTTTCCTCATTCCTGCCCCAAGCTCCAGGTCCCTGAAAAATTCTCCAGTCTCCCGTTGGCCCCTTATACCATACCAGGTTTCCGCCTTGCCCATCTAGGCCCTGGAGAGCTGATTGGATGGCCTAGTGTGGTGCCCAGGTGACATTGTGGGTATGCTGGTGTGTGCCTTTTGTGCCTGTGTGCCTGTGTGAGACTGCTCTGCTCTGTGCATTTGTGTTCACATGTGTGACATGGCATAAGCGCTCATGCATCTGCATGTGTTCTTGTGTGTGAGATGTGTGGTGTTTGAGACACCCTCATGTGCAGCTTTGTGAGAAACTGCGTGCGTGCATGCACTGGCTTGTGCAAATATGCTAGGGTTTCTGTGAGTGTGAGCTAGTGTGTACACATGCTTGTGTACCCAGACCTCTCAGCAAAGGTCAGGCAGATCTGCAGAGGTCTCAGGGAATCAGTCCCTGACCCCCAAGCTCACACTAAGCACAGTGCCAGGCCCCAGATGGCTTGTTGCTGGGTGGAAGGTGGAGGCATTGTTCCCCAGAGGTCCTCTGCCCTGCTAGGACCTGCATGTGGGAAGGATCTGGTGCCCTCAGGGCTTGCGGGGTGGGGTGGGCTGTGGCTCCTTGATGGGCACTCATACATCCTCCACTCTGTGCCCAGCCAATCGCCGAGCAGGACTGCGTCCGCCACATCTGCCTGGAAGGACAGCTGATCCGTGTGAATCAATCCCAGCACTGTCCCCAGGGCGCTGCTCCCCCTCGCTGTGGGATCCTGGGCCTCGCCGTGCGGGTGGGTGGGGACCGCTGCTGCCCACTCTGGGAGTGCGCCTGTGAGTCATGGGGTCAGCAGAGCCTCCGGCATCCTCACTGTATCCTTACCCAAGCATGACCGCCACCCCTGATCTGTGTGCCCCAGACTCCCCTCCCCCGATCTATGTGCCCCAGCCTCCCCTCCCCCTGATCTGTGTGCCGCAGACTCCCCTCCTGGCCGTGGCTGAGGACTCCTGTGGGAGCCCGAGCTGGCAGATTTCCTATGCTTGGGACCTCTGATCTGTGTGATGCCTCCTCTGAGCCACCTTCCAGACCCCAGGGCTCTGAATCATCCAGGAAGGGGCCCAGGCACCTGCCCCATCTTGCTAGTCTTGGAGGCGTTGGTCTTGGAGGCATCCACCGGTTCTTCTTGTGCTGTGCCCCCTCCCAGGTCGGTGCTCAATCTTCCCAGACCTTAGCTTCGTGACCTTCGATGGAAGCCATGTAGCTCTGTTCAAGGAGGCCATCTACATCCTCAGCCAGAGCCCAGATGAAATGGTCACTGTCCACGTCCTGGACTGCAAAAGTGCCAACCTGGTGCCTGCCCCATGCCTCTCACCCTGCAGGGGACTAGGAACTGGACTAGGATAAGAGGGAGATGGAGCAGTGAGCCAGGGTGGCGAGGACAGATGTGGGAGTTCCCCAGAGCTCCCTCTGTCTCCAGGAGTCTCTTAGAATGGGCAAGGCCTCCCAGGTGATGGCTCCCTGGGAGACTGGGGAAAGAATTGAGTGGAGTACACCACCTCCTGGCCCCAGCCTGTGCCATTCCCAGCTTGTGTCAACTTCCTGCCACGTAGGAGGGATTGCATGAAGTGCAAAGGACCTGGGATGTCACACCAAGGGTGTGGCCCGAGGTCTTGGGTGCTGGCTGCAGGGGATCTCCTACTAGGATGTCCCCATAAGCCAGGTGGAAGCAGGCAGCTTCTTTCTCTTCCCCCCTTCTCTCCTTCCCTCCTTCCCTCCTTCCCTCCTTCCCTCCTTCCTGCCTTCCCTCCTTCCCTCTTTCCCTCCTTTCCTCTTTTCCCCCTTTCCCCTTCCCTCCTTCCCTCCTTCCCTCCTTCCCCCCTTCCCCCCTTTCCCCCTTCCCCCCTTTCCCCCTTCCCCCCT
>NW_022436987.1:12732959-12756737 GCF_009761245.1 Sapajus apella
CCCCCTTCCCCCCTTTCCCCCTTCCCCCCTTTCCCCCTTCCCCCCTCCCTCCCTCCCTTCCCCTGTCCCTCCCTTCCTCCTTCCCTTCCTTTCTCCCTTCTTTCCTATTGTCTGTTTTGATCTGGGCTTGCATAAGGTCAGATGGAACCAGAAATGTTCCATGGACCCCTGGGCACCATCTGCCTAGCCCGATGGGAGTCTCTGGCATAGTGCAGGTGGGGAGTCAGGGGAGACTACTCACATTTGCTGTGAGAAGGCTCCAGGTTGATGAGGGCTGGGTTCTCTCTGCAGGGGCACCTGAACTGGCCCCCCTTCTGCCTGGTGATGCTGAATGTGACTTACTTGACCCATCAGGTCACTATTAATCGCTTCAACCGAAAGGTGAGTGCATCAAACAGCCAGCCTCCAGGGCAGGGCCACAGTCAGCCGAGGGGCATGGAGTTCAGGGGTGGAGGGGCTATGAGGCTGAGTCATGATTTGAGGCAGGGGTAGGGAGGGGGCCTTCTTTAAAACATAATGCAAAATTAGATATATTTGGAAGCAATTATAATTAGAATGCTTGTGGCCACTCTAATTTCAGGGGTGGAAGTATACCAGGAGGGAAGGGATATTGTTGTGACAGAAAAAAAGTTGGAAAGGCAAGAGACAGTGGGCTTAAATATTTATGACTAAAAGATCTCACTTTTGCAATTTTTACAAAAACCTATGCCCACATGAACACATTATGACTAGGGCCCCTACCAAGAAGTGAGGAGCCCTGAATGTCAGCTTCATTGGCTTAACTAAATCCACCTCTATCAAGAAGGCTGGGGTATCCAACAACAGCCCACCCCAAGTGGGCATCCTTCCCAGAGGGCCAACCTTTGCTCCTTCCAGCAGGTGGGCAAGGGGGACTGATCCGTCTTCTCCTCAAGTCCCAAAGTTGTGACTCTGCCCCCAATTCCTGAGCCTCAATCTGCAGATTTCCTTCCATTTTGGTTTTAATTTGCATTCCTGTTGGAATCTGCCCTTGAACACAGAGTGCATCACACTTTGTGGTGCTTGTAGGAACAGGGCTTAGGACAGTAGGTTTCCCATGGGGTGGAGGCTTGAACAGAACCCTGAGCTTCTTTTCTTAGTTTATAAAATTTTTCCATTAAAAATATCAGCAGTAAAATTTACCCTACTTAAGTATACAATTCTGTAAGTTGTAACAAGCACCCACAGTCATGTAGCTACCACCTCCAACCATGTTACAGAAGAGTTTTACCATCCCAAACACGACCTCCTGCCTTTTTGTTGCCAACCCCTTCCCCACTTGCTGACAACCATTGTCCCCTGTTACTATAGTTATGCCATTTCCAGAATGTCATACAAATTCACCAGAGTGTATGGTGACATTCATCCATATTGTTGCACAGATCAGTAGTTCAATCCTTTTTATTGCTGAATACTATTCCATTTTATGGATGTACCATGGTTTATGTATCCATTAACCAGTTGAGAGATAATTTGAGTTATTTCCAGTTTGAGGCAATAGCAAATAAAGTGGCTGTAAACATTTACATACAGGTTTTGTGTAGATAAAGTCCCCGGGAGTAGATTTCGGGGTTGAACGGGAAGGATGTATTTAGCTTTAAAATACTTGCCAGACTGTTTTCCAGAGTAGGCATTTAGCATTCCTACCAGCAATGGATGAGAGCTCCAGGAGCTTCGCATCCTTGCCAGCGCTTGGTGGCATGTGTTTGTTGTTTGTTTAGTCACTCTAATAAGTGTCAAATAGGACCTCATTTTGGTTTTAATTTGCATTTCTCTGCTTATGTTGAGTGTCTTTCCATGGGTTTATTTTCCATGGTATATGCTCTTTGGCGAAGTATCTGTTCAAGTCTCTTGCACATTTTAAAGATCATGTTGTTCTACTGAGTTTTGAGAACTTTTCTTGTATATTTTGGATACAAGCCCTTTATCAGATAAAAATATAATTTTCCAGTCTGCAGCATGTTTTCCCACCTACCCACTAATGTCTTTCAAAAGACAAAAGTTTTTTTTTTATTTTGATGGTGTCCTGTTTATTAGTTTTTTTCTTTTTATGATTCATGATATTGGTGTTGTACCTAATGAACCTTGCCAAAAGTCACACAGAATTTCTTTTATGTTTTCTTCTAGAAGTTTTATAGTTTTAGGTATTGCTTTTATGTGTATCTTGCATTTTAAGTTAATTTTTGTAAATGGTGCAAAGTATGGGTTGAGATACATTTTTCAAATGGGAGTAGTCAATTTTTCCAGTACCATTTTTTTGAAGAGACTATTATGTCTCCATGGAATTGTCTTTGAACCTTTATTTAAAAACCAATTAATGTTTAGAATTATTTATACACTTTTCATTTTGTCCTATTAATCTATCCTTTCACTGATGCTACACTGTCGATTACCATTACTTATTATTAAACATTAAAAATTAGGTGGTATTGTTTTGTCTTTTTTTTTTTTTTTTTTTTAGACAAGAGTCTTAGAGTCTTGCCCTATCATCTAGAGTAGAGTGCGGTGGTGCAATGATAACTTGCTGCAGCCTCCACCTCTGCCTCCCAAGTAGAAGACAACAAGTGTATGCCACCATGCCTAGCCAATTTTTAATTTTTTTTATAGAGATGGGGGGGGTGTCTCCCTGTGTTGCCCAGGTTGGTCACAAACTCCTGGCCTCAAGGGATCCTCTTGCCTCAGCCTCCCAAAGTGTTGGTATTACAGGCATGTGCTACTGTGCCTGGCCTAGCTATTGTAATTCCTTTAACTTTTCATAGAAACTTAGAATCAGCTTTTTGATTTCTATCAAATGTCTTCCTGGGATTTTGACTTGCACCTAATATATAGATTATTTGGAAAAAGAATTGAAATCATAACATTGGTGAGTCTTCCAGTTCATGAACATGGTTCATCTCTATTTTTTAATGGCTTCTTTTATTTTTTAATTTGTGTCTTGTAATTTTTAGTGTAAGGATCATACACATTTTAATAGAGTTATTCTAAGTACTTTATATTTTTTGGTGCTATTGTAATTCTGCTGTTTTTGTTTTACTTTCCAATTGCTTATTACTAATGCAAATATAACTTATTTTTGCATATTGAGCTTATATCTTGCAATGTTACTAAGCTCACTTATTAGTTCTCATATTCTTTGGGTTTTTCTACATAGACAATTATGTCTTCTCCAAATAGAGACAGTTTTATTTCTTCCTTTCCAATTACTATGCTTTTAATTTATTTTTTCCTGCCAATTGCACTGGCTAGGACCTCTAGTGTGATGCTGAGTAAGAAAGGTTGAGAGCAGTCATCCTCGTCTGATCTTAGGGAGACTGCATTCAGTCTTTCACCATAAGTCGTGATGTTAGTTGGAGGCTTTGCACAGATGTCTTTTATCAAGTTAAGAACATTTCCTTTTAATCCTAGTCTGCCGAGAGTTTTTTATTACCAGGAGTAGATGTTGATTTTATCAAATGCTTTTTTCTGCACCTATTGGGCTAATATTGATTTTCTTTTTCAGATTATTAATGTGATAAATTACATTAATTTTTGTATGTTAACCCAGTCTTGCCTTCCTGGAATTAACTTCATTTGTTATATTATCCTTTTTATATATTGTCGGGTCCTTATGATGGATATTATTCTAAATTTTCTTTTCTTGTAATATGATAGTTTACTATTAGTAGTAGAGTAATACTGGCCTCATATAATGAGTTGGAAAGTATTCTCCCATTTTTAATTTTCTGGAGAAGTATGTGTAGACTTGGTAATATTTATTCCTTAAACATTTGGTAGAATTCAACGGTGAAGCCATCTGAGCCTGGGTATCTTTTTTTCTGGGGAGATTTTGAAGCACGTATTCAATTTCTTTAGTAGATGTAGAACTATTTTTGGTTATGTATTTCTTCTTCGGTAAATTTTGGTAGTTTGCATCTTTCACACAATTTGTCTATTTCATCCAAGTTGTCAAATTTATAAACATTAAGTTGTTCATCATATATTCTTACTATACTTTTAGTTTCTGTGGACATGAATCTATGTGCCATATCTAATTCCTGACATTAGTTATCTGTGTCTTCTCTCTTTTCCCTGACAAGCCTGGCTAGAGGCGTCTCAAACTTACTGTTCTTCTCACAGAATGGCTTTATTGGTTTTCTCTATTATTTTTATGTTTTCTATTTCATTGATTTCTGCTATCTTTATTATATTCTTTCTTCTGCTTATTTTAGGTTTAATTTACTCCTCTTTTTCTAGTTTGTTAAGGTAGAAGCCTATGTCATTGATTTGAGACCTCTATTCATTTTCTAATATAAGCATTTAGTGCTACAGTTTTCCCTGTAGGTATTGATTTAGCTGCATCCTACAAGTTTTGATATGCCATGTTTTCTTTCTCAATCAGTTCAAAATACTTTTAAAGTTATCCCTTTTGATTTTTATTTGACCCATGAATTATTTTAAGTATTTTATTTAATCTTCAAATATTTTATGATTTTCCAGATGTCTTTCTGTTATAGATTTCTAATTTCATTTCATTGTGTTCATAAGACATAATTGGTCTAACCTGAATTCTTTTACATTTGGTAAGATTTATTTTATGTTCAAGAATATACTCTAAGTAAATGTGTATTTTATTATTGGGTGGAGTGTTCTATGAATGTTACTTAGGTCAAGTTGGCTGATAGTGTTGTTCAAGCCTTTTAAATTCTTACTAATTTTTTATCTGTTTATTCTCAGTTATTGAGAGAATGTTGAAATTTATGACTATAATTGTTTATCTATTTTTCCTTGGAGTTTTATTAGTTTTTTTTATTCACATATATTGAAAGTCTGTTATTTAGGTCCATAACATTCAGGATAGTTATGTCCTTTTGATGAATTAACTCTTTTATCCTTAGGTAATGGCCATTTTATCCTGGTAAAAGTCTTTGTTCTGAATTCCACTTTGTATGACTTGACTGTAATAGCTTCTCCAGCTTTCTTTTAATTAGTATTAGCATGTATATGTAACTAATATGTACATTTAAGATGTATCTTTTTTCATTCTTTAACCTATGTGTGGCGTTTTATTTATTTATTTATTTATTTATTATCTATTTATTTATTTTTGAGACAGAGTCTCACCCTGTCGCCCAGGTGGCAGAGTGCAACAGCGTGATCTCAGCTCACTGCAACCTCCACCTCCAGGGTTCAAGTGATTCTCCTGCCTCAGCCTCCTGAGTAGCTGGGACTACAGGTGTGTGCCACCATACTGGGCTAATTTTTTTTTTTTTTTTTTTTTTTTTTTTTTTTTTTTTTTTAGTAGAGATGGGGTTTTACCATGTAGCCAGGATGGTCTCAATCTCCTGACCTCGTGATCTGCCCACCTTGGCCTCCCAAAGTGCTGGGGTTATAGATGTGAGCCACCGCACCCAGCCAGCTTTTTATTTAAAGTGGGAATTTTGGCCAGCATGTAGGCTCATGCCTGTAATCTCATTTTGGGATTACAGCCATCTGAGCCTGGGTATCTTTTTTTCTGGGGAGATTTTGAAGCACGTATTCAATTTCTTTAGTAGATGTAGAACTATTTTTGGTTATGTATTTCTTCTTCGGTAAATTTTGGTAGTTTGCATCTTTCACACAATTTTGGGAGTTTTAGGCAGGTGGATTGCTTGAGCCCAGGAGTTCAAGACCAGCCTGGGCAACACGGCAAAACATGATCTCCACTGAAAATATACATATTAAAAAATTAGTCAAGTATGGTGGCACATGCCTATATTCCCAGATACACAGGAGGCTGAGGTGGGAGAATCTTCTGGGCCCGGAAAGTTGAGGCTGCAGTGAGCTGTAATTCCACCACTGCACTGAACTCCAGCCTGGGTGACAGGAGTGAAGCCCTGTCTCATAAATAAATAAATAAATAAATAAATAAATGTGGGGTTATTTTCAGTGGATAAATAGTTGAGCCTTCCTTTTTAAAAAATCCAATCTGACAACCTCCACCTTTTAATTGGGGATGTTTATACCATTTATGTTTAATTTGGTCCTCAACATGGTGATGTTTATATATTGTTGCTATTTGTATTCTGTTTGTGACATCTGTTCTTTGGTCCCTCCTTCTTCTTTTTTCTGCCTTCTTTGGATTGTTTTTAATGACTCCATTTCATCTCTAATGTTGGATTATTGTCTATACTTTTTTCTCCTTCCATGATTGCTTTAGATATCATAGTATGTAATTTTAATTTGTCACAGAGTAGCTACAAATAATATTATATTGCATTACATATTCCATAAGAACTTTATAACAGTATATTGCTGTTTCCTTTCCCCAAGCCTTTGTGTTATTGTCATAAAATTTACTTCTATATTTATCACAAACTCCAAAGTAAATTTTTATTATTTTTCCTTAAGCGGTTAATTTATCTTCTAAAGAGAACTTTAAAACAAGGAAAGTTTATATTTATCCATATATTTACCATTTTGTGCTTTTTATTCCTTTATGTAAGTCAAGATTTGCATCTGTTATTATTTTTCTTCTGCTTGAAAGACTTTAACACTCATGTAGTACACATCTACTGGTGATAAATTCTTTCAGCTTTTATAAGTTGGAAAGTCTTGGTCTTTATTTAAAGAAATATTTTCACTGAATATAGAATTATAGGCTGATTTTTTTGTTTTAGTCCTTTAAAAGACTTTGATACTGTCTTTTTTTATTGAGGAGAAATTGACATGACATAAAATTAGCATTTTAAAGTGAATAATTCATGGCATTTAATAAATTCCATGTTGTGCAACCATCACCTCTGTATAGCTCCAAAACATTTTCATCACCCCAAAAGGAAACCCCATACCGATTAAGCAGTTTCTTCCTATTCACCTCTCCCCACAAGCCCTGTCAACTACAAATCTGCATTTTGTCTCTGGATTTACTTATTCTGAATATTTCATGTAGGTGGAGTCAGACAATATCTGACCTTTCGTGTCTGGCTTCTTTCATTGAGATCTATGTTTTGGGGGTTCATCCACATTGAAGCATGTATCAATGCTTCATTCATTTTTATGGTTGAATAATATTCCATTGTATGTATATATTATAGTTTGTTTATCCATTCATTTATTGATGGACATTTAACCTGTTTTCATATTTTTGACTATTTGAATAGTGCTGTTATGAAGTTCCACTATCTTTTATCTTGCTTATTTCCAATAAGAAATCTGCTGTCATTCTTTGTTCCTTCATACATAGTGTATTTTTTTCTACCCCTTCTTGCTGTTTTTATGATTTTCCTTCTATCACTGTTTTTAAGCAATTTAGCTATGATAGGCCTAGTAATTCATTTCTTTTTTGGGGACTTCAATTACATGTGTATTAGGATATTTGAAATTGACCCACAGATCACTTATGCTCTCTGTTCATCATTTTATTGGGTCTTTTTTAATTCTCTGCTTCATTTCACATAGTATTTATTGCTCTAAGTTCATTGATCTTTTCATTTATAGTGTTGGAACATGTAAATTCCATTCAGTGTTTTTAATCTCAGACATGATATTTTTCATCTAAACAAGTTTAATTTGGGTCTTATTATATCATGAACGTCTCCCCTTCTCCTGTTTTCCTCTACTTTCTTGAGCACATATAGTTTAAACAATTTTAAAAAAATTGTATTTCATTTTCTACCATGTGCGTCTACTATGTGTGCCATTTCTCAGTTCTGATTGATTTTTTTTTCTTTCATTATAGGCTGTATTTTCCTGCTTTTTTGCATGCCTGACAGTTTTTTAAATTGAATTCCAGACATTGGGGATTTTGCCTTGTTGGATGCTGGATATTCTTTCATTTTATTTTTAAAAATATTCTTGAGCTTTGTAATAGTTATGCTACTTGGAAACAGTTTGATCCTTCTGAGGTTTGCCTTTAAGCTTTGTTAAGTAAAGCCAAAGTAGCCCTTATTCCGAGTGTGCTTTTATTCTTTACCCTTCATACCAATGCCCTGCTACTAAAGCGATACCCTTCTGCATACCCTGCCCTACCCTCTACATATTAGAAGGTTTTTCTATTCTAGCTGGTGGTAGCTCCGACTATTCCCAGCCCTGTGTTTAACTCTGGATTTTTATGTCTGTTCCTTTTAGGTGTTTTTTCTCTAGTCTCGGTTAATTTTCCTAACCTGCATACATTGATCGATATTCAGCTGAAAATTCAGGACAGGGTCAGGACAGAGTTGGAGGGGGTTCTGCAAAGCTTCAGAACTCTCTCTCTCTCTCTCTCTCTCTCTCTCTCTCTCTCTCTCTCTGTGCCATGCAAACTCTAGCTACCTTGGCCTTTATGAATGTCCATCTCTTGCCTTCTAAACTCTAGGAAACCACCAGGCTCTGCCTGGGTTCCTGCTCCCTGCACTGTAGCCTCAAACTCTCTAAGTAATAATCTTTAGCAATCATAAGTCTCACCTCATTTGTTTCCTTTTTTTTTTTTTTTTTTTTTTTTTCAGGGATCACTCTCCTGCATTGCTGACTGTTCCCACTGGAAGACTGTTGTTTTACATATTTAGTCAGTTTGTTTGGTCATTTAAGGCAAGAAGGTAAATCCAGTCAGTTGCTGTTACTCCACCTTGGTCAGAAATGGAAGTCCAAGTCCTTATTTCTTAACCTTTTGTTCTTTGTCTTTGCTTGGGCTTGGAGTCCTGTGAATGTAGGTGAGGCTCCTCTCTGGGCTTCAGATATGTATGGTTACTCCCAGAAATCAGAGAGTGCTTATGAATCATGAAGCCCAAGCCCCTGTTTGTACAAATAGGAAGGCTCAGGCTAGGAGAGCCAGGGGCTCTCCTAGGGTCACCAAATTTTCTTTGTGACTCCTGGACTGGGGCTCCCTCTACATAGCAGTTCATGTGCTGCATAATTTGCAAAGTGATGAATAAAACAGCCTAATCCTTTTTTAATTTTTAATTTTTGTGGGTAGATAGTAGGTGTATATATTTATGGGATACACAAGAGATTTTGACACAGGCATTCAATGTGTAATAACCACATCATGGAAAATGGGACATGCACTGCCTCAAGCATTTATACTTTGTGTTACAAACAATCCAGTTATATGCTCTTTTGGTTATTTTTAAATGTACAATTAAATTATTATTGAGTGTAGTCACCCTGTTGTGCTATCAAACACTAAGTCTTACTCATTCTTTATAATTTTTTTACTCATTAACCATTCCCATATCTCCCTCAACCCCTCCACTATCCTTCCCTTATGTCCATGAATTCAATTGTCTAGGTCTTTAGATCTACAAATAAGTGAGAACATGTAAGCTTTGTCTTTCTGTGCCTGCTTATTTCATTTAACATAATGACCTCCATTTCCATTCATGTTGTTGTAAATAACAGAGTCTCATATTATTATGGCTGAATAGTACTCCATTGTGTATATGTACCACATTTTCTTTATCCATTCGTCTGCTGATGGATACTTAGGTTGCTTCCAAATCTTAGCTATTGTGAACAGTGCTGCAACAAACATGGGAGTGCAGATGTCACTTAGATGTATGGATTTCCTTTCTTTTGGGTGTATACCCAGATTGCTGTATCATATGGTAGCTCTATTTTTAGTTCTTCGAGGAACCTCCAAACTGTTCTCCATAGTGATTGTACTAATTTACATTCCCACCAAGAGTGTGAGGGTTCCCTTTTCTCCACATCCTCACTAGCATTTGTTATTTCCTGTCTTTTGGATAAAAGCCATTTTAACTGGAGTAAGATGATATCTCATTATAATTTTGATTTGCATTTCTCTGATGATCCATGATGTTAAAAACATCTTCATATGCCTGTTTGCCATTTGGATGTCTTATTTTTTATTTTATTTTATAACATTTATTTTAAGTTCAGGGGTACATGTGCAGGTTTCTTATATAGATAAACTCATATCACAGGGCTTTGTCATACAGATTATTTGTTACCCATGTATTAAGCCTAGTACCTATTAGTTATTTTTTTATACTCTCCTCCTCCCACCCTCCACCCTCCAGTAGGCCCCAGTATCTGTTTTTCCCCTCTACATGCCATGTGTTCTCATCATTTAGCTCCCACTTATCAGTGACAACATGTAGTATTTGGTTTTCTGTTTCTGCATTAGTTTGCTAAGGATAATGGCCTCCAGCTCCATCTATGTTCATGCAGAGGACATGATCTCATTCTTTTTTATGGCTCCATAGTATTCCATGGTGTGTATAGATACTACGTTTTCTTTATCCATTCTGCCACTGATGGACATTTAGGTTGACTTCATGTCTTTGCTATTGTGAATAGTGCTACACTGAACATATATGTGCAGGTGTCTTTATGATAGAATGATTTATATTCCTTTGGGCATATACCCAGTAATGGGATTGCTAGGTCAAATGGTATTTGTATTTTTACGTCTTTAAGGAATCACCACACTGTTTCCATAATGGCTGAACTAATTTACACTCTCACCAACAATGTATAAGCGTTCCTTTTTCTCTACAACCTTTCCAGCACCTGATATTTTTTGACTTTTTAATAACAGCCATTCTGACTGGTGTGAGATGGTATCTCATTGTGGTTTTGATTTGCATTTCTCTAATGATCAGTGATGTTGAACTTTTTTTCATATGCTTATTGGCTGCATGTATGTCTTCTTTTGAGAAGTGTCTGTTCATGTCCTTTGCCCACTTTTTAATTAGCTTTTTTTCTTGTATATTTATTTAAGCTCCTTATAGATAATGGATATAAGACCTTTGTCAGATGCACAGTTTGCAAAATTTTTTCCATTCTATAGGTTGTCTGCTTACTCTGTTGATAGTTTCTTTTGCTGTGCAGAAGCTCTTTAGTTTAATTAGATCCCATTTGTCAAATTTTGCTTTTGTTACAATTTCTTTTGGCATCTTTGTCATGAAATCTTTGCCGTTCCTGTGTCTAGAATGGTATTGCCTAGATTGTCTTCCATGATTTTTATAGTTTTGAGTTTTACATCTAAGTCTTTAATCTATCTTGAGTTAATTTTTGTATATGGTGTAAGGAAGTGGTATAGTTTCAGTCTTCTGCATATGCCTAGCCTTTTATCCCAGTACCATTTATTGAATAGGTAGTACTTTCCCCATTGCTTGTTTTTGGTGACTTTGTAGAAGATTAGACAGTTGTAGGTGTGTAGCCTTATTTCTGGGTTCCGTATTCTGTTCCATTGGTCTATGTGTCTGTTTTTGTACTAGCACAATGCTGTTTTAGTTACTGTAGCCCTGAAGTATAGTTTGAAGTTGAGTAGCCTGATGCCTCCAGCTTTGTTCTTTTTGCTTGGGATCGCCTTGGCTATTTGGGCTCATTTTTTAGTTCCATATAAATTTTTAAATAGTTTTTTTTTTGTAGTTCTGTGAAGAATATCTTTGGTAGTTTGATAGGAATAGCATTGAATCTATAAGTTGCTTTGGGCAGTATGGCCATTTTAACAATATTGATTCTTCCTATCCATAAGCATGAAATGTTTTTACATTTGTTTGTGTCATCTCTGATTTTTCTGCGCAGTGTTTTGTAGTTTTCCTTGTGGAGATCTTTCACCTCCCTGGTTAGCTGTATTCCTAAGCATTGTATTCTTTTTGTGGCAATTGTGAATGGGAATGCCTTCCTGATTTGGTTGTTGGCTTGGCTATTGTTGGTATATAGGAATGTTAGTGATTTCTATACATTGACTTTGTATCTTGAGACTTTGCTGAAGTTGTTTATCAGCTGAAGGAGCTTTTGGGCTGGAACTATGGGGTTTCCTAGATATAAGATAATGTCGTTTGCAAACAGGGATAGTTTGACTTCCTCTCTTCCTATTTGGAGGTCCTTTATTTCCTTATCTTGCCTAATTGCTCTGGCCAGGACTTGTAATACTATGTTGAATAGGAGTGGTGACAGCGAGCATCCTTTTCTTGTGCCAGTTTTGAAGGGGAATGCTTCCAGACTTTGCCCATTTAGTGTGATGTTGGCTGTGGGTTTGTCATAGATGGCTCTTATTATTTTGAGGTATGTTTCTTTAATACCTAGTTTGTTGAGAGTTTTAAATATGAAGGGTGTTGAATTTTATCAGAAACCTTTTCTGCACCTATTGAGATAATCATTGGTTTTTGTCTTTACTTCTGTTTATGTGATGAATCACATTTATTGATTTGTTTATTTTGAACCAACATTGCGTCCCAGAGATAAAGCCTACCTGATCATGGTAGATACACTTTTTGATATGCTGCTGGATTCAGTTTGCCAATATTTTATTGAAGATTTTTGCATCTATGTTCATCAAGTATGTCTTCTTTTGAAAAATGTCTATTTTAAATCTTTTGCCCATTTTAAAATCAGATTATTAGATTTTTTTCCTATAGAGTTGTTTGAGCTCCTTATATATTCTGGTTATTAATCCCTCATCAGATGGATAGTTTTCAAATATTTTCTCCCATTCTATGGGTTGTCTCTTCACTTTGTTGATTTGTGGTGAGGGTGGGCTGTGCAGAAGCTTTTTAACTTGATGTGATCCCATTTGCCCATTTTGCTTGGTTGTCTGTGTTTGTGGGGCATTATTCAAGAAATTTTTGCCCAAACCAATGTCTGGAGAGTTTCCCCAATGTTTTCTTGTAGTAGTTTTTATAGTTTGAGGTCTTAGATTTAAGTCTTTAATCAATTTTGATTTGATTTTTATATATGGTGAGAGACAGGGTCTAGTTTTATTCTTATGTATACAGATGTCCAGTTTTCCCAGCATCATTTATTGAAGAGACTGTCTTTTCCCCAATATATGTTCTTGGCACTTTCGTTGAAAATGAGTTTACTGAAGGTGTGTGAGTTTGTTTCTGGGTTCTCTATTATGTTCCATTAGTGTATATGTCTGTTTTTTGTTTGTTTGCTTTTATTTTTCAGGCAGAGTCTCACTCTGTCACCCAGGCTGGAGTGCAGTGGCATGATCTTGGCTCACTGCTACCTCCATCTCCCAGGTTCAAGTGATTCTCCTGACTCAGCTTGCCGAGTAGTTGGGGTCACAGGCTGGCTAATTTTTGTATTTTTAGAAGAGACAGAGTTTCACCATGTTGGCCAGACTGGTCTCAAACTCCTGGCCTCAGGTGATCTGCCCACCTTGGCCTCCCAAAGTGCTGGGATTAAAGCATGAGCCACTGTGCCCAGCCTACATGCTTATTTGTATGCCAGTACCATGCTGCTTTGGTTACTATATCTCTGTAGTATAATTTGAAGTCAGGTAATGTGATTCCCCTAGTTTTGTTCTTTTTGCTCAGGATAGCTTTGGCTATTCTGGGTCTTTTATGGTTTCCTATTTATTTTAGGATTCTTTTTTTCTATTTCTGTGAAGAATATCATTAGTATTTTAATAGGGATTGTGTTAAATCTGTAGATTGCTTTGAGTAATATGGACATTTTAACAACATTGTTTCTTCTAATCCATGAGCATGGACTGTCTTTCCATTTGTGTCCTGTTCAATTTCTTTCATCAGGGTTTTATAATTTTAATTGTAAAGATCTTTTGCTTCTTTGGTTAATTCTCAGATAATTTAATTTTACTTGTGGCTCTTGTAACTGGGATTTTTTTTTTCATATTGTTCACTGTTGGCATATAGATATGCTGCTGATTTATGTATGTTGATTTTGTATCCTGCAACTTTTCTGAATTTTTAAAATCAGTTCTAATAGTTTTTTTGGTGGAATATTGAGTTTTTTTTCCAAATGTAAGATTATATCATCTGCAAACAGGATAATTTGACTTCTTCCATTCCAGTTTGGGTGCCCTTTATTTCTTTCTCTTGTTTGATTGCTCTAGATAAGACTTCCAATACTATGTTGCATAACAGTGGTGAAAGTGGGCATCCTTGTCATGTTCCAGATGTTATAGGAAAGCCTTTTCATTTTTCCCCATTCAGTATGATACTGGCTGTGGTTCTGTAATATCTGGCTTTTATTATGTTGAGGTATATTCCTTTTATACCTAGTTTTTAAAGGATTTTTATTATGAAGAGATGTTGAATTTTATTAAATGCATTTTCAGCATCATTTGAAATGATCATATGTTTTTTTGTCCTTTATTCTGTTGATATAATGTATCACTTTGATTGATTTGCATATATTGAACTATCCTCTCATCCCAGAGATAAATCCCACTTGGTCACGATGAATGATCTTTTAAAATGTATTGTTGAATTCAGCTTGCTAGTATTTTGTTGAGGATTTTTGCATCAATATTTATCAGAGATAATGACTTGCAGTCTTTTTTTGATATGTCCTGGTCTGGTTTTTTGATACGTCCTGGCCAGGGTAACAATGGCCTCATAGAATGAGTTTGGAAATATTCCCTCTTCTTCTATTTTTCAGAATAGTGTGAGTAGGATTGGTATTATATGCTCTTCTTCAAATGTTGGTAGAATTCAGCAGTGAAGTCATCAGACCCCAGGCTTTTCTTTACTAGGAGACTTTTTATTACATCTTCTATCTCACTGCTTGTTATTAGTCTTTTCAGATTTTGGATTTCTTTTTGGTTCAATCTTGGTAGGTGTATGTGTCTAGGAATTTATCCATTTCCTCTAGATTTTCTCTTCTACTGGCATATAGTAGCTGCTAATGATCTTTTGAATTTTGGCAGTATCAGTTATAATGTCTCCTTTTTCATCTCTGATTTTATTAGAGTCTTCTTTTTTCTTTTCTCAGTTAGGCTAAAGGTTTGTCTATTTTGTTTGTCTTTTCAAACAAACTTTCAGTTTCATTGATCTTTAGTATTTTTTTATTTCAATTTATGTATTTCTGCTCTGATCTTTATTATTTCTTTTCTTCAATTTCAGATTGGTTTTCTCTTACTTTTTTAGTTCTTTAAGACACATTGTTAGGTTATTTATTTGAAGTTTTTCTTCTTTTCTGATGTAGGCACTAATAGCTATAAATTTCCCTCTTGGTACTCCTTTTGCTGTATCCTGTAGGTTTTGGTATGTTGTGTTCCCATTATCATTTGTTTCAAGAAATGTTTTGATTTCTTTCATAATTTCTTTATTGGCCCACTTGACATTCAGGAGCATATGAAACAGTCTAATCTTGAAGGGAGGAGGTTAATTCATTATAAACACTTTAAAATCTTAATCTTTTCCTATCCCATTTTTTTCAGTGTAAAACTATCATAATAACCCAGGGTACATTTAAATTTAACCTTGATAATATGTAGTAGAGGTTGTAGCCTTGAATTTAAAGTGTTTGTGATAATTAGAGTGTGTTGCATATTTAACAAATATTGATTTAGCCCCGATTTATGTCAGGTCCAAAGGCAGATGCTGGGGATTCAAAGATGAATCAGATATAGTATCTGCCCTTAAGAAACTCAGTTCACTGGAGATCTTGATGTGGAAACAAATAGATTTTCTGTCTTATTGGTCAGCACAGAGATAAGGAAAGCCCAGATCAAGGGTGTGTAACCCCAAGACTGGGAATTTAGGGAAAATCTCCCAGAAAAAGTTATCGGAACAGAATCAGGAAAGAAGAGAGTGGTCGGAAGGTCTCTGGATTTGTGTTTATCTGGGCATTAAGATGCAGCTTGCCTCCTGTTGTTGCATTTCTTGTTTCATTGTATTTTTCCCATAAAATAGTTTTAAAATCCTCCCATGCCACTTTGACTGTGATTTGGCTGCATGTGCCTGAAACAGCCTGGCACATAGCAAATACCTAAAAAATTTTTGTCAGATGATGGATGGATGGGTGGATGGATGGATGGACTGATGGACAAGCTGTGCTCACACTGAATTCCCTCCCAAGGTGACTGTGGATTCGCAGCCTGTGTGGCCACCTGTGAGCAGGTATGGGTTCAGAATCGAGGACACAGGCCACATGTACATGATCCTGACTCCCTCACACATCCAGATCCAGTGGCTCCACAGCTCAGGACTCATGATCGTGGAGGCCAGCAAAGCCAGCAAGGCCCAGGGCCATGGCCTGTGTGGTAAGGTGGGACCCAGCTGGGGAAAGACAATGTTTTCCAGGTCAACCTCTGCCTCCAGACATAATTCCTTCTGGAGCAGGAAAGGCTGTAACAGAATACCAGGCCAGAGGTGGGAGCAGGAGAGCTGCCAGGGCAGGGAAGCCTAATGTCTTGTGTCCTGGGGCCAAAGCTGCCAGTAGGGAGATAGTAGGGGCTGCAGGGACTCACCTAGTTGTCACTTCAGCCGGGATTGTCTGTCAGCTTCCCTGACAGCCTCCTAAAGTTGGATAATCCTCTCCATCTGCATGAGCCTGGGCATTTCACAAAGCACTTCCACACTCTTATCTCACTTATTCCTGGTAATCCACACAACAGCACTGAGAGATGGCCGTTGGTATCCCCACCGAACCAAAGAAGAAAAGGGGTTCAGAGAGATTAAGTAGCTTAGCTAAGGGCACACAACAGAGTTGCCACAATACACAGAACTAGTGCTCTTCAGACCACAACATAATTGCAGAGAGCATGTCCTAAGGGATTGAATGTATTGTCATAAGGAAAAGAGCTACAGGACAAGCCTGGATGTGGGCTGCTGCTCATTTCTGGGGCATAAGTACATGGACACTCATAGGGCACTCCATGACAGGCTACCATGATTGTCATTATGGGTAAGCTAGAAACACTCATGACACATACACGCACACACACATACACCCTCCATCCTCCACCTGCAGCCCTGGTGATCATTCACACTTTCATATTCATGGCTCTCTGCATTCAAAATGCCCTCTACACATGCACTAACACATGCAGGTCAGCTCCATGCTCATTCTTTCCTTTGTTCAACGCGTATTTGCCATGTACCAGGCACTAGGGATAAAACAGTGAACAAAACAGACAAAATTCCTGTTTTATGATGCTTCTTACACCAAACACTTCTTACACACATGCCACCATCACCACCACCACCACCACCATCACTACCACCACCATTACCATCACTACCATCATCTTTTTCTCACCATTTCTTCCTTCTCTTCTGTTCATTCCCAGCAAATGGCACTGTGGTCAGCAGTACCCTGGTGAGCCAACTCCTCCCTAGGATACCTTTGTGTCACCCCTCACTGACTTAAAGCCTAGACCCAAAGTGTGACCATGGGGACCGTTAATAAGATATGAGAATTTGCCTTTAATTATGCTTTATATTCACAGAATGGTGGTTAGAGGTGTTGAAGCAGAAGTCAGATCATTTATATCTCCATTTTATTTGACAGAACAAATGATAGCTGGGCACCCTGCTAGAAAAACTTGGGGGAGTGCTGAGATAAATGAGAATCTAAAAGAAAATGAGTCTTTGCGCTCAAAGAGCTACAATCTTTTGTGAAAGGCTGACCTGCAAGCCAGTGACTGTTACACAGATTTTGGAAGGTCATGGGTGGTGCATCTGAGGCATCCTTGAAGTAAGGACATCTGAGAAAGTATTTCAGGCAGAGGGAGCAGCTTGAGCAGAGTTGTGGGCAGGAAAGTGTGTGTCTGGAGCACATAGATGGTTTGTGAGAGTTGAGACCAGAAGTTTAGGTCACATTAAAACCTGGGACAGATAAATTTCACCCTTACCCCCATCTCAGTGCCTTAACCCAACAGAAGCTTATTTCTGGCATACATAAGTTCCCAAATGGATAGCAATGATTCAGAGATCCAGATTCCATCTATCTTCTGGTTCTGCCATGTTAACATGAGTCTCCAAATTCACAGGAGAGGAGGCAGTTGGGAAGGTTTTATGGACTAGGCCTGGAGGTGGTACTCATCACCTTCACTCACATGCCATTGACTGGGACTCAATCAGATGATCTCACCTAGCTGCAAGGGCGTCTGGGAAGAATACACTGATGGCCCAGGAAAAAGAGGGAACAGTTGTTATAATTAGCTAGCAGTCACTGCTAAAGCAGATTTTTTGGGGGGTAGCTTTTTATTTTGCTGAAATATAGCAAAACTTATAAAAATTTGGAACTTGCAAAGATAGCATAAGATAATGTATACCTTTTACCCAGATCTACCAATGGTTCACATTTTACCCCATTTGCTTTTCTCCTTCTCTCTCTCTCTGTGTATACACTTTTATATGCACATTATCTATATATGCATTTTTCAGAACCATTTGAAAATAACTTCAAGACATCGTATCCCTTTACCCCCTAAATACATGTGTATTTCCAAAGAATAAAGACATTTTCTTTTATAGCAGGTTTCCTAGTTTCCCTTCACTTAATTTCCCTCATCTATAAAATGGGGATAATTCTATTATTGACCTCAAAGAACTGTGAGGAATACAATAAGTGAGAGCTGACGACATGAGTGTGGTAGTGATGATCGTGGCTGCTGGGATTGTTTGGCCCCTTTCAGGTATCTGTGATGGAGATGCAGCCAATGACCTCACCCTGAAGGATGGCTCGGTGGTGGGTGGGGCTGAGGATCCTGCTCCCTTTCTGGACAGCTGGCAGGTGCCCAGCTCCCTGACCTCGGTGGGCCAGACCCGCTTCCGCCCAGACAGCTGTGCCACAACTGACTGCTCACCCTGCCTTCGCATGGTGTCCAACCGCACCTTCAGTGCTTGCCACCACTTTGTATGTGCCAACTGGGTCCAGCGTTGGGGGCACCTCCTAGGCTAACTGGGGATGGCAGTACCTACTTGCAGAGGCTCATTGTTCCTTCTGGGCAGGGAGGGGAGGAGTTGGGTCCTGGGATGTGTGGCATCAGAGTAAGCAGCACTGCCTGATGCGTATGCCCAGGTGTCTCCAGAATTGTTCTGTGAGCTGTGGATCCGGGACACCAAGTACGTGCAGCAGCCCTGCGTGGCCCTGACTGTGTATGTGGCCATGTGCCACAAATTTCACGTGTGCATTGAGTGGCGGCGTTCTGACTATTGCCGTGAGTTTGGGGGGCCAGGGGTACCCTCCTTTGTGACTATTGCTCCCATCCCCTGTTAAAGTGGGAAAAGGCTCCCTGATATAAATTCATGTACAGTTTCCCAGGTTTACTCATTCATGCATTTATTGCATTAGTAAATTTATAAATATTTTATATGTTTAATTTATATTTAATTTTTATATTAAATATAAAAGTATATACTTTTTATATTAATGAACTTATTATAATTCATATGAATATATTAGCACATAGTAATTGTATTGTCATTTAGTATTTGCTTTCTTTGCATCTCTTCTCTGAAAGTGGAGCCTGCAACCATCGCCCCCTCCCAGCGTGGTTTTGAGGTTGTTGGGGAGAGTGTGCCGAGTGCTCACATAGGCCTCCCCCACCCTCCCGACACCGTCCAGTACATCTTAGCTCCCTCTGCTTCTTTTTTGCTCATCTTTCTCTTCTTGCAGTCTTTCCCCTCTTTCCTGCAGAAAGGAGATGAGATCTGCCTCCTCCTCCCCCAATTAGGTTTGACTGGTGGGGTCTACAGGGGTGGCCTGGGGTAAAGTAGCTTGATTTATAAATGTGAGCACATCCAGAAAGGCTGGGATCAGCTCACAGGAGGGCCGCACCCACAATATGACAAGTAAAAGAGGAAAAGACAAAAGTCCTCTTGGGTTGTGTTCTTCACACTGTGGATTCCAACTTAGTGAGAATGAAATCAGTTTAGGGGTCAGCACCAGCATTTAAAAAATACAATAGAATAGAATGAAAAACACCAGTGTGTATTGCTCATAGAAAGTTAGTGTTATTTTGTAAAAGAGATTTTTTATTTTATATAGAAGCAGTTTTCAATACTAAATACTCTGAAATCACTCAAGGAACTTGAAAATGCATGGACCCCACAATCAGAGATTCAGTTGGCCTGGGGCGGGCTCCCTACAATGGTATCTCAAAACTTCCAAGGGATTCTTGTGTAGTTGAACTGGAGGACCACTGTTCTACATGCTTGTGTGTATTGGGCCACAGCGTAATATCTACTTTTTGCAGTCAAGGAAGTTTGAAAACACTGATCTAGAGCAAGGGGTTGGCAAACCTTTTCTGTAAGGAGCCAGATAGCAAATATTTGATGCTTTGTGTGCCATATGGTCTCAGTCATAATCCTCAACTCTACCTTTTTAGTATGAAAACAGCCTTAGACAGAATATATATAAAGGAACAGGCATGACTGTGTTCCAATAAAACTTTGTTTGCAAAAAACAGACAGTGGGCTGGATTTGGGCTGTGGGCTGTACTTTGCTGAGTCCTGATCTAAGGAAGGAGGTGATGTCACCAAGCCCTTTGACTTAAACACTCTCTGCTGAGCCGTGGATGACACTCTGAACCCCCTCCTCATCCCTTCCTGTTCTTTCGGCCCTCAATGGGGAGCCCTGCCTAGGGTCTGAGGTAGGCCTGATGCCAACTGTGCCCTTGCAGCCTTCCTGTGCTCCAGTGACTCCACATACCAGGCATGTGTGACGGCCTGTGAACCCCCCAAGACATGCCAGGATGGGCTGCTAGGCCCTCTGGACCCAGAGCACTGCCAGGTGCTGGGTGAGGGCTGCGTCTGCTCCGAGGGCACCATCTTACACCGGCGCCACTCCGCGCTCTGCATCTCGGAGGCCAAGTGCGGTAGGTTTCTCCTCTCCCTGGGCAGGGTCTCCAAAGTTGACCTCGCCTCCTGCTGACCATGGCTGAGACCCATCTGTAACCTTCCAGGTCTGCTTAGGGGTGGTTAGTACCCCAGGGAGAGTCTAGCCTGGGAAGGTCTGGCGTCCCCACCTTCCTCAGTCCCCTGCACCCTGCCATGCCCCTCTGCAGCCTGCACTGACAGCATGGGGGTGCCGAGGGCCCTGGGGGAGACCTGGAACAGCTCCCTCAGTGGCTGCTGCCAGCAACAGTGCCAAGCCCCAGACACCATCGTTGCGGTGGATCCGGGCTGCCCCGGCCCCCGCCCTGAGAGCTGCCTGCGATTTGGGGAGGTGGCCTTGCTCCTACCCACCAAGGATCCCTGCTGCCTGGGGACTGTCTGTGGTGAGTGTCTGCCTTCACTTCCTTGGACCTCAACTGTAAAACAGCTAAAAGCCTCCAGCCCTGCACACTCTGTCCAGTGGATGAGAGAATGCCTGGGGGCAGGGGTAGAGGCTCAGGAGCCAGTGCAGGGAGTGCTGTGGAGCCAGGCAGCCTGGCCACTCTTCCTCCCCCACCTGTAGCCATGTGGCCTCAGGCAAATCAGTTCACATCCTCTGTGCCTTCGTTCGTTCTCCCGGGACATGAGCTGACAATCGGGCCCATTTTTGGGGTTGCTGTGAGGTGGGGCGCATGTTGACAAATGTTAGGTCTTGCTGCTCTTCTGTCCCAGTTCTGAACACTTGTGTGACCCTCAAAGCCTCATCTAGGAGTGTGGGTCCTGGGGGCAGTGGGGAGGAGTGGGGCCAGGTGTCCAGGGGCTAGCCAGTGCTGGACAGCAGTGGGGACATCCAGCCTCCAGGTGACAGGCCCTGTGGTCTCTGGGCCAGTGTGTAACCAGACTCTGTGTGAGGGCCTTGCCCCCACCTGCCGCCCAGGCCACCGCCTCCTCACCCATTTCCAGGAGGACTCCTGCTGCCCCAGCTACAGCTGTGGTGAGAGGCCTGGGGCGGGGAGGGTGGGGACGGGCTGAGGGCAGTGGGGGGAGGACGACTCTGGGGGCAGGTGCCCAGGTGTGGCCAGGCGGGTTCCTCTCCCAGCACCTAAATCCAGCCTTTTCCCCAGAGTGTGACCCAGATCTCTGCAAGGCAGAGCTGGTCCCCAGCTGCCGACAGGACCAGACCCTGATTGCGGGCCGCCTGGGGGACTCCTGCTGCACCTCCTACTTCTGCGGTGGGTCACCGCCAGGGCACACAGCCAGATCATGGTCTGCCAGCCTCACCCCTGTGTCCTTGGGCAGCTGGGAGGAAAGGCTGGGGGGTCTTCAGATGGGGTGGGCAAAGGGAGAAAGACAAGCTCACTGTCCAAGAAAGAGGGTGGGAGGAAGAGGGTACCGGCCCCGTGTTACCCCCTAGATGACTGAGCAATAGGAAACTGGTGCTTGTTCAGTGTAGTGGATGAGAGGGATGCCTCTCAGTGGACAAGAGGGAGAACTTTCAGATTCTGATTCCAGAACGGATCACATGAGACCATGAGATGCTGCTATTAGCTTAGCTCCTGCCACACCTGGGTTGTGGAGGAGCCCCTACCTACTATGTGCTAAGCCCCTATGCAGGGACTGCTGTTACAGCATTGACCCTCTTTCCCCTCAGCTTGTGGTGACTGTCCAGATCCCATCCCCGAGTGTCAGGAAGGGGAGGTGCTCACTGTGCACAGGAACACCACAGAGCTCTGCTGCCCTCTGTACCAGTGTGGTGAGTCCTGGCTGGGCACACAATGGGCCATGGTGGGAAGGGGCCCTTCACAGAGTCCTCGCCCCAGGACCAGTGGGGGTTGACTGGGGGCAACAGAGCGGGTGTGAGCTCTGGAGGGCTGAGCAGCTGAAGCCAGGATGAGTGCAGGCCCACCTGAAGAAGCTGGGTCAGCCTGTCAGGCTGGAAGGTGGGAGGTCCAAGCCTGTCTCCTCCATGGAGGCTCCCGAGGGCAGACAGAGGCTTGGGTCGAAGGACAAATGCTTGGGTCCCCCCATTCCCACAGCACTGATAAGAGGTCCTCATTCCCCGACTGACCCAAGGCCCCCCCCTTCAGGGTCCCTTTCGCCACTGTGTCGCCATAGTGCTGGTTTCTGGAGGCTATATCACAGAAGGCCCCATGCTGCAAAGCCTCTGAAACTCTTTTATTTTGCAATGATAAAAAAAGGATGCCTTTTCCAATATTTTTATAGGACCTGGTACCTGTATGTATGATACTATACATACATGTAGACATGGATAGTATGTACATATTATGTACTGTGTTCATAGTACCTTGATAGAGAATGCACTGTGTACATAGAACCTCAGTAGTAACTATTAAGCATAGTGCAGCCAGCATTATGGACCGTTTGCTTTAACGGATGAAAATGAACAAAATGGTTTGATTTAACTATGACTCAATTTACAAAAATTGCTTTACACACGGCTAATAGGAGAAGTATGACATTTTTTCTTACCCAGAGCAGAGTAGGAGATGGGCCTCCATCAGGACACCCAAGGACCGCCCTGATTGGTTCAATGTCAAGAGCCACCTCGGAAAAAATGTAGGCTCCCATCCCATGAGAGTTGCCCAGATGACCAGGCCCCACCTGACCAGGAGCTGTTTGGCCACTTGCCACAGTATTTGCAAGACTGATCTGGGCAGAGATTCACTAACCTTTCTCCTTCCCTTCTGTCTTTCTCTTTCTGTCATCACCTCACCCCTGAGCCATCCTTCTGTATTCACATTTCTTTCCATGTTTCTCGAGAGGCAGCCTAGTCATGTGGATGGAGTATGGGCATAGTCAGTCAGCCTCCAAGCCTCAGTTCCGCTCTCTACCAGCTGTGTGGCCCAGGGCAACTTACTCACTCTCTGAGCTGAGGTTGCTCCTTTGTAAAATGGTGATGCTAGTATTTGCCTTGAGGGGCTGTTGTGGAGATTAGAGATAATTTATGTGAAGGACCTAATGGTCCTTGGTATGCGGTAGGTGCTCAAAAACAGAGGCTGTTGATATGATCACTTTCTCCCAATCTTCATCATACTTTTACATGACAAAAGCACTGTATGTGCGTTGTAGAAAGTACACGTTCCAAGTAAATGCAAGAAAATGAAAATACCATCTTCCCACCTGCTGGATAATTCCATTGCCAATGCTTCAGTGGATACTTACCCTTCCAGATTCTCTCTATGCCTTCAAGTAGATGTAGTTTACCAAAATCAGCTCATTCTGGACATGCTCTTTTTTTTTTTTTTTTTTTTTTTTGAGA
>NW_022436987.1:12757137-12824583 GCF_009761245.1 Sapajus apella
TTGTTTGTCCAATCCAGGATCCTGTCCAGGACCATGCGTTATAATGATGTGCCTCACGTCTCTCTTACCCTAGCACAGGTCCCTTTTCCTGTAGGGCCTCCCACTGTGGAGTCCAGGCCATGATCCTGCAGAGTCCTGCCTTCTGGACTTAGCCAGTTGCTTTCTTTCGGAGCTGCTTACCTGTTACATAGGCCTCTGTGCTTCCTAAAACCGAAAGTTCCATCTAAGACTTGATGAGTTCAAGTTAAAAATTTGGGGCTAGACAGTATGTGTGTGAGCTTCATAGCATATCACATCAGGTGCCAGACACTGGGTGAGCCACTAGAACTGATGTTCACGTTGGCCCAGATTAGGGTGGTGGCCGTGGTCCTAAGATCTCTCCATTTTACATTTTTCCTCTTCCAACCAGAAAATAGCCTATTACTTTGGCACCATAAGAATGTCCTTCTCCCTCATTTTTTGGAACACCATTTGATAATCCTTGCTTGTGCCAATAACTTTATTAGTAAATCAAGTAAGTATTATGGTTTTCAGATCCTCACCTTCAGTGCTGACCGTTGCCCCTCCCTATCCATCAAAATGTTGCACCCTGGGCGTTCCCTCACCCCTTGCCTTGTTCTCTCAGCAAATGAGAATGGCCAAGGAATCCAGAAGTGAGAAAAGTCAGCCTGAAGACTAGGAAGAAAGGAAGTGTGGGCCCTGCAGGATAGCGTCCACTGAACTGGGCAGGCTCAGGTGGGCCCCAGGTGGATGACGTTTCCACACAGTGGGAAACGTTGTGTTGACAGAGCAGGATGGTCCTCATTCACAGACCTTACCCTAATGGCTGGCTCTCCTCTGACCACCTCTTGCAGGGTGACTCCAGGCTGGGGAGCCCCAGTTTAATGAGCCTGAGGTTCTGACCCTATCACATCACCAGTGCCTCACAGGCACAGCACCAGGACCTGAAGTAGCTCCCCAGGGAGATTTTGGGTGCCCAGACTCTTCCCTGGGGCTCCAAGGACAGTGGGGGGTCACTAAGGAGGAAGCAAGGGGTAGCCCCTCTTAGCCAGCATTGCCCTTCTGAGGATTCACAGCCCCGGGTGTCTGTGACTGACGCATCACCTGCCTCTCCTTTCCCACAGTGTGTGAGAGCTTTCGCTGTCCCCAAGTGCAGTGTGGCCTGGGCACTGCCCTGGTGGAGGTGTGGAGCCCCGACCGCTGCTGCCCCTACAAGTCCTGTGGTAAGTCGGTGGTCAGGACAGCCCCTCCAGCTGGAGATCCAGTAGCCCTGCTGAGGAGAGGGGCTGGGGGAGCCCTGCCCACCACTGTCCACTTTTCTCAGATCCATCCCCTGCAGAGTCTCTAGCAGAAGCCCCAGAATCAGCTTCCTCCTGCATCGGCTCTCTGAGTGCTGAGTGTTCCTACAGACTTTTCCCTCTAGGATAAAAGAAGGAAAAAGCAAGTTGCCCATTCCAAAGAGGGTTTACATCTTAAAAAGTCCTTACAGCAGCCACCTTTAACAAAAACAATTTTTTTATGAGACGAAGTTTTGCTCTTGTCACTCAGGCTGGAGTGCAATGGTGCGATCTTGCTCACCACAACCTCCACCTCCTGAGTTCAAGCGATTCTCCTGTCTCAGCCTCCCAAGTAGCTGGGATTACAGGCATGTACCACCACACCCGGCTAATTTTGTATTTTTAGTAGAGTTGGGGTTACTCCATGTTGATCAGGCTGGTCTCAAACTCCCGACCTCAGGTGACCCACCCGCCTCGGCCTCCCGAAATATTGGGATTACAGGTGTAAGCCACCACGCCCTGCCTCAAAAACATAATTTTTGTTAAAATTCACCTCACATCCTTTTGGGAAACAGGTGGGAATGTCAGTGATCAATAATAAAAACCAGTGAATTTTATATAAAAATGTGATTTTTAAAGAGTCAAGAAGCTCTATTTTGCATCTGGATATTTTGTGTGTCTTTTTCCAGGCTTCACTGGAATGTAAACTTCATGAAGGCAGGGATTTTAGTCTGTTTCATTCATTGCTATGTCCCCAGAGTACAGAATAAAGCTCAGTATATAGTAGATGCTTAAAACTATTTGTTGCATGAATGAGTGACTCAGAAGAGTGTTCACAGCGACTCTGGCCTGGAGTGCTCAGACCCTGATGCAGCTGGAGCAGTGGACTCTTAAGTTTGTTAGCAGTGCTCAGCCATCAGCTCGCTCACAGCTAAGACCTGCTATGGGGAAAGGCTGGGAGCAGCAAAACTGAGCTTGCGGGAACATGGATGTGGGAAATGTAGGTGGTCAGAAGTTCCACCCGTGCCATGTTTATTCCCGGAGAGGCCCTGCCTCTGCTCTAGAATAGGCTCTGGACCAGGTGGAAGGATGAATCCAGGTGACAAAAGGAAACCTGTGATTGGCCCACCTGTCTATATTTATCCTTACTCCACACCCAGTGGAGAGCTTGGTGTTCAGAAACCATCACTGCTCATCTGCCTAACCAGGGGAGCTGCAGGCCTCCTTCTGCCTCCAGGGATGGAAGGAGGCTGATCTTTGGGCCTCTTCCTCTCCTCTCCCAGGCCTGGCCTGGAGCTGGGGATTCAGAGGAGGGTGTGTGCCAGCAGTGAGAGGTCCAGGGTACCCAGGGGATTTCCACCTGGACATCTCTGATGAAGTGGGGCCTGGTCCCTTGTGTTTTTCAGAGTGTGACTGCGACACAATCCCAGTGCCCCGGTGCCATCTGGTATGGAGACCTCCTCCAACACTCCCTGGTCTGCTCCCCTTTCCTTTCCTCTCTATCCCCTTCCCTAGAGAACCTGCTCCTTTAATCTACTACAAGGAACCCAGGGTTGCAAGTCAGCAGTCTTATCCCAGCCTCCGCCACTGGCTTTCTGGGTATGGTGCCCTCCTTTGTAAAGTGGGCATAATCATGCTTTAGAGTTGTGGTAAGGATTAAGTATAATGATGATGATGAAAATTATCATGAAGGTGATGGTGATGATGCTGATGGTGGCAATGATGGTGGGGACAGTGAGGATGGTGGTGGTGGTGACAATGGTGATAGTGCAATGATGATGGTGGTGATGGGGATGGTGAGGATGATGGTGGTGGTGATGGTAATAACACAGTGGTGATGGTGGTGGTGGAGACAGTGAGAATGATGTTGATGGTGGTGATAGTGATAATGCAGTGGTGATGGGGACGGTGAGGATGATGGTGGTGGTGATGGTGATAATGCAGCGGTGACGGTGGTGGTGGTGATGCTGGTGGTGGGGATGGTGAGGATGATGGGGATGGTGATGGTGATAATGCAGTGGTGATGGTGGTGATGGGGACGGTGAGGATGATGGTGGTGGTGGTGATGGTGATAATGCAGTGGTGATGGTGGTAGTGGGGATGGTGAGGATGATGGTGGTGGTGGTGAAGATGATAATGATGATGATGACAATGACAATCATGACAGTAGCTGATGTTTATTGAGAGCTTACTAAATGCCAGGAACTTTCCTAGGCCTTTCGTGTATTATTTATTCTCACGACAACCCAATGAGGTTGATTCTATTGTTTTCTCAATTCTGCAAATGAGGAAGCCAAGGTTAAGGTCATGAAGCTAGTATATCACAGAGCCAGGGCTGACACCCAGGAAATCTGTCTCTAGAAACCATGCCCTTAGCCACCAGGCTGCATGGCCACTGAGGGAAGTGAAAATACTTTAAGAAATGTGAAGTCATTTTACAGTCCTTTTCTGAATTATATGTAACCCTCCCCACTCCAGCACACATTTCCTCTCACTCTGTCTGCCATCCCTCTCCTCCTTCTCTTAAAATTGCTGAAGAAAGGTGAGAAGTAGTGTGAGCCAGCCGGGGCTTTGTCCCTCACTGAGAAAGGGGAGGACACTGGATGGCATTCCTCATCAGGGAGGCCCAGGGACTAAGCTTCCAGGGTGCTGAGGGGCCCCAGGCCTGCCAGCTCCCCCTCCTGCCCACCACAGGGAGGGACTGACATAGAGAGGGCCCAGGTGGCAGACTGCTCCTGAGGGCCAGGCTGTCCCCGACCCTGGGGTGCTGACTGCCTCTGCTCCACCCAGTGGGAGAAATCCCAGCTGGACGAGGAATTCATGCACAGCGTGGAGAATGTGTGTGGCTGCGCCAAGTACGAGTGTGGTGAGTGGGGGAAGCCTCAGGGGAGAGGCAGGCTTGGGGGGTGCGGGTGTCTGGGCTCTGGACAACCCTGGCCACCCTGCATGCCCATCCAGTGAAGGCCCCGGTGTGTCTGAGCCGCGAGCTGGGCGTGATGCAGCCGGGCCAGACAGTGGTGGAGCTCTCGGCAGATGGCGTGTGCCACACCTCCCGCTGCACCACCGTGCTTGACCCTCTCACCAGCTTCTACCAGATCAACACCACCTCGGTGCTGTGTGACGTCCACTGCGAGGCGGTAGGGTGCAGCCCAGGGTAGGTGGGTGGGGTCAGGAGGGCTGCCCTGGCAGACTCCGGGTGCTCCAGGAACCAGAGGGGCCCTTAAAGCTGGCCTGCGCCCCCAAGACAAGTCAGAAGGGCCCTCAGAGACCTCTGTAGAAAGTACCGAGAAAGGGACTGGATTGGGAGAGGCCAGGAGGGGAACAGTAAGGGACAGATTTAGGGCCTGGCAAGGGTGGGTGTTGAAAGAGAGAGCACACACTTATTAGGTGCCTGCTGAATGCCTGGCACATTCCCTGTTCCTTTGGTTTGCATGTCTGTGTTGCTACTATTTGGGGAGTACTTCATATCCAGGACTTAGGATGGTGACTGGCTTCTAGTAAGGGCCAAATAGATATTAGCTGGATAAAGAGGGTGAGAATTATTCCCATTTTTCAGAGGGGAAAACTGAGGTTTAGGGAGCCTGTCATTTGTCCAAAGTTCTACAGGAACTGAGACTCAAATTGAGGTCTGTCTAGAATAAAAACTGGCATCCTTACTTACTAGAAGTGCCTTTGAAAGGGTGGAGATGCTCTTTGCTATAAGGGAGGCTCGGGGTAGATAAAGGGTGACTAGCTGCCTGAGAGAGAAGAAGCCTGGGAGCTCCTCTTCCCGAGCACCTACAGAGGGCCCTTCCGGGCTCTTGGATCCCTCACAGATAAGCAAGCAGTAGGAGAGCCAGGGTGGAGGTGGCAACTGGCTGAGGCCCACCCCACCCTGGCCTGCAGAACCAGGAGTACGAGCACCCGCGGGATCTCGCTGCCTGCTGCGGCTCCTGCAGGAACGTGTCCTGTCTCTTCACCTTCCCCAATGGCACCACCTCCCTGTTCTTGGTAAGAAGCCCCCTTGCTGCCCACCGGGGAGGGTGTCCCAGGAGGGAACACCAGGACTAGAGCCCTCTCTGGCTCCCAGGCCAGGGCTGGGTACAAACAGGCTCCCAGACTCTATGGGTTTGCTCAGGCTGTCCATCTGATCACAGCCCCTATCACCCACTTCTGTGCCCTCCAGCCTGGGGCATCCTGGATCGCAGACTGCACCCGCCACCACTGCAGCAGCACTCCCCTGGGTGCCGTGCTTGTCCGCTCTCCCATCAGCTGCCCACCGCTTAACGAGACCGAGTGTGCCAAGGTCTGTGCCTCCTTTTCCACTGAGGCCAGGGACAAAGGCCAGGGCATCCGCTGTCTCACTGGTGGTGGGGTGGGGGTCCTGTGTGCAGGAGTGTGGGAGGAGGGGCTCCCTGGAGCCTGTGCCTGCACTGCCACCCCAGATCCACATCGCTGTGTCTGCATTTCTTTTTGCCCTAACCACATCACACCCTGCCTCTTCACACATCACATGACCACATGCAGATGCACACACACACACACTGTTATATGTTCTGGGCACACTCAGATAGACACCAACACAGGCTACCAGTCACTCACACCATGTACTCCAGGGACATTCACACTCGGCATGTCAATGCACACACCAAGTGTCATCACACCCCAAGGCACTCACATAAGCACACTCTTGCACACATGTGCCATGCAGATGCACAGTTCAGTCCTGTGATGGCTCGTGGGTGTCTAGCACTAGCATGGACAGCTGTCAGTGTGGGCACACCTCAGAGAAAAGGATTTCCTGGAAGGCTTGGGGTTGTTGTTGAATTATTAAAGTCCCTAAGATTAATAGTGGACATTTAAAGATTTCTGATTCTTCCCTAGAAAACAAATATATACACATTCTTAATAACACTCTCATACACACACCCACACATGCAAAATCACACATGTACACACAGATGCTCATATATATGCTCACAAAATCACATACACATACTGGGACCCCCCGAAACACACACACTTATGCACAAAGAACTGTCCCATCCATTGTTTTACCCATTTCAGTATAGAGGAGGAGAGCTTTATGGGATACTTGCCTCCATTTTAGAGATGGAAAAAATAAGCCTAGAGGGAAAGGATGACTTGTTTGGGGCTGAGGTAGAGCCCAGGCCACTGACCCAAGTGGGTAAGCCCTGCACCCCTCCCCTCCCTGACCCTCTGCTGGGAAGCACTGGTGGTGCGGTAGGCAGTGGAAGGTGTGAGGGGAGCTGCCCCAGGAAAGATAGGAGGCCCTGCACCACCTTGACCCAGGCTCCAGCCCCAAGGGGGCCATGTGCAACCTTAGTGCCAGCTGTCCCCACCGGTCAGCTTAGCCCCCCTGGCTCTCCTATGGCCTGACAAGGGGCCTATGCTCCTGGCCTGGGGCGTCTCAGGGAAAGAAGAGTCAAGACTCCTGTACTCTGCCTGTTTCTGGGATCTTGGCTCTGGGCCTGGACAGGGGTCTCCACACCTACCTTCCCTAACCTCTCCTCTCTAGGTTGGGGGCTCCGTGGTACCTTCCTTGGAAGGATGCTGCAGGACCTGTGAGTGAGCATGGTCGGCACCCAGGGGTGAGGGGCTCTGGTGGGGGCACAGGGTGTCATGTTAGGGAACAGAGGACCAAGTTCCTGGCCTGGCACCTAAAATGCTAGCTCTTCAGGGCTGAGTAGATGAAGGGATAACAGCCTCACCATGGGTCTCATGGCACTGGCACAGATATGCAGGTGGCCAGAAGCCATGTTTGTGTCCTTGTTCCCATATAAAGACTCTGCTTCTTGTTGGAGCCAGAGGACATTGGGGCATGGCATTCAGGAGGTCAGTAGCTCACCAGTTACTCTGCCTCCTCCTGCCTCTGCCAAGGCCCCCAACCCGGATGCCCCCACGTGCATTCTCCCTGTGGTCAGACGCCCTGATCTTGGAGGAGCCTCCTGGGTGGGATTCGGGCCTCCAGGGCCCCTGACTGAGTCTGAGTGCGAGCTCTGTGCTGATACCTGGCTCCCAACCCCTGGCCAGCCAGAACCACAGCTCCCAACCGCATGCACATGCACGTCCCAGTCAGCTGCCGCTTTCCACCACCTTCAGTCCCCACCCACATCTTCCCCCTGGGTCTGCCCTCCTCCTAGGGTGCTCAGACCCCATCTTCAGAAGGCAGTAGAACCTGGGGCCCTGTTATGTGCAGTTCGCATATTCCAAGAAAGCTGGGCTTGGGGCCTCATTGGCTGATCCCTGACCCACAAACTCATGTTCCCTGAATGTCCTATGTACCCCTGTGTGACCTGCACCTCATGTCCCTGTCCTCAGGTTCCCCGGGGACCCTGTTTCCTGTGGTCCCCGTTAGTCCTGCCTCTCCTCTACGGGTTAGTGTCCACTGCCGCCCAGGTACTCTTCTCAGAAGCCCACTGGACTGGAGGCAGGCAGCTGCATTGCTATGTCCAGCAATGTCCCTTCTGCTAGGTGGCCTGAGCTCTGGGGGCGGTGGGGGGGGCCTACTCTCCCCTCTGGCACAAGCCATTGGGCCCACAGTGCATGCTGGGTAGTGAGCTGTATCCCCTGGGCTTGCATGGGAAAGCTTCAGCAGGGCCCGCTCACCTGGACTGCCCTGGACCGCCACCACTTTGCTCTGCTGGTCACTCAGCCAGTCTCAGTCCAGGACCCAAAGGGCCATGTCAAGACAGCCCTTAGTTTTCCTGCCTTCTGGAGCAGAGAGGGAAGACAAAGTGGACTTAGCTCTGGCCAGAAATCATCTAGCTGCTGTAGTAGGAAACCTCTATGGTGAGGCGCTGAGACCAGAAGAAAAGATTTCATTCAATTTCTAGAGGGATTCCTGGGGTTACAGAGTGAGTCTATGTACCTGACAAATATTTGTGGAGCTCCAACTATGCGCCAGGCACTGTTCTAGGCACTGTAGAGCCTTGCGGAGCTGACATTTAGAGGGAGAGACAGAATAACAAGTATAAAAATATATACGAGTACAAATATATATATGGATGCATTGAGTTTTGTGGGGCCTGAAGCTTATGCAATGCAGGGGGCTTCTATAAGAAGAATACAGAATGTACAAATTCACATTAAGGCATGAAAGGAAATATTTATTTAAAATAAGAAAAGACCTTACAACAAATTCTGGAAGGGGCCTGTGCAAAAGAAGGCCCTAAAGCTTCTGATTCAACATCGTAATTCCAGATGTGTCTCTGTCAGGACAGTGATTGTGCCCTGGACATATAAGCAAGGGAGGGGTTATGGAGGGAGGACTGGGTGGAGGCAGTGAGTTGCAACTTCGAGAAGGGGGATCAGGTAAAGCCTAGGAGAGGAGATAGCCAATTGCTGAAGGAGGTGAGGGCGTGAATAAGCCACAAGCCTGCCTGTCCTGTGAGAGGCTGGTCCAGGCAGAGGCAACCCGCACTGGTTAATTTCCATCCCTGTAACAGCTCTGTTAGATGGGCGAATCCCTGGCCCGGTTCGAAACTAAACAAAGCATCCTACTAGCGTGAAGCATTCCACTTGAGATGGGGGTTTCTCTTCATTCAGGAAATTACAGAATCTTAATGCTAGAAGCCCTCTCAGGATGGGAAAATGCAGAGAGGGGTAAGGGTTAGGTTGCCAACACAGCTTAGAGACCGGTTTTGGGGCTGGGGTCGGGAGGCAGCCTCACTCTGTCCCCAGATGCTCCTCTGCCCTAGCACAGAGTCCTCGCGGGGGCCTGTGGCCTAGGCCTCCTGGGCAGCTTCCTGCCTCACTGGCTCACACTGCTCTGTCTCTGCCTTCCTGACCCTGCCTCCTTCCAGGGCATTGGGTTAAAAGGCTTTCCCCAATGGGGAGGGGCGCTAATGCATGGGTGCTAACGCTGGAAGAGAGACCCTCCAGCATGACACTAACTGCCCTGGGCTGGCCCATCCTGCTGCTCCCAAGAAGCCTGTCTTGGCCACAGCTACCTCGTCCCCTGTCCTACCAGGTAAGGAGGATGGGCGCTCCTGCAAGAAGGTGACCATCCGCATGACCATCCGCAAGAATGAATGCAGGAGCAACACCCCTGTGCGTGGTGCCCACAAGGCAGTGGGGCAGCAAAAGATGGGATGGGGGGATTGGGGGTGTGAATGCCACAGACTGCCTCACTGGCCTTCCCATTCCAGGTGAACCTGGTGTCCTGCGATGGGAGGTGCCCGTCCGCCAGCATCTACAACTACAACATCAACACCTATGCCCGCTTCTGCAAGTGCTGCCGCGAGGTGGGCCTGCAGCGGCGTGCTGTGCAGCTCTTCTGCGCCGCCAATGCCAGCTGGGTGCCCTACACTGTGCAGGAGCCCACCGACTGTGCCTGCCAGTGGTCCTGAGGCCTGGGAGCCCCGGCTGGCTGGACCACCTCTGCCGCCCCAACTCTGTTTCCAGTTGGCCCAGTGAACGGGGATATTAAAGGTGGGAGAAATCTGGCCCTTGCTGAGCATGAAGTGGTGGCCAAAGGTCACAGGAGTGACCAGAATGGGTCACCCCTGTCCACCCTGGCTCCCTTTCTGGGCTCCCCATTTTCCACAAGTGGGAAAGTGACACAGGTGTGTGCTCAGGGAGCTCACCTCTGTCTCTGGCTTGAGATGGAAAATAGGCTTTAGGTCCAGGGGCAGCAGCCTCTGAACTTCTGAACCCTGGTCACAGCTCTTGGTGGAGGGGATGAGAGTTGTGGGCAGGTACCTACATGGGTACCACAAGACCAAGCACAGGGGCAGGCTTCAGTGGCCCATTCTCTTGGCCTTTTTGACTACAGAAGTGAAGGGAAAGAGGGCTGTGCCTGCAGCACTCAGGCCTGCAGATCGCTGCCCAGAAGAGTTCCCAAAAGCAAAGATGGTAGATTCCAGGGCCCAGGTCCTCTCACCGAGATCTGTGAAGTCAGAGTGAGCTCAGTGACCTTCACATCCCCTGTAGTCCCAAGAAAGGTGCCTGGTGTCCTGGCATTGATATGGTAATTCAGGAAAGGATTTGGAAGACTCAAGCTGTACCTTTACCCCAAGACAACCTTCCCAGCAGGTGGCCGGCCTTGTGAGGTGGGGGGGGAGGGTGAAACCCTCAGCGAGGGCCCAGCACTACTCATTTAGGGTGCTGATCGGTGGCCCATGCCTCGAGGCTCTAGGTTGCTGAGGGGGTTCCTTCAGCCTGTAAGTGCAGCTCCAGGCTTTGCAGTGCGCCATTTCTCCAAGGCCATGAAAGTCAAGCTCAGAGAAGCCTGAATGTGGGTTTTGTGGCTCAGCCAGTGCCAGCGTCTGTGCACCATGGGACTGTTTAGCAAGAGAGTGTCTGTTGGCATCAATGGAAAACACAGCCCCAGCATCCCTGAGCACTTGTGAACTGAGCCTTGTCACTCAACCAGAGTGTCCCCTAAAGCCAGGGCCACAGCCCCTTCCACAACCCATTCTGCAAGTCTCCCACCCCTGTGCCACTTTGTGCCATGTAGATCCAAAGGGCACGAACATGAAGTTGTGCAGGCCCCAGCACTGCCCAGTGTGTCTGAAGATGTGTGGCCTGGATGCCCCTTGCAGTGAGGAGGCTGTGCCAGGATGGTCCCCTGCTGTTCCCAAGCTTCTTTGTGCCCATATTTGTGTTCTGTTTATGTGTCAATAAAGGAAGACTTCAGGTCTTTGAGCATCTCTGAGAGGGCCAGGTTTGCTTTGAACTTGAAGGAGTATCCACTGTGAAGACTCTATTTTATGGCCCTGGACATCAGCATCATGCCCCACTCACAGCAGAGCCATTGGTGGGTGTTTGCTGGTTGGAATTGAATGGACTGGAGACTGGCTTCTAGAGGAAGGGGATGAGGAGAAGGAAGAGGACACTGGGAGCTGGGGTGCTGGCACCCAGGCGAAGGACTGAGGAGTGATCATGGTTCTGTGGGCTGAGACAGATGCTTCTCACATGAGGTGTGGATGAGGCAGACCCAGAGAGTAGGTTTCATATTGGCCTCAACATTTCTCTGTTTCTTTCCTTGTTGTTCTCCCAATGAGTTCAGTACATTTTTGCAGCCATGCGAGCTATGCTAGGGTTAGGGAGCATCCAGGGATCGGTTCTCAGTGACATTCCACCTGTGAAGGACCATTGGAACACCTAAGGAGCAAGTGGGTGGGTGCTTTCCTGGTGTCCATGTGGGAAGGAGGAGGAGGTGGGCTAGGAAAGCAGCCCTCAATAATAGGGGAAACTGCTAGGGGAGTCAGGGCTTACAGTGCAAGTGCTTCACCCTGCCTAGAGAGGGCAGAACATCTTTTTTTGAACTAACACTTGGAAGGCTTGGTTTTTATTTCATAAGTAAGCTCTTCTCATGGTGCATCTGTCTGATAACATGGACCCTGTGTCTTTTCCTAATGAAAATGAATTTTCCTAATGAAGCTTTAAGGCTTCCTAAGCAGCACGTTTCTAAATAATCAATGGATCAAATAAGAAATCAGGATGGAAATTGGACAACATTTTGATATGTATGATTTTGAAATTATGACATATTAACCTGTGAGATGCAGCTAAAGCAGTACTTAGAGAAACATTTATAGTCTTAAATGCATATGTCACACATCTTAATTTCTCATCATTACAGCTAGAGATGGGGTGGGACAAGGCTTCCAAACTTCTCTATCGGGGATGATGATCTATGGCTTGTAGTCAGTTATCTCCTTAGCTACACACACTTCCTAAATCAATAGTTTTCAGAGTTTTGAACACTGATTTCAACAGAACATGACTTTAACCAGAACATGGCCTTTAAAGAGAATTGGGTTTAAAATCCTGGTTCTCTTACATGGCAAGATGTTTCAACTAAGACAGAAGGGAGTTCTTTAGCCATTGCTGGAGCCCCAGTGTTCCTGGCTGTTCATTCCTCACCTCACCATCCTTCCTGTCTGTTTATGTCCAGTTATGGGAAAGCAGCTTTTCAACAGGCCACTGCTTGTCAGCTGTCGTGTAGACAGAGGCAGATGGCACCAGGTCAAGTCAGCCAGGCTTGGCTCAACATCTTTCTGCAGTCTCAATTTGGGAGGGTGGCTCCAGGCTTTCAGATGCCTGTTCCCCACATCTGACCTGTTGCTGGTGACCCAGCTTCAATGTCCTGGCCCTCCTTGGCTCCAGTTGGCAGCAGTTCTCAGCCCTCCTGCTGTGCTCCCACTGTGTCCTCACAGATGGCCATAGCTCCTGGTGATCACACCCTTCTGCTGGAGTCCCAGCATGCCTGGATGCTCACCCTCAACCTCACCTCCACTCCCTGTCAGGCAACCCCTCCTGCCTACTCCTACCGGAAGCCAACTTCTCACTCTAAACTTTTGGTCGAAATTCCCAGTCCTATTCTCCTAGGTCCCTCCCAGGGATACTGACTTTTTCTTTCAGGATAAGACAATGTAGTGAATGACTAACAAGAGGAAAATCTCCAACCCTGCCTTGCAATGTGGGGAAGGCAGGAAATAGTAAAGACTTTGAACCTTAATTAGTGTTGTCCACTGCCCTCCAAAAAACCAGTGCCCACAGTGTTGATATGAGTGTTCATATCAAATAGATAGAGTTTGAAGATGGTGATTTAAATGTAAAGTACACATGCTGTTCAACTAAGTCATCTTATTTCTAGACAGCTATGGAAGGCTGAATAATGGCCCTCCAATGATGTCCATGTCTTAATTCTTACATCTTGCAAATATTTATATTACATTACATGGTAAAACGGACTTTGCAGATGTGATCAAGGACCTTGAGATAAGAGGATTGTCCTGGGTCATCCAGGAAGGTCCATTGTAATCACAGGGGTCCTTATATAAGAGAAGCAGGCAGATCAGTCAGAGAGGGGAGATGGGATGACAGAAGTGAGGTTGGGGTGATGTACTTTGAAGTTGGAGTAAGGGGCCACTGGCCAAGAAATCCAGGCAGCCTCTGGAAGTTGGAAAATCAAGGAACTGGATTCTCTATCCTAAAGCCCAGAGAAGGAACACCGGCAGGCTTCCCCCTTGATTTTAGCTCAGTGAAGCTGACTTCATACTTCTGACTTCTACAACTGTAATAGAATAAACGGGTGTGTTTTAAGCCCCTAAATGTGTGGCAGTTTGTTACAAGTGCAATAGGAAGCAAATAGCATCAAAAGAAAGAATTCCTATAGGCGTGTACCAGGCTGTTTATTGCAGCATTGTTCCAAGTTTTAAAAATTAGTAACAACTGCGAAGGCGAATCCTTGCCTTGTCAGTAGGCAAGGATTTAACAGCCTGGTGCAGACATGCTGGCGAATATTACATAGCCTTTTTGTGTACTGACATGCTGGGCTCTCCAGGATATGTTAAATGATGATAGGAAATTGTGGGTTGGTTCACACAGAATGATTCCTCCCTTATGCACCTGTGCAGGTAATACACACACACACACACACACACACACACGTCTCATTCCCTTGAAGAGTTTTCAGGATTGAGGAAGGTCCTTCCTGGCTGTTGGGCCACCAGCTAGTTGAGTGGCAACTTGGGTCCTAGAATAGCCTTTTTGGATCGGGAGAACCTCAGAAAAGACCAGAATAGACTGAAGGCCCTAGGGACATCTGTGGCATCTCCCCCATTTCTGTTTCCTCCCACACTCTGTGCATGACTTAAAGCTTGAGGCAACCACAGCGGCCACACACAGGTGAGGAAACAGAAGCCCCAGGACCAGCGGGGCCACTGAGAGAGTTGGTGGCTGAGCAGGGCGGCTGCCCAGCCTGCAGCCCCCTGTGACGTATTTGCAAACACGAGGAGTTTTGAGCTGCAGAACCATCCCATTTTCCGTGGTGCAGGCTCAAGTTCCCGCCCTGATTTTCTGGGCTTAATCCTCTTCCTGTGGAAATCAATAAGGACATTGTGATGGAATGATTCACGTTCAAGGTCAGGCCGGAGCAAATTGGAGGCGACATGCTGATTTTACTACCCTCACTGTGAGGAGAGCCAATCCTGTTCACAGACCTCTTAACCCTTTCCTTGTCACTCTGGTAGGCACTGTCAGCACAGGCCCCCTCCCCAGGCCCAGGTCCCCCTGGCCTCCTCACCCATGTGTGGCGCTTTTATTTACACTTTTCCGAGGTTCTGACCACACAAGGCCTTGCAGTCTTGCATACTTGTCATGGTGGTTTGGGGAAGCCAGGCAACAGGTTCAGGAACAGCTTCAAACTGGAAGTCAAATGCTACATGTCTAACTTTAGCTTTGTTGCTAACATCCTGTTCCTTTCCCTTCACCAGAGCTGTTCCCCTTCCAACCCTCTTTTCTGAGTTCCAGACCCCTCTGCCCTGCTTTCTGGGTGGTCCCAGATGGGGAGGTAGAGGAGAGGATACCAAATTCCTCACTTATTTTTTTCACACACAGCAAGTCAGATCTTCTCTGAGGATCAAACATGATAGAAGCTTATTCCTTTCTCCTATTAAAAAAAACACCCATAATCAGTGGGTAGCTAGAGCTTTATGTCCAGAATAATTTAGGGATCCTGGCCCCTCTGTCTTGATGTTCTGCCACCTTCAGCACGGGCCTCCCGGGGTCACTGTGGTTTCAGGCATCAGCCAGCCGAGGTGTGGGGAGAGCATGTGCGGAAAGCTTGCAGAGCCCAGGACTGAAAGTGGCTCACTCCCTTCCACTCGGATTCTACTGTCCTGAACAGGGGTATGCGCCACACCTCAGTACAAGAAAGACTGAGGAATGTAGTCCAGCTGCGTGGCCAGGAAGATGGGTCTGGTGGGCAGTGCTATCTCAGTGCGGACGTGGAGAGAGTGAGGAGGACAACGCTAGGAAGTGTGGCTGGAAGAGAAGAGACGGCGTATGAGTTAGGGGAGGTTGATCTGACGATTTGAGGAAGGCAGTGATTTGACCCTATTCCCTGGAGGAGCCAGTGGAGACAGAAAGGTTTTGCTGTGGAGAGAATTCAGGGTCTCAGAGGGCCACAGCTGGCATGAGGAGGGACAGTGATGACACAGACACCTCTGGTTGGGCAGAGCCTACCTTAGGTCTTTCTTTATCTCTGTATTCCCAACATGGAACACTGAGGGCACCGGAGAATGAGTGTGAACATACCTCTAAGCCTGAAGGTGAGGAGCCCAGCCAGCAAAGAGTTAAAGGGTGCAGGGGTGGGCAGAGCCGGGGAGCCAGGTGCTCCCCAACATACTGTGCGGTGCCAGTTAATCCCCTGCAGCAGGCAGGAGGCCTGCACAGCTGTCTCTCCTGAGCTGGGATTGCATGCTTCCCCCTCCCTCTGCCATTCCCCTGATGCCCCCAGCCCTTGCCCAGAGAACACAGCACCCCAGGGATTGGGTGGGGGTGGGTTGAGATGGGCAGGCAGCATGCTGGGTAACTGGTCCAGCCCCTGCACCCTTGGAGAACTCATTCTCTAGAGATAAACCATTGTCTAGCTTACTTCTCACTGGCTATGAAGACCCCACTTCCCCCAAGCCAGCCAAACCCAAATCTTATAGCTGCTCCTCCCACAGAGTATCCATTCCTGCCTCTGTGTCTTTGCCTCACCTGAAGTGCCCTTTTCCTCCTCTCCCTTGGCAGTTTCTGCCTAGCCTGCAGAGCAGCTACAAAACAGCAGCCCCTGGGACCCCTCCCTTTGGCCTCTAACCCTTCAGCCCAGGGTTCTGCTTGATTTGGGCTTCCCATGCCAGCCTGTATCTGCACTCGGCTCAGGGAGGAGAGAGGCAGGTCTGCCTCCAGCAGTCATTCATTTATTCCTCCAGCACCTTCATTCACAACAGATGAGGCTGCTAAGACTCAGAGGGGGTAAGTTACTTGCATAGCTTGAGAGTGGAGGAATTAGGACTCAAGCTCTTTTGTTTAACTCCAGAGCCCACACTCACACTTTCCTTCTCGGCCCGGAAAGAGACTAAGATCGCTGGGTGCCTGGGAGCTCTTACTCCAGGCTCCTTCTTCCTGGTAGCTAGAGGGAGCAGTAGAAAGAAGGTTCTAGTCTCTCTTTGGCCAGTTAGCAGTTGTAGGACATGGGCAAATTTTAAGCCTCAGTTCTCCATGGCGAGAAGGAGCAATAGGTTCTGTAACAGGGTTGTCAAGAGGGTTAAGTGAGATCATGGATGGGAAAGGGCTGGACAACTGCAGAGGCTGTGCTCATATGTGAGGCTGCTGGGCTGAGCCAGGGGATCCCAGCCTGGCTGGGCCCAGGGCAAGAGGAAAGCAGGCGCAAAGAGCCAGACCCAGTCCCACCCCACCCTCCATCCAGCAGACTCGGGGCTCATTGCTAAGCCTTTGCCTCTGTGTGCCCCATCCAGCTATGCCATCTTGCCTCTGTGTGCCCCATCCAGCTATGCCATCTTGCCTCTGTTCCACTGAACAAGATCACCATTTATGGATCTTTGGAGCTGATCTTTGGGATGCAGTAAAGGGCCTGGATTGTGGGTTAGGCTCTATCTCTGAACAGCTGTATAATTTACACTCTGCAAGTCTCAGTTTCCTCATCACTAAAATGGAAATGAGAGTCTGGCAAAGTGTTGTTGAGAATGTTTATAGAGTGACAGTGACTCACCCAGGGTCTCACTGCAAAGTGAGCAATGGTGGAGGCAGCACCAGACTCCAAACCAAGTGCCCCTTCCATTGCCTCTGCCAGAGTCTTCCCTAAGCTCCACCCCAGGGTGGGCCTCCCTGTGCTAACCTCATAGCCTCTACTATCTGAGTTGCCCACTAGGCCTTCCAAAAGCCCTGTCTCTATGTGAGACAGGAAGCTCCCATGTGGGACCCAAGCCCCCTCAACAGTAACTATCACCTAGCTGGATCCTTTGCAAGGTGTACAGACCCAGCTAGGGAAGCTTATTTTTCAAGGGGTTTCCTGGGACTTGGCAAAGGTGAATGACATCAACTTCCCAATGGAGGGGAGAAAGAAATAAGAGAGGGAAGGGTTAAGGCTCAGCAGCTGGGACAGGCAGGCTGCAGACGGCCCAGCCCAGTGCTGGGGGGCCTGCACCATTCCATTCCTTTGCAGATCAGTTACACCCAGCTGTCTCCCTCCCCACTGCCAGCGCCCCTCGGATTAGGCGGGAAAGGCTCCCCGGCCTGTGGCCTGCACACGGCCCATGGGGAGCAACGCCGGCAGCCCACGCCTCCACGACAGCTGCTGAGTGTCAAGCAAGAACATAGATCAGTGGGACCCTGGCAGAGGTGCCCCAAGCCCAAGCCCTGCCCCCAGCATGTGCAGGAGGGGCTGCCCAAGGAGAAAGGGGATCTGTGAGGGATTTGGGAGGTACAGGGCAAAAATTGCTCCCAAAAATATCTCCTCTGCCCATATGTCACTGTGCCTCAAATTCTACCATTAAACATCTTAAAAGTTTGGGTCTTCCAAAGACACCAATTAAAAACTACACCCCATGGAGTAGCTGGCATTCTGATGCACTGTTGATAGGTATGTATTGGTAAAATTTATGAACATTTAATTTTATTTTACAAAGCATATATGAAGTCCCTCAAAAATATCTCTTTCTTTGTCTCAGTCATTCTGCTGAGGACTTTAACTTAAAGAAGAATTTAACTTAAGGAAATAGTTTATAATATGGAAAGAATGTGGGCTAGAGTGTCAATATTATAAGAAAACACAAACTAATGTCATGAATACTCTCAAAACACAAAAGCCATATTTAAAAAAATAAAAGAAATTTTAACACTAGAAAATATCTGAGCCTGTACTGGAAAACATGAGACAGTTCCACAATAGGTCGGAAATATGAAATTTCTGGAAGTTATAAAGTAAATGGGAGGCAGCATAGTATATAGGTAGAAAGATGGTCCAGACTCTAATCCTGGTTGCTTTACTCATGAGTTCTGTGATATTGGCAAATTACCGAACCATCCTGAATTTCAGTTTCCTCAACTGTAAAGTTGGAATAATAATTACAATAATTGTGAGAAATACATGAAGATTAGAAGAGATCATTTGTGGTAAACATCCCTGCGATTCTGCCATCAGAGGACCATGACCATAGAAGCCACCAACACCTATGAGTGAATGGGTATGGTGTGTCTCCTCCAGCCACTTGCCTCCATAGCTGCTAAGAAAGCCCTCACAGTACCAATTCTAATTAATCCAGAATTTTAGTATACATATTACTAGTCAACTGAAACTCATTATCTATTTTAAAAGAATGGACAATGGCAAAATGGTGCCCAAGTCGAAATGGCAGGGTAACTTAACCTCAATGAGATGTCAATCCATTAAAGAAAGAGGAAAAGCATGAACAGTATTCTAATTAATATTCCCAGGATGATCCATGAGGATACTATATCTAAAAAGTTGGAGGCTAATATGTTAAAGCACAATCAGAAAAAAAAAGTTTCTAGAAATTAAAATCATACATAACTTCTGCTTCCACCACAAAGAGTAGCTGGTACTTGACTTACCCTGCAATTATAAACAACTAGAAAATTGGTGAAAATACATGACATACATGTTTTCAGATGTGGGCAACAGGCCGTTCAGGGCTAGAATCCCACAGGAAAGGGAAATCAGTGAAGCATTAATAAGTCTGACTGCAGAGCTCCAAATTCTGCCTGGATCATTTTGATCTATCTTGCAACTCAGCAAGACTTATATTGGGACTTATATCCCTAACATATAAAGAACTCTTACAAATCAATAATAAACAGCAACAAAATAACCAAGTTTTTAAAAAATAGGCAAAGGATCTGAATATGCATTTCTTCAGAGAAGATGCACTCATGTACAATAAGCACAGGAAAAGAGGATCACCATTATTAGTCATCAGGTAAATGCAAATAGAAACCACAATAAGATGTCCCAGCAGACCAGGGCATCTTGCTGAGTTGAAGATAGATAGATCAAATTCAGGAAGTCTGAGGCAACTGAAATTTGTGAGGCAGAATACCAGAGATAAGGAAGCCAGGTAGAGAAAGAGCTCCAGAAAGTTGCATAGATTAAGGCTGTGGTTGAACATTAAGGTGCACATGTGTAAGCTGAATATCCATAAGGATAGGTGAAGAACTAGTGGGTGATTTTAAACTGAGCAATTCTTGGAACTGCTGCAGAGCTGAGAGACATTAAATTTCTTACCATTCAAAGTGAAGAGACCTCATTGAACATCCCAGGACTTAACTGAGCCTCCAGAAATGGTCATACTTTAGAAGGATTAAACTACACCTAAAGTCAAGTCTACACTTAAGAAGCCCTAATTAAACTTTGAAACAATCCTCAAACTGACCATGCTGATACACAATAGCTATAAGACATAAGAAAGTCTAAATATTCTTTAAGGGAAAAAATTCAGAGATTCAGCAGCATACTATTAATAATATCTAGAATCTAATTAAAAATTACTAGACACGCAAAGAATCTGAAAAATGAGAATCATAGCAAGGAGAAAAACATGGTCAATTAGAAACAGACCTAGAAATGACAAAGATGATGATATTAGCAAACAAGGGCTTTTAAGTAGCTATTATACATATGCTTAAGAATGTAAAGAAAAATATAAGCATAATGAAGACAGAGATGGGGGATATTTTTAAAAAATAAAACAGAAAGTCTAGAGATGAACATATAAAGTTTTAAATGAAATGAGATTAACAACAGATTAAAGAGTGCTGAAGAAAAGATCAGTGAACTTGAAGATATAACAAGAGGGACTTTCCAAAGTGAATTATAGGGTCCAGGCATGGTGGCTCATGCCTGTAATCCCAGCACTTTGGGAGGTCGAGGTGGGTGGATCACTTGAGGTCAGGAGTCTAAGACCAACCTGGCTAACGTGGTAGAACCCTATCTCTACTAAAAATACAAAAATTAGCTAGGTGTGTTGGTGGACACCCATAATTCCAGCTACTTGGGAGGAAGCCAAGGCAGGAGAATTGCTTGAACCCAGGACGTAGAAGTTGCAGTGAGCTGAGATGGTGTCACTGTACTCCAGCCTGGGCGACAGAGTGCGACTTTGTCTCAAAAATAAAATTAAAAACAAAATGAATTATAGAGTAAAAGAAAAACTGTAAAAAAATTGAACAGAGCCTCAGTGACCTATAAAACAACATGAAGAGATCTAAAATCCGTAAACTTAAGACCCAAAAAGACAGAAGAGAGAGAAAAAAGTATCCTAAGAAATAATGACTGATTCCAGAATACATAGATAACTCCTAAAGCTCAATAATAACAACCAAAAACAAGCAACACAATTAAAAAATGACCAAAGGACTGGAATAGACATTTCTCCAAAGAAGATATACAAATTGTAAGTACATGAAAAGATGCTCAACATTTATAATCACTAGGGAAATGCAAATCAAAATCACAAAGGCATACCACTTTGCAGCCATTAGGATGTTTATTATTTAAACAAGCAAAAAATAGAAAATAAGTGTCAGTGAGAATATGAAGAAGTTGGCAACCTTGTTCTCTGCTGGTGGGAATGTAAAATGGTGCTGCTGCTATGGAAAACAGGATAGTAGTTTCCTTAAAATTAAAAATAAAATTACCATATGATCCAGTAATTGCTTTTCTGGGCATATGCTCAAAAGACGAAAGAAGAGACACAAACACACATTTGTATATCCATGTTTATAGCAGCATTACTGACAATAGCCAAAAGATGAAAACCACCCATGCATCAATCAATGGATGAATTGATAAACTAAATGTGGTAGGTACATACAATGGAATATTACTCAGTCTTAAATAGGAAGAAGTTTCTGACACATGCTACCCTTTGGATTCAAATTTAAGACTTTATGCTAAATGAAATAAACCAATCACAAGGACAAATACTATATGATTCCATTTATATGATATACTTAGAGTAGCTTAGCTTAGTGGTCACCCAACAATTTGGACAGAAATTATTCCTAACCATCTCAAAATTCACAAGGTTTCACACTCTGCCTATCGGCCTATATGTGGGTTGACCAGCACACTTCAAATTATAGCCATGGCACAGACATAAATGTAAACATATAGATCGATGGAATAAAATAGAAAGCCAAGAAATAAATTCTCACATTTATGGTAAATTGGTTGTCAATAAGGGTGCTAAGACAATTCAATGAGAAAAAGAATAGTCTTTCCAACCAATGGAACAATTGGATATTTATATGAAAAAGAATGAAGCTAGGCCTGTTTCTTATACAATATACAAAAGTTAACTCCAAATAAATTGTTGGCCTAAGTGTCAGAGATAAAAATGCTATAAAACTATTAGAAGAAAATATAGGAGTAAATTTTCATGACCTTGGGTTAAATAAAGCCTTCTTAGATATGACCCCAAAAGCCCAAGTGACGAAAGAAAAATAGATACTTCAAATCTCATCAGAATGAAAGGTTTTATGCTTCAAAGGACAACATCAAGGAAGTAACAAGACAACTCAGAATGGGAGAAAATATTTGCTAATTATATGCGTGATAAGGGACTTATATCCCTAACATATAAAGAACTCTTATAAATCAATAATAAACAGCAACAAAATAACCCAGTTTTTTTTAAAATGGGCAAAGGATCTGAATATACATTTCTTCAGAGAAGATGCACACACGTACAATAAACACAGGAAAAGAGGATCACCATCATTAGTCATCAGGTAAATGCTAATAGAAACCACAATAAGATATCATTTCACATTCACTAGGATGGCTGTAATCAAAAAGTCAGATAATAACGAGTGTTGGAGAGGATATGGAGAAATTGAAACCCTCATACATTGCTGGTCAGAATGTAATACAGATAACTTGGAAAACAGTTTAGCAGTTTCTTGAAATGTTAAACATAGGGTTACCACATGACCCAGCAATTACATCCTAGTATAGACCAAAAATAATTGGAAATATGTGTCCACACAAAAACTGAACACAAATGTTCACAACAGCATTATTCATAGTGGCAAAAGTGTAAACATCTCCAATGTTTACCATCTGATAAATGGATAAATGTAATTCCACACAATGAAATATTGTTCAGCCATAAAATGGAATGCAGTACTGATAAATAGTACAGCATGGATAAACCTTGAAACATCATGCTAAGTGAAAGAACTCAGTCACAGAAGACCACATATTTCATGATTCCATTTATATAAATTGTCCGTAATAGGTAAATCCGTAGAAACAGAAAACAGATTGGTGGTTGCTTAGAGCTTGGGCATGTTGTGGGAAATGGAGAGTGACTGCTAATGTGTACTGGGCTTCTTTTGGGGTGATAAAAATGTTCAACAGTTGATTGTGATGATGGTTGCACAATCCTATGAATATAATAAAAACCATAGATGTACTTTAAAAGGGTGAATTGTGTGATATGCAAATTATATTGCAATAAAACATATATACTGTTATATTACATATACATATATATGCAGTGATTGTCAGACTGGATAAGAAAAACAATAATTATGTATATGCTGACTGCAAGAGACAGAATCCAGAAACAAATAATTTGAAAGGAAAGAATGGAAATTAGTATATTCTGCACATAGTAACAAAGAGAAAGTTGGAGAGGATATATTAACATAGACAAAAATAGACTTTTAGACAAGAAGTATTCCTGGAGACAAGGAAGAATGTTTCATAATGATAATATGTTGAATACATTAAGAAGATACAACAATTATATATGTAAAAACATTTTACAACAGCGCCCCAAAATATGTGAAGGAAAATCTAACATAATTGAAAGAAGAAATAGACAATTCAATGGTTGTAGTTGAAAATGTTAATATTCCTCTCAGAAATTCACAGAAAAACTAGATAGAAAATTAGTAATGATACAGTGGACTTAATTTAACTCTGTTAACCAATTTGACCTAAATCAAAGATATTGATCACTCCACTCAACAACAGCAAAAGAAACACATTTAAAGTGTTCAACAATGCTTTTATTGAGACTATTAAATAAGTCTCAATATATTTTGAAGGAATGTTATACAAAGTATGTTCAGCAATCATCATAGAATTACATAAAATATCAACCAAAGAAAAAAATCTTGGAAGTTTCCAAATACTTGAAAATTAACACACATTTCTAAATAAAGAAAATGTATTCAAAATAAAATAAGGAAAAATTACAAATAAAACTAGAAAATATGTTAAACTGAAAGAAATTGAAAACAATGCATCAAAAGTTATGGAATGCAGGTAAAGTAGTTCTTAGAAGAATGCGTATAGTTTTAAACACATATTAGAAAAAAGGATTCAGAATCAATAACCTAAGCTTCTCACCCCAGAAGGCCATAAAATGAAGGCTGAATCAAATCCTAAGAAGAAAGAAATTAGTAAGCATCAGAGCAGAAACTGATAAAATAGAAAAAAGAAAAGCAATAGAAAAACAAATGAAAACAAAAATCTATTCTTTTAAAATCAACAGGCTGTTTGTGGTGGCTCATGCCTGTAATCCCAGCACTTTGGGAGGCCAAAGTGGTATGATTGCTTGAACCCAGGAGTTTGAGACCAGCCTGAGCAACATGGTGAAATCCTGTCTCTATCAAAAATACAAAAATTAGCCAGGCATGGTGGTGCACACCTGTGATTTCAGCTACTTGGGAGGCTGAGGTAGAAGCATTGCTTGAACCTGGGAGGTGAAGGTTGCAGTGAGCAGAGATGGTGACATTGCACTCCAGCCTGGGTGACAGAGCCAGAGCCTATCTCAAAAAATAAAAACATCAACAAAATTGATAAACTTAAAGCCAGACTGACCAAGAATAAAAGAAAATACACAAATTAAACTCATGAATAAAGGAAGGGATATCACAATGCACCCTACAGAATTAGATGGGAGTCTTATGAATAACTTCATGCCAGCAAATTAGACAAGTTAAATGAAGTAAAAACATTACAAGAAAGATATAAATATATCAAACAAAGAAATTCAATTAATAATTAAAATTATCTCACAAAGAAAATTCCAGGCCCAGATGAATAAATAACACAAATCTTACATAAATTCTCCCAGAAGAGAGAGAGAAGGAGGGAACTCTTCTTAACTTGTTTAATAAAGCTGGACAAAGACATGACAAGAAACAAAATAACATTCTAATATTCCTCATGAACATGGGTACAAAACCCCGTAACAAAATATTAGCAAACAAAATCCAGCAATGTATAAAAGTGATGGTACACTATGACTAAGTGGGATTTATTTTATGAATGCAAGGTTGGTTTAACATCTAAAAATCAAGTAATGAAAAGTCAAGTAATATACCATATTAACAAAATGAAGAGCAAATTCTATATAATTTTCTCAATAGGCACAGAAAAAGCACTGACAAAAGCCAACATTCATTGATGAAAACAAAAAACCTCTCATAGAAGTAGGAAGAGAAGGAAATGTCCTCAATCAATAACAAAAGGCATCCTCAAAAAACTTACAACTAATATCACACTTAATAACCAAGGACTAAATATTTATCTAGAAAAAGTATAAACTTAGCAGGATTTATGGTCTTGCCACTTCTATTAAATGTCATACAGGAAATTCTACCAGTCAATAAAGTAAGAAAAAAAACCTAAAGACATAGAATGGAATGACAAAAGAAAAAACTATCTTTATTTAGAAATTAAAGGATCATCTACGTATAAAATTCTAAGGAAATTACAACATAAAAAGCTATTAGAACTACGACTAGAAAGCTATCTACTTAGTAAGGTAATGCAATGCAAACTTGCAAAAATTAATTGTATTTCAGTTTTTCTTTTAACTTTTATTTAAGTTCAGGAATACATGTGCATGTTTCTTATGTAGGTAAACTTGTGTCATGGGGGTTCATTGTACAGATTATTTCATCACCCAGGTATTAAGCCTAGTACCTGTTAGTTATCTTTCCTGATCCTTTCCCTTCTCCACCTTCCAGTAGGCCTCAGTGTCTGTTGTTCCACTCTATGTGTCCATATATTCTCATCATTTAGTTCCCATTTGTAAATGAGAAAATGTGGTATTTGGTTTTCTGTTCCCATGCTAGTTCGCTAAGGATAATGGCCTCTAGCTCCATCCATGTTCCTGAAAAGGACATGATCTCATTCTTTTTTATGGGTACATAATATTTCATGGTGTATATGTACCACATTTTCTTTATCCAGCCTACCATTGATAGGCATTTAGGTTGATTCCGGTCTTTGCTATTGTGAATAGTGCTGCAATGAACATACACATGCATGTGTCTTTAAGATGGAATGCATTTCTATATAATAGCAACAAACAACCAAAAAATTAAATTATGCAAATAATTCCAATCACAATAGTATAAAAAAGAATAAAGTATTTTGGAATACATTTAACAAACATGTAAGACCTATATGTTGAAAATTACAAAGCTTTGCTGAATTTTTAAAAGATGTGAATGACTACAGAAGACACCTTGTTCGTGAATCGAAAGACTCAATATTGTTAAGTTGGCAATTTTCCCCAGTTTATCTATATATTCAATCTAAATCCTCATCAAAATTCCAGCAAGCTTGTTTGGTAGAAAGTGAGAAGCTGATCCTAAAATGTATATGAAAATGTAAAGGATCTAGACTAGCCAAAGAATAAAGCTGAAGAACTTAAGCTACTTTATTCAAAACTTATTATAAAGCTGCATTAATCAAGACAGTGTGGTGTGGGCCTAAGAATGTACGTCAAGGTCAATGGACTAGAATAAAGAGTCCATAAATACTTCCATGCAATAAGAACAAGTCAAAAAACTGATAAGAACATGAGCAAAAATTTGAACTGACACTTCACCAAACAAGATACAATCATCTATCACTTAATGATGGGGATTCATTCTGAGAAACTCATTGTTAGGTGATTTTGTTGTGTGTTATAGCGTATTTTCACAAACCTAGGTGTTACAGCCTGTTACACACCTTGACTATGTGGTACAGTCTATTCCTCCTAGGCTACAAACCTGTGCAGTGTTATTGTACTGAATGCTGTAGGCAATTGTAACACAATGGTACCTATTTATATATTTAAACATATCTATATATAGAAAAGGTTCAGCAAGACTACAGTTTACAAGATAAAAAATGGTACATTTAAAAGCTGTAAAAGACTTAAATGACTGGTGCTTGCAGGACTGGAAGTTGCTCTGGATGAGTCAATGAGTGAGTGGTGAGTGAATGTGAAGGCGTAGGACATCACTGTACACTGCTGTGGACTTTATAAACACTGTACACTTATACTATGCTAAATTTATTTAAAAATATTTATTTCTTTAATAAATTAGCTTACTGTAAATTTTTTACTTTATAAACTTTTTTTAACTTTTTGACTTTTGTGATAACACTAAGCTTAAAACACAAACACACTGTACAAAATATTTTCTATCTTTATATCCTTAAGCTATACATTTTTCTATTTATAAGTTTTTTGTTTTATTTTAAAAACTTTTAAATTAAAAACTAAAATACAAATATGCACATTAGCCTAGGCCTACACAGGGGCAAGATAATCAATATCACTTTTACCTCCACATCTTGTCCCACTGGAAGGATTCAGGGGCAATAACACACATGGAGAGTCATCTCCTATGATAACCATGCCTCCTTTTGCAGTATCTCCTAAAGGATCTGCCTAAAGCTATTTTACAGTTAATTTTTAAATATATAAATAGAGGAGTCGTTTATTGTCATTATCAAGTGCTATGCACTGTACCTAATTATGTATGCTATACTTCCATACGGCTGGCAGCACAGTAGTTTTGTTTGCACCAGCATCAACACAAACATGTGAATAATGTGTTGCACCATTATGACAGCTACAACATCATTAGGCAATAGGAATTTTCAACTTCCGTTATAATCTTATGGGATTATCATTCGTATATGCAGTTTATCACTGACCGAAACATTGCTGTGCAGTGACTGTATGACAGCAACTAAGCATATGAATGCATGTGAAAAGATCCCCAGCATCGTTGGTTATTAGAGAGGTTCCAATTAAAACCACAATGAGGCAACACTGTGCACCCTGTAGAATGTCTATACAAATGTCTAAAAGACTGACCTACCAAGTTTTGGTGAGAATGTGGATAAATGGAATCCTCATATATTGCTGGTGAGAATTTAAATAGTACAGCCATTTTAGACATTTCCTAAAAAGTTATACATATCTTTCCATGGGACCCAGAAGTTCCACCCCTAAGTAGATACATAACAGAAATGGAAATTTGTGTCCCCCAAAGACTTGCATGCAAAAGTTCAAGACAGCATTATACACAATAATGTGTCCTTACTGGAAACAACACAAAGGTCCATCAGCAGGTGAATAAACAAACTAAATATGATACACACATACAATGGACTATTACTCAAGAATAAACAAGAAATAAACTATTAATACATGCAACAACATGGATAGCATAAAAAAACATTGTGCTAAGCATGAGGTGCTACATATCAAAGACTACATACAGTATTATTTCATTTATATGAAATTTGTAGAAAATCCAAAAGTATAGTGACAGAAATCAGATCAGTGGGTACCTGATGCTTGAGATAAGAGTGGAATTGCTTGCAAATGGATGGGAGGAAAATTTGAGGGTGGGTGGGTAATATAATTGTTCTAGAATTGATTGTGGTAATGATTGCAGAACTACATAAACTTACTAAGAGTCCTTGAACTATAAACCTACATGGGTAAATTTTATATTATGTAAACTATACCTCAGTGAAAATATGTGTTTTTTTAAAAAAATAACTCACTTTAAAACAAAAATAACAGTGTTTCATATGGTAATTTATATAGGTAGAAGTAAAATGTATGGTAACAATAACACAAAGAATGGAATGGAGATATACTGTTTTAAGGTTGCATAATGTATACTGTTGTCTATTAGATATACAGAGGTATAATATTCTGTGGAGAATATAATATGGGGGCATAATATACTTCAACTTAAACTTATTTGAAGTATATTTACAAATATTGTACGAGCCATTATTATATACATCATATAATTATATACTTATATACTGTTATTTATATACAAATTATATATTACATCTAATATATAAATTATATACTTCAATGTTACTCTACCTTCAATAGTATTTGAAGGTAGAATGTGATGTGATAAAGATAAGTTAAAGATGCTTACTTTAAACTGTTCTGCAATCACTAAAACAAAAGAATTATAGCTAATATAAAATTGCGGTGATAAAAGGAAATGATAAACAATAATTCATCTAAAAGAAAGCAGGAGACAAAGTAAAGAAGAAAAAAAAAGACAGAGTAATGGAACCAACACAAACACATAACCAGATGATAAATTAAAACCCAGTTATCATAGTGTTATATTAAATTGTTATATTACATTTAAAATAAATGGTCTAGAAAATCCGATAAAGAGACATTAAAAATTGGGCTTTTAAAAAATGGTCCAATTATATGTCACAAGAAACAGTTTAAATGTAAAGACACATGTCAGTTAAAAATGAAAAGACAGTGTGGCGATTTCTCAAGGATCTAGAAATAGAAATTGCATTTGAACCAGCAATCCCATTACTGGGTATATATCCAAAGAACTATAAATCATTCTACTATAAAGACACATGCACACATATGTTCATTGCAGCCTTGTGTACAATAGCAAAGAGCTGGAACCAACCTCAATGTCCATCAATGATAGACTGGACAAAGAAAATGTGGTACATATATACCATGGAATACTAGGTAGCCATAAAAAATGATGAGTTCGTATCCTTTGTAGGTACTTGGATGAATCTGGAAACCATCATTCTCCACAACCTGACACAAGAACAGAAAGCCAAACACCACATGTTCTCACTCATAGGTGGGTGTTGAACAACGAGAACACATGGACTCAGGGAGAGGAACATCACCCACTGGGGGCAGTTAGGGGGGTAGGGGAGAGATAGTAGGGGGTGGGGAGGGAGGGGATGGTGGGGAGGGATAACACGGGGAGAAATGCCAGATATAGTATGCACTTAAAGTAAAATAAATAAATAAAAAATATAAAAAAATAAAAATAATAAAATAAAATAAAATAATTTTAAAATGAAAGAATCGAAAAAGAAATTTCATGCAAACACTAATCATAAGAAAGTGGATATATTAATATCAGAGCAGACTTCAGGGCAAGGAATATTCTCAGAGATTTTTTAAAAGGTTATCTCATGATAAGAGAGTCAATTAATCAAGAAAACATACAATCAATAGTTTGCATGTACCTAACAACAGAGCTTCAAAAAACATGAAGTAAAAAAATAATTATTATTATAGTTGAATATTTCAGCACTCCTCTACCAACAGTTCATAGAACAAGTAGACAGGAAATCAGTAAGGCTATAGACTTGAACAACACTCTCAACCAACTGGACGTAGTTTACATTTATAGAACACTCCAACAAACAACAGCAGAATACATGTCTTTTCAAATGGACATGGAATGTTTGCAAAGATAAACCATATTCTGAACCATAAATCAAGTCTACATAAGTTTAAAAGAATATTATCATAAAAAGCATTTTATCTTACCACAATGGAATTAGGTTAGAAACCATTAATAGAAAGACTTCTGGAAAGCCTTGAAATACTCAGAAATAAAACAACACACCTTTAAGTTACCCATGGGTCAAAGAAGAAATTAAAAAAGAAAATAAGTAATTGTAAATTAAAACACAATGTGAAAATTTGTGGGATACATCTAAAGAATTATGAGAGGGAAATTTATAACACTAATTGCCTGTATTAAAAAAGAAGAAAAATCTTAAATCATTGCTCTCATCTTCCACTCTATGTGGCTAGAAAAGGGAAATAAAATTAAGTCCAAAGTAAGCATAAATAAGATAAAATAATAAAGTTAGAATTAATGAAATAAAAAATAGAAAAGCAATAGAGAAAAACCAATAAAAACAAAATTTTCTTTTTTAAGAAGCTTGATAAAATTGATTTTCCTGAAGCATAACTAATTTAGAACAAAAGAGAGAGAGGAATATATTACCAACATCCGCCATTAATGAATGGACATCAATACAGATTCTACAGGCACTAAAGAAGAATAAAATATGATTGTGAAAAATGTAATGTCCACAAATTTGACAACTTGGATGAAATGAAAATGGAATTTAAAATAGAAATAGACAAATCAATCATTATAGTTGGAGACATCAACTATATTTGTCTATTTCTATTTTAAAATGGAATTTAAAATAGAAATAAGACAAATCAATCATTATAACTGGAGACATCAAAACTCCACTCTTATTTTTTTCTACAATAAGTAGACAGCACATCAGTAAAGATGTAGAAGATCTGATCACTACCAGTCAGATTGACCTAATTGACATTTAAAGAAAACTCAACCCAACAACAGCAGAATATTCATTCTTCTCAAGTGCACATGAAATAGTCACCAGGAGAGAATATATTCTGAGCCATTAAAAACTTGAAGAAATTGCTTTAAAATTAAAATTACATAATTCATGATTCTCTTGCCAAACAGAATTAAACTAGAATTTAATAACAAAATATCTGGAAAATCCATAAATATTTATAAATTAATCAATGCATTTATTGTCAAAGAGGGTCAAAAATGAAGTTATAAGAGAAATTAGAAATATTTTTAATTGAATGAAAATGAAAACACAATATGCTGAAATTTGTGAGGTGCAGGTAAATTACAGTATAATTAATATTTATAGCATTAAAGTCATTTGTTTTTAAAAAAAGAAGACCATAAATCAATTTCCTAAGTTTTCACCTTAAAAAAAAATAGAAAAAGAGGAATAAATTAAATCAAAGCAAGTAGAAAGAGGGAAATCATAGAGATAATAAAAGAAGTCAATGGAATTTTAAAATAAAACAGTTATAGAAAAAAATCAAGGAAATCCAAAGCTGGTTCTTTGAGAAGTGCAATAAAATTGATAAACTTCTAGCTAGGCAGATCAATAATAAAGAGAAAGATGATACAAATTATCAGTATTACAAATGAATGAAGAGACATCACAACAGATCACTACTGTCACTAAAGAAGAATAAGACATTATTGTGAGAATATAATGTCCATAAGTTTAACTGCTTAAAAGCAATACAAAAAGTTCTTGAAATATACAAACAACCAAATGTTACTTAAGAAAAATTAGATAATCTGAATAACACTATTCTATTAAAGAAATTTAATTAATAATTTAACACTTTCCAACAAAGAAAACCCCCAGGACCAGATAGCTTCACTGGTAAATTCTATGAAATATTAAGGAGGAGATAATAACAATTCTATGCAAACTCTTGCAGACAATTAAAGAGGAAAGAATACTTCCCAACTCATTTTATGTGGCAGGCATGATCCTGATTCTGAAAACACAAGAAAATTTTATGAAAAAAAGCAAACTGCAAACTAATATCCTTTGAGAACATAGCTGCAAAATTTCTCAAGAAAATACTAGAAAATAAAATCTCATAGTATAGAAAAAGAGCAGTATGTCATCACCAAGTGAGGTCCCAGTATGGAAGGTTAGCTCAACATTTGAAGATCAATGTAATTTGCCATCAACAGAAGAATAAGAAAACCATAAGATCATCTTAATAAATGCAGAAAAGACATTAGACAACATTCAACATTTATTTATGATACAAACGTTCAGCCAATTAGGAATAGACAAAAGCTTTCTCAATCCGATAAGGGGCATCTGAAAAAAACCCTAAAGGTAACATGATACTTAATAATGAGAGGCTGAATGCTTTCTCTTTAAATTTGAGAACTAAACTAAGATATCTGTTCTCACCACTTCTATTCAACATTGTACTGGAAGTTCTAGACAGGGAAGAACATTAAGAAAAAGAAATAAAAGGTATACGGATCAAAAGGAAAAAATAAATAAAACCACCTCTAATTCACAGATGGCCTGATTGCCTCTGCAGGAAATTCCAAAGAATGGAGAAAGCAACTAGAGAATAAGTGAGTTTAGCAAGATTGTAGGACTCATCAATATATCATCAATAAATATTTTTGAAAATAAAATTTAAAATACTGTATTAATTCAAGCTTCCATAACAAAATATCATAGATCAAGTGACTTAAACAACAAAATTTACTTTCTTACAGTTCTGAAGGCTGAGAAGCCCAAGACCAAGGGGAAAGCCAATTTGTTTCCAGTTGACGACTGTCTTCCTGGCTTGCAGAAAGCTGCCTTCTCTGTGTCCTCACATGGGGAAAGTGGAAAGGGTGGGAGCGGAAAAGGGAGAGGGAGAGAGCTTCCTCTTCTTCTAAGCCCACAGTCCTATAGGATTAGGGCCTGATTTAACCTTAAATTAGGGCTTGACTTAACCTGTGACCTGATTTAGCCTTAATTATCTCCTAAAGACCCCATCTCCACACACAATCACTTTGGGGATTAGGGCTCCAACATACAAATTTGGGGTGAGGAGGGTGTAGTTAAGTCCATAGCAAGTACCATTTGCAATAGCGCCAAAAAGAATGAAATACTTAGTATAAAACTTACAAAATATGTGTAAGATGTATATGTATAAAACTACAAAATGCTAATGAAAGAAATCAAGGAAGAATGAAATAAATGTGGTTTTGAATTGGAAGACTGAGTATCATTAAGATGTCAATTTCATCTGGGTGCAGTTGCTCATGCCAGTAATCCCAGCACTTTGGGTGGCAGGTGGATTGCTTGAGCCCAGGATTTGGAGACCAGCCTGGACAACATGTGGAAACACTGTCTCTATTAAAAATATAAAATTTAGCCAGGTGTGGTGGCACACACCTATAGTCCCAGCTACTCAGGAGGCTGAGGTGGGAGGATAGATTCAGCCCAGGAGGTGGAAGCTGTATAAACCTTGTTGGAGCCGATGCACTCCAGCCTAGGCAACAGAGACCTTGTTTCAATTAAGAAAAAAAAAAAAAGTCATTTTTTCCTAAGCTTATCTATAAACTCAATGGAATTCCAATAAAAATCAAGCATAATTTTTTTGATATATATTGACAAGCTGATTTTAAAATTTACATGAAAAAGCAAAGATACTAGAATAAACAAAGCAAATTTGAGAAAGAACAGATTTGGAGGATTTACATTACCTGATTTTAAGATTTAATATACAGCTGTAGTAAGCAAGAGAATATGGTATTGACTAAAAGATGCATAGATCAATGGAATAAGCTAGAGATTTAATATAAAGCTACAGTAATTAAGATAACATAGTATTGACTGTAGGAATAAATCAATGGAACAAATTAGAGAGTCCAAAAACAACCAAATAACAGTAATCATGACAATTTACTATTGGCATGAAGATAGATTAATCAATTAATAAAACAGTATAGAAACTACAGAAATAGATCCACACATATACGAACAACAGGTTTTCAGCAAAGGAACAAAGGTTGTTGAATGGAGACAGAAGATTCTTTTCACTGATGCTAGAACAATTGTATATCTGTTTTTTGTTTTTTTTTTTTTAGAGAAAGAGAAAAAGAGAGAGAGAGAACAGGATTCTTGCTCTATTGCTCAGGCTGGAATGCAATCTAAAAATAGGTAATAAAAACCTCTTTTATGCCAATAATTGTACTTAACGGAGACAGGAAGGAATAAGGGAAGAAAATAACAAACAGCCAACCAATATTTCATTTGAGTCTGTGAGATACTATGCAAATGCTAAAGAGTGATTTACTTCCAATTATGTTGTCACTTTCAGAATAGGTGTAATATGATACTGAGAAAAATGTATGTTCTGTAGACCTGGGGTGGTGAATTCTATAAATATTCACTAAGTTTGCTTATTCCAGGTCTAAATTCAGATCATAGATGCCCCTATTAATTTTCTATCTCGTTCATCCATCGAATATTAATAATGTGGTGTCAAAATTTCCTGCTATTATTGTGCAGGAGTCCAAGTCTCTTTATAAGTTTAAGAACTTGTCTTACATATCTGGGTGCTCCTATATTGGGTGCATATATATTTATGATCATTAATTCCTGTTGTTGCATTGATCCTTTTACCATTATGTAATGTCCTTCTTTGTTTCTTTTAGTCTTTGTTACTATTAAAGTCAATTTTGTCGGAGATAAAAGTTACAACTCCTGTTTTTTGTTTGTTTGGTTGGTTGGTTTTTTTCTCTCCATTTCATTGGTAAATCTTCCCCCATCCCTTTGTTTTGAGTCTTTGTGTGTCATTGCTTGTGAGATAGATCTGGATACAGCGTACCGATGGGTTTTGACTTTTTATTCAATTTGCCTGTGTCTTTAATTAGGGCATTTAATCCATTTAAATTTAGGATTAATATTAATATTTGAGAGTTCAATATTGTGATTTAATGCTAGCTGGCTATTTTGCCCCTTAGTTGATGTAGGTTCTTCATTATAGAGATACTCTACGTTTTGGTAAGTTTTTGGGATGACTGATACTGGTTGTTCCTTTGTGTTTGTAGTGATTCTTTCAGAAGCTCTTGTAAAGCAGGCCTGGTGGTGATGAAATCTCTGAGTGCTTGCTTGTTCACGAAAAAATTTATTTTTCCTTCACTTATGAAGCTTAGTTTGGCTGGATATGAGATTCTGGGTTGAAAATTCTTTTCTTCGAGGATATTGAATATTGACCCCCACTCTCTTCTAGTTTGTAGGGTTTCAGCTGAGAGATCTGCCGTGAGTCTGATAGGCTTCCCTTTATGGGTAATCTGATTTTTCTCTCTAGCTGTCCTTAGAATTTTCTCCTTTATTTCAACCCTAGTAAATCTAGCAATTATGTGTCTTGGAGTTGCTCTACTTGAAGAATATCTTTGTGGTGTTCTCTGGATTACCTGGAGTTGAATATTGTCCTGCCTTACTAGGTTAGGAAAGTTTTCCTGAATAATATCCTGAAGAATATTTTCCAACTTGAATTCATTCTCTTCATGACATTCAGGTACACCTATCAATCATAAATTAGGTCTTTTCACATAGTCCCATATATCTTGGAGACTTTGCTCATTCCTTTTTACTATTTCTTCTCGAATCTTGTCTTCTCGTTTCATTTCATTATGTTGGTCTTCGACCTCTGATATCCTTTCTTCTGGTTGATCAATTAGACTGTTAAAACGTGTGCATACTTTGTGAAGTTCTCGTATTGTGTTCTTCAGTTCCATTAATTCACTTATATTGCTCTCTGAATTGTCTATTCTTGTTAGCATTTCGTCAAACCTTTTTTCAATTCTTAGTTCCTTTACATTGGGCTAGAACATGTTCTTTTAGCTCACAAAAGTTCCTTATTATCCACCTTCTGAAGCCTAATTCTGTTAATGGGACACACTCGTTCTCCATCAGGCTTTGTTCCCTTGATGATGAGGAACTGTGATCCCCTGTAGGAGAGGCATTCTGATTTTGGGTATTCTCGGCCTTTTTAACGCTGGTTTCTTCCCATCATTGTGAGTTCATCCTCCTGTCGTCTTTGTAATTGCCAACTTTCAAATTAGGTCTCTGAGTGGACATCCAACTTGTTGATTCCCAGTGCCAAAATCTAAGCAACCCACTGCGTTGGCTAAAACAGCGGCATTAAGATTCATGGTGCTTTTCTGCCTGGGAATCTCCAGTCTGGCTTCCCGTTTATCCCTTTTTCAATCAGGTGAATGGGCGACTCTGCCTTCCCGGAGCTCCAAACGTAGACCAAAAGGGGACCCAGTACCGTTTACTCTGCACTGAGAACCACTGCACCGGGTCCCCAGCAAAACCACCACGCCGGCCACAAGAGTCTGGTGACCCGTGGGGCTCCTCTGCTGGGAATCTCCTGGTCTGTGGGCAACAAAAATTCGTCTGAAAGTGTGGCATCCTCTCGTTCTGTGTACTTTCTCTGGGAGCTACAATCCTGAGCTGCTAGTAGTCGGCCATCTTGGACCTCTCTCCATCTGTATTTTTTTAAATGAAGCTCAATCTATGCCTTACATCATGTGCCAAAATCAGTTGACGGCTGTCTTCCTGGCTTGCAGAAAGCTGCCTTCTCTCTGTGTCCTGACATGGGGAAACAGTATTAACTCAAAACAAATATAAGTGTTAACTTGAAACAAATTTTAAAAACTAGTTTTATATAACTTTTGAAATCAAGTGCTGTGGGTCCTCCAACTTTGTTCTTTTTCATAGCTGTTTCATTATTGTAAATTTCATGCATTTTAGTATAAATCTTAGAATCAGCATGTCAACCTATGGTTTTGATGAGATTGCACTGAATCTATAGATCAGTATGGGGATAATTGACATCTTAGCAATATTATGTCTTCTAATCCATGAGCGCAGGCTACCTCTTGATTTATTCAGATGTTTTATATTTTCTTGGAAGTGTTTTGAAGTTTTCATTGCACAACTCTTGCACAGTCTCTGATAGATTTATCTCAAAACATTTCATAATTTTGATGTTATTATAAATGGAATTATTCTTTAAATCTTAATTCTCAGTTGTTCATTGCTGGAAATTAGAATACCATTGATTTTCACATATTGATCTTGTATTATGCCACCTAGATAAAGTCACTTACTAGGTCTAGAAGTTTATTTCTATATTCTACACTGTTTTCCAAGATAATCATGTTGTCTATGAATAAAGACAGAGAGTAGAAGCATCAGTCAGCAGAAGGCAGGAGTAAGCAGGGATGCTAGTAAACAGAAGATAGGAATAATTATATGTGAAAGACATAAAGACTAGAGCTTGTGGTTGATCATGGCTGGTATGGAAAAAGCAACAAGACTTTTCATGTTGAAGAAGAGGTTATTAGACAGCACTGGATTGTAAATGACTTCCCACTACCCAAACTACTTTTGAGACTCTGTGAATCTTGTTAAATGGTTGCACCTGAGTTTTCATGATGTTTGGCTATATGGCTATCATTTATGCCACAGTGGACACTGTTGGTTTCTACCAGGTCTACCAACTTTCTCCTTCACAAAGAGAATCCCAGTTTTATGCACATATCCACCTGTCCTCTGCATAGTCACGGACTTCAGAGAAAGTTGGACTCATCTTAAATGTTAGGGTAGTTCCTAATTAGTCTAAGACACGGATTGGTAAGCTTTTTCTTAAAGGACTAACCAGTAAATATTTTAGGCTTTGATTACGTGAAAGCTATTACATGGTTAATTATATAACCATTACACTGTAGCCATTTAAAAATGTGAAAGCCATTCTTACCTTATGGCCTGACTTCTTTGGTCCATGAACCAACCTCTGGTCTACATCAATAAGTGTAGGGTCCTTCTGGTAACTATTATTGGTCCAGAAGTGGGCATGTAAACTAAAGTTGCCCAGTCAGACTCAAGAGAAAGATGTACATCCTGTGGTAGGGGAGAAGTAATTTTCCTCTTTCCCATTAAACTGAACAATTAAAAAAAAAAACAGCTTTCTGCTGGCAGCTATGTTACAACTAGGAGGCACCCAGATTATTAAATGGAGTAAGGCAAAGCTGAGTAACAGAAAGAACCTGAATCCTTAGTGACATGGTTGCACTGCTGAATCAATCAGTTCTGAGGCTTACTTCCTCTCTGAGCTTATTTTGTGAGTTAATAGATGCTCTTATTTGTCTAAACCTGTTTGGGATGGGTTTTCTCTTACATGTAGCCAAATCCATCCTGCATCCATATGATCAGCCTTTCATCACTGAATGAACCTCTTCTTCATGCAAAAACAGAGTCTTCACAAAGACACAGACTCACAGAAGCAGAAACTTAGTAAGACTGGGCTCCTTGCCTTTTATTTTGAACCACTTATCCTTCACTCATTCCCTAATCTTCTTACAAACTGGTCCTTGGCTTTGACTCCAACCCACACTTTATCTGCATTGTGTGGAATCCACATCTATTATGAGACATCTTCACAAAAACCCTGGCCTCCTTTGACTGTGGATACAGCTCAGCCCTGTGGAGCATCTTTATGCCTGTAGCTCAACCCCACACTAGACAGACACGTGAATGGGAGTGTTACTGCCAGGCTTTCATCCTGGCCAAGCCACCAATTCCCTCTGTGATCATTCTTTCCTGTCTGGGCCATAGCACTCCTCTACATACAGTAATTGGGCTGGACTACATGTCCCAAGGTGTCTCCTAGCTCTGACCTTCCAGGATTCCTGGACTCTCAGATACATCAAACTCTGCCCACTGGTTAGCTCAACATCCTATTTTGCATTTGGCACAGAGCCCTTCAACACTGGTTTCCTGTACTGTACAATGAATGTGGAAGGAGGAAGATAAAAGAACAAGCTCCAGAACTCCTAGCTCATGGCTCTGAAAGCCCCTGTTTTCAAGCACAACAGGTTAGCTTTTGCTCAGACTCGCTCCCTGACACACCAAAAGAGTTGGCCTGGTCTGCAGAGACACATGGAGATGGGAGGAGTAGGAGTTCCAGGAAATGGTTTCCAGGTACATGGGACAAAGAGAGGAAGAACTGGGGTGATGGATGGATATTTGGTGGGAGATGAGAAGAAAGGGATCAGAGATCCTGAGGGGTCAGAATCGGTCACCAAAAAGATCTCGGCTCTCTGCCCCTCCCTCGGAGGCTCTGTTGGCCATTTCTGCTTCTGGCCCCCCCTGCCCCTACTCAGCACCCCCTCTTTTCTCATCCTGAGCCTTGCTCCAATTTCAAAGCTTTCTCTGGCCCCAGCTGCATTGGGAAACCAAGGAAGGGAGAAAGCATAATTTTTAGCCCTGTTCTGGGGAAGGGGCATAAAGAAGGGGCTGGGTGGAAGACAGAAAATGAAGTGGAGCCTTTTGAAATGAAAGCCGGGCCAAGCTCATCAGAGATTAATGTAGGAAAAGCACACTTGTATGATAGGGCCCAGATGGTGGGCAGACTTACAGGGGCTGCTGACAGATGTTGATGGTCCACAGCCTGCCTCCAGCTCCTCGTCCTCATCTTAGAGAAAAAGAAGCAGGCCCACCCTCTCAGGAATCTTGGGGCTGACCAGGGCTGCCTCCAGACCAAGTGGGGAGTTAGAGCTCTGAACCAAAGGCTCTCTACTACAGCTGTCTGCACACAGGCATGCACATACCACAAACATTCATACACCCAAAGGGAAAACGACAGACATTTGGCCTAGGCACTTTCTTCTGTGGGAAGTACAGCCAGAGGAGAGAGGTCCCTAGCCGGCAGTGGGTGGAAAGAGGATGGTGGACACCATCACGCTTCACACCTTCCTTCAACCTTCCATCATGCCTAATCACTGTTGTCACTGCCTGTCTCTTCCCTTCCCTTTCTAATCAAGCTCCTCGAAATCACTATCACCATTCACTGTCCTCCACTTCCCCAGTTCCCATTTGATGTCTTGCTGTCTGGATTCCACTCTCCATATCTTGTGGAAACTACCCTATTCTGACCATTTCATTCCTGCACGTAATGGACACTGCCCACCTGGACCTCAGCATTATATGACACAGTGACAGCTCCTACTTCCTGCTCTCTCCTCCATCCTCATCCTAGAACGCCACTCTCTCCTTGTCTCCCCTGATGATTCTTTCTCTGCCTCTTTCACTGGCTTTTCCCCTTTTGCCTTTTCATTGCTTTACTTTCCCTTCCTTAAAGGTAGGGGCTTCTCTTGGTTCCGTCCTCAGGTCCTTTCTTTCAACACACATTTCTTCTCCTCCAAAGGCTTTGAACCCCAACTCACCACTGATGAGGCCCAAAACCAGTTCATAATCTCTACATATCTCTGAGCCCTGACTCTTCCACTCATGGGCCTCCTGACATCTCTTAGGCAACTGAAACTCAACACTATCCGGACCACAGTCCTTATCCCCCTAGCTTCTCCATCTCCTGGGTTTCCCGTCTCAGTAAAGGGTATTGCCAGAGTCAAAACCCTGAGACTCATCACACCTCTCATATCCTCTCAGCCTGCAGGGCCTTTGGATTCTACCTCCTAAATAGCACTCAGACTCTGCTTCCCTACATCCTCAATCCTCAGGTTCCCATGCCTCTTCCTTCCCGTCCTGGAAAACTACAATTACCTCCCACCTGATCACTCAGTCTCCATTCTTGCCCTTCCCCAATCTGTCTTTCAAAAACATTTCCAAATCATCATTCCCTTGCTGTCCTACTGCCCCCTTCCCCAGCCCACTCAACTCATGGGATACAGCCCGCACTCCTTACCCTGGTATTCGGGACCCTCAACATGTGACCCCAGTTTGCTGTCCTGATTGCTCTCCTGCCTCTTCTGGACTTTGCCAACCTTATGCACCCTGCAACCCAGCTGCACAGATGAAATCCCGCTCTATGCCTTTGCTTTCACTGTCTGAAATACTTTCCAGTTTCTCTTCTGGAAAACCCAGATGCCACTTCCTCCTGGAAGCCTTCTCTTGTTCTTCCTAAGGAAAATAACTATCTATTTTACCTGAGCTCTCAGGACACCTTGCACATGTCCCTAGGGCAGCACTTACATTGACTTTTACTTCACCCCTTATATTTCTTCTTCTTTGGTTAGTCTGTGAACTCCTTAAGGGAAGATATAGTGTCTGAGTCATCTTTATATAGCCACTTCTTAGCCCAGGGCATAGAACATAACGAGTGACTGAAAAATATTTGATGAATGACTAAATGATTTTATATCAAGTATTGTGACTGCCTTCTTGAAGCCAAGTCAATGTTAGATTTATTTCTCTGTGCTGAATCTGGGATCCTGAGGACCAGTCTGGCTGGCCTTGGATGGAGCAATAAGGCAAAGCAATTATTTCCAAACTGGGTGTTTTCACTGGCATAAGCAATGGTGTGGTGAACATCTTAGTGCATAAAGATATTTCTGTGTTTTTTTATTCTTTCTTTGGGACGAATAAGAAAGAACAGCAGTCAGGCTGCCTGGCTCTTTTCTAGAAAGAGATAGGTCCCTTTGCATGGAATCAGCCTCCTCTGCAGCTTCTCTAGAAACTTACTCTGGAACTTATCACAAACAAGGCTAAATGATGTCATGTCTCATCAAGAAGTTACAGAATATGAGCACCAAGGAGGCTTGAGAACAGGATGGAATGATCCCACTCCACTGTGTGTGATAATCTATGACTCAGCGAATGGGAGCATTTATCTAAGATCATCTTAGACAATCTTGGCTCAGATTAACTACTAAGCTGAGCCTAAGAACCAGAGGTTTCTCACTGCCACACCTTACTCTTGCTCCTGCATCCCGTGCCTGCCTTGGAAACGCCAGCACCTAACAAAGTCTTAGGGGATGTTAGGGATGGTCTCAGGAAGGAGCAGAGTTTGTGGGGAAACAATATGCAGAAAATGTAGAAGCCTGGAGGGTAGGAAGCAGCAGGCTCTCCCCAGGAGGCAGCCCTTCAAACCTTCTTCATTCCCCTGTCCTCCTCAAACCTTCTTCATTCCCCTGTCCTCACAAGAACGTTAGCTTAGGGACAAGGGAGGTGGGGTACTAAGATACTTAGAGGATAGAGTGGAAGCACTCTGTCCTTGTTATTATCATTCTTAAGATAACAGAAAACAATAATATACATTTAATTGTCTAAGCTTCCCAAGTATCAGGTCACACTTATTTTTTATCTTCATTTTACACCTATAGAAACAGGTTCAGAGAAGTTAACCAACCTGCTCAAAGCCACATAATGAGGATTCAAATGTGGATTGGCCAGATTCCAAAGCCTTCAGCATTAACTGTAATCACAGAAGTTCTCCAGCTTCCAGGCAGTCTTGGCTCTGGCCTCTGTTGAGCAGGTCAGGAAGAAGGGTGCCCTGAATCCTAAGCCCTCACCTCTTACAAAGAATTGTGAAGAATAAAAGGTCTATAATAAACAAACTCACACATGCGTGGATACCTGGCTTATGACAAAGATGCCAGTGCAGTGCAATAAGAAAATGAGAATGTTTTCAATAAATGGTGCTGGATCAATTGGATGTCCACAGGGAAAGAAGAGAACACTGACCCCCCTCACCACCTCACACCATACACAAAAATCAATTTCAGATGGATTACAAATTGAAATGTGAAAGGTAAAATAGTAACACTTCTGAAGTAAACTGCAGAGTATTTTTGTGATTTGGTACAGGCAAAATTTTCTTGAATAGAACATAAAATTAGACCATATTAAGAATGTGTTTTAATCAAAAAATGCCATTAAAAGAGTGAAAAGGCAACACATCCAGAGAATGAGAAGACAAGTCACATACTGGAAGAAAATATTTGCAAAAGATCTATCTGATAAAGAACTGTTATCCAAAATATACAAAGCATTCTTAATACTCGAAATGAACAACCCAATTAAAAAATAGGCAGAAGATATGAACAGACACTTCACCAAAGAAGACACAAGGATGGCAGATAAGCATACGAAAAGATTCTCAACATCATATGTCCTTGTGCAATTACAGAATTGCAAATTAAAACAGTGAGATAATACTACAGATCTATTTGAATGGCCACAGTCCAAAACACTGACAACACCAAATGCTGGTGAGGATGTGGAGCAACAGGAACTCTCTTTCATTGCTTGTGAGAATGCAGAATAGTACAGTCACTTTAGAATACAGCTTGGCAGTTGCTTACAAAACTAAACATACTTTTACCATATGATCCAGTAATTGCACTTCTCAGTATTTACTCAAATGAGTTAAAAACTTATGTCTGCACAAAAATTGCACATGGATGTTTATAGCAGCTTTATTCATAATTTCAAGAACTTGGAAGCAACAAGCTGTCCTTCAGTAGGTGAATGGATAAATAAACAGACAATAAAATGTTATTCAGCACTAAACAGAAATGAGACATGAAGAAACTGTAAACACATATTATTAAGTGATAGGCACCAATCTGAAAAGGCTACATACTGTATGACTTCAACTACATGACATTCTGGAAAAGGCAAAGCTATGGAGACAGTGAAAAGATCAATGGTTTCCAGGAATTGGGGAGGGAGAGACAAAAAGGTGAAACACAGAGGATTTTTAGGGCAGTGAAACTATTCAGTATGATGCTATAATGGAAGATACATGGAACTATACATCTCAAGGCCCACAGAATGTGCAACCCAAAAAGTGAACCCTAATGTAAACTATAGATCTTGGGCAATAATGTGTCAATGTGGGTTCATTGATTGTAACAAACATTCATGCTGGTGCAGGGCACTGACACTGGGAGAGAGGCTGGGCATGTGTCAGGCTGGGGCTATATGAAAACTCTCTACTTTCTGCTCAATTTTTCTGTGACCTAAAAATGCTCTTTAAAACAGTCTACTTTTTTATTAAAACAGCAACACAGAATGGGGGAAGGTATTCTATTCAACAAAGCACTTGTATTAATCTGTTCTCACACTACTATAAAGAACTACCTGAGACTGGGTAATTTATAAAGAACAGAGGTTTAATTGACTCAGTTCCACAGGCTGTACAGGAAGCATGGCTGGGGAAGCCTCAGGAAACTTACAATCATGGCCAAAAGTGAAGGTGAAGCAAGCACATCTTACATGGTCAGAGAAGGAGGAAGAGAGAGAAGGGGGAGGTGCTATACACTTTTAAACAACCAGATCTATGAGAACTCACTCCTATCACAAGAATATCAAGGAGGAAATCCACTTCCATGATCCAGTCACCTCCTACCAGGCCCCTCCCCCAACACTGGGGATTACAGTTCAACATGAGATTTAGGTGGAGACACAAATCTAAAGCATATCAGCATTCATAGCCAAACTCTTGCAAATCAATAATGGAAATAAAAAATAAAACATAATAAAAATTGGCAAAAGACTTGAACAGGCACTTCTCAAAAAATTAATATTCAAGTAGCATCAAAGTAGCCAATAAATGTATGAAATTGTGCTCAACTTCACTAGTCATCAAGGAAATGCAAATCAAACCAGCACACAATACCACATTCAATATCACTAAATGGCTAGAAAAAATATAGAAAATATCAAGATATGCTAAGGATGTAGAAACCAGGACTCTGTAAACTGCTACTGGGAATTTAAGTTGATATAACCACCTTGGAAAATCAATTTGCAGTATTTATCCAAGATAAACTTGTGCATACCCTAAGAACCAAGTTATGCTGTATAGTACCGTTTAGATAAAGCTCAAAACCAGGCACACTTCTTTGTGGTAATGGAACTTTTCTGTATCCTGATTGTGGTGGGTAATTTACATGAATCTATATGCATATTATAAAATTTCATGGAACTGTATCTCAAAAACAATGAGTGCATGCAAAAACTGGTGAAAACCGAATACAGTCTGTAGCTAAGTTAGTAGTATTATACCAGCATCAATTTCCTGTTTGATGATATACTACAATTTTATAATATAGGCTGGACACAAGTGGCTCACACCTGTAATCTCAGCACTTTTGGGAGGCTGAGGTGGGCAGATCACCTGAGGTCAGGAGTTGGAGACCAGCCTGGCTAAAATGGTGAAACCCCATCTCTACTAAAGATACAAAAATTAGCTGGACATAGTGGTGTATCCCTGTAATCCCAGCTACTCGGGAGGTTGAGGCAGGAGAATTGCTTGTACCCTGGAAACGGAAATTGCAGTGAGCTGAGACAGCACCATTGCACTCCTACCTGAGCGACAGTGAGACTCCATTTCAAAAAAATAAAAAATAAATTTACATGGACACAGGGTGGGGAACACTACACACTGGGGTCAGTTGGGGGGAAATAGGGGAGGGGCGGTGGGGGGTGGGGAGCTGGGGAGAGATAGCAAGGGGAGAAATGCCAGATGTAGGTGATGGGGAGGAAGGCAGCAAATCACACTGCCATGTGTGTACCTATGCAACAATTTTGCATGTTCTTCACATGTACCCCCAAACCTAAAATGCAATAAAATAAATAAATGGGAAAAAAAAAGTGGAAAAAAATTTTTTATAATATATCATTGGGGGAAGCTGGGTAAAGGGTACACAGGAACTCTCTGCACAACTTTTACAATTTCTTGTAAGATAATTTCAAAATATAAAGTTTTTTTAAAAAAACAGACACAATTTATCGTGCTAGAAGTCAGGATAGTAGTACCCTTGGTGGAGTCAGAAGTGTTGGAAGGGGACACTTCCAGGCTTCTGGGTGTGTTGTTATGGTCTGTTTCTCAATTTGGGAGCTAAATTACACAGCTGTGCTCATTTTGTGAAAATATATTAAGCTGTACATGTATGTGCATTTTCTCTGTGTGTATTATACTTCAATAAAAAGTTTTTTAAAATAGCAACGATATGCTTATAAAGAGCTCGGCACCGTGCCCATCACATTCTCAGTAAAAGTATTTTTCTCTGTATCTGTGGCTGTCTCCTATCTCCCTCTCCTGTCTGCTTCCTTCTTGCATTGCTTGCATTGTGCAGGTGAGCACGTTTTATAAAGGAGGTGCCTTGGCCCACAGGACTACAAGGGTGGGAGTTCCAAGCAGTTGTTTGGGGAACAGCAAGAGCTTCTGGCAGGAGAAACAGACCACAATGTGACGTTACCATACCTCCATCCAGCACTGAGCACAATATAGAGAGCTTAGTATAATAAGTGGCACATTACTAACCACCAATGATTGTACTGGTTCACTGCTTAAAACAAAATACACTTCATTAAAAAAAACAGAAGATGTAAAACAAATATCAAAAATACAACAAACAATATTATCTTGCAAGAACTTTCTATAACTGGCAAAGGGTATGCTCTGATTTTGCAATTCCTGTCGGAAGAGAGTGAGAGGTTCCAGCTTTTTGAGCCTTTTTGTTAAGCTGTGCTACCCTCACAAATCAAGTGCCACCTCCTATAGTTCCTTAAAGGTTTTGCTTTGTTTTGTTTTTGAGATGGAATCTCATTCTGTCACCCAGGTTAGAGTGCAGTGGCACAACCTCCGCCTTCCATGTTCAAGCAATTCTCCTGTCTCAGCCTACCAAGTAGGCTGGGACTCAGCCTAGTGAGTAGCTGGGACTACAGGAGCACGCCACCGTGTCTGGCTAAGTTTTGTATTTTTCAGTAGAGAGGGGATTTAACCTATTGGTCTGGCTGGTCTTGAACTCCTGACCTTAGGTGATCCACCTGTCCTGGCCTCCCAAAGGGCTGGCATTACAGGTGTAAGTCACCATGCCCAGCCAAAGGGTCTTCATTTTTAATTTGGAGAAAGAACATTCTGCCCAAATCAAAAGTGTTAGAAATTGTTGAAACTGCAGAACACACAACAGAATGCTGGTACTTGGGTTGTAATATTTCAAAGTAACTATCTTGGCAAATTCAGTTTTAATTTTTTGCATTTGCCTTTTTTATGATTTTGCGCAGAGCAGCATTGATCATAATTCTGGAGGGTTACTTGAGAATTGTTTTTATAACTTTGGTGTGTCTGCCACACTGGATTTTTCACCTATCTTTTAATGGGATTGGTGAAATCCAAAACAAAGCCAGTAGCTGTATTTGGCCTCTGAAATCTTGTATCTCAATGGGCAATTGCTGTATCAATTACAGGATGAAAAATAATGGCTTATAATCTTTTCCCCCAAAGAATCTGCTGATCAGAGAACCATCTATGCTTTGGAGCATATGACCAAAAAAAATTTAAAGTACTATCCTTTCAAACAAGAGAGTTTTACGATATGGGAAATGTGATTTAAAACAGTTGGTTGTTACATAGCCTTTAGGACAAGGATGCTGTCCACTGCACATTTTGTAACTGGATTACAACTTATGCATTGCAACTCAAATACGCTAGAAAACATGTTATTATTCTCTATATGTTTTCATCTTGTTTTAAAGTCTCCAGATGAACGGAAGGTCGGGGGAGAATTGTACACTCCAACTCTTCCAGTTCTTTTGGGAGTACTTCAGTTCTTCAAAGTACTCCTAACTCACTCCTTCCTCTCTTCCTCTTGAATGCTATAGAGGCACTGGCAAGGAAAGGGGGTGCTCCATACCACGATGGCATGGAGGTGGACCTGTAATCTACGCCATATGGCTTCTGCTCACCTGGGGAAAGGGATAGATCAGCCTACCTGCTCTCTGGAAGGGAACCTCCTCCTTCCCTTATCTGTTGCCAACCAATCTCAGTCTGTGCCCTCAGCACTGGCAAATACTCAGCAATTACATTCTGAAAGATAGCCCTCTCATTTTGCTATTCAGCTCCTGCTCAAGCTACTGATCCTCCAAGACTCGGCTAAAACTCCCACCTAAACCCCAGCTTTGGGCCGCCTATTCCCCGCCTCTTGTAATGGGAGTCTTCCGACTTCCAAGCCATGGAGGTCCTTGGGCTTCCACACCATGGCAACCGTTAGGCAGGCCTGCCGATTCTTAATTCTTGTCACGTTTTTTGCTTGCCACAGCCATGCAGATGCTTCTGGGTCTCTTTCACAGCATGTGAGGGCTGCTTCGGGCTAACAGTCTAGACACGGCTTGCAGCATATGAGTGGGGCAAGAAGAAAATGCAACCACAGCACGAACTCTTGTAGCGTTTCCTCCAACTTGGGAGTGTGTGGTTTTATCAGCGCGTCCATCCTCTCCTCTTCCCTGTATTACTGGACTAAGGCAGCATCCTGATCTTATTTTATCCTTTCCAGGAAGATCACTCTGCTTCCACCTCTGTCTAAAGGGACTTCTCTTACATTGTCTCTTCCTCCTTTCCTGCTTCAGCCCAACAGCCTGAAAGCCGATGGTAGAAATGCTGTAGGGCTGAAGCTGGGTGCAGTGGCCCACGTCTGTAATCCCAGCACTTTGGGAAGCCGATCCACTTTGGCAGGTGGATCACCTGACATCAAAAGTTCAAGACAAGCCTGGCCCACATGGTGAAACCCCGTCTCTACTAAAAATACAAAAATTAGCCAGGTGTGGTAGTACATGCGTGTAATCTCAGCCACTCTGGAGGCTGAGGCACGAGGAAGCTCTTGAACCCAGGAAGCAGAGGCTGCAGTGAGCTCAGGTTGCACCACTGCATTTTAGCCTGGGCAACAGACACAGTCTCAAAAAAAAAAAAAAGAAAGAAAAAGAAAAGAAAGAAATGCTGTAGGGTATAAACCCAAACCACTTAGAATAGAAACATGTATCAGGAGGGGTTTTTTTTGTTATAGATGATCCCTGCCAAATACTTCTGACAGACTTTTCTATATACTTTCAGGAAACAAACAGCCAAGTCTCAAGGGGCTAGCAACCACTACAGCATTTGTCCTTGCTAATGCTCATACAAACATCCAGATTCCTCTAGCGAAGGGCAAGCGAGAACAAGTTTTCACAGGGCCTCACAATATACTGACCAGATATATGTATATTATTTTTGCACATAAAAATAATCCAAGCATAATGTAGCCTAATCCAAAGATTTTAGAGTAATAAATGCAAAAGAAACATTCTTTGTCAAAATCAAGTCTGAATTCCAAAAGATGAATTTGACCAATATAACAATTTCTTGTGCCCTTTTTGTAAACTCACTGATGTTTTTGTCTTATTGGAACGATATATTTTGGTCTTGTCACTGCTTATCCAATTAAAGACTAGTAGGATGGTAATCACGTGTTATTGGGCAACTGGCAGATAATCATATTAATAGAACAGTGCAAAGATGCACTTTAAGATACCTCAGATCTTACCTTCTTTGTTGTAATAATTGTTATTCATCATGATTCTGCAGTCCTGTGTTTGAAGTCAGATCTTATAACTGACTCCTAAGTGAGTGTTTGTTTCTTTGCTAATGCTTTCATACTAATTATTGAATGCTTTAGCGTAATTAATAGCCAATACTATTGCCGTCTCTGACTCATGTGGATCTCTCAGAGTCACTGGCCTTAATGCAATGTTTTATACATCCTGCTGCCCCTCCTGGGCCTCTGGCTCACACCTGGAGCCTCTGCCTGCACCTTGTAAGGGACAAGCCCAGGTGGGACCTGATGCTGGCCTTGTCCTGACCATCACCCAGGTCTGCACATTGGCTGACCTTTGGAACTGAATATTTAGCTACCTGAGGATAAGGCTGGGTCTTTATTGTTCTTCAAGTTTCCTTCCTTCTAAACACAAAAGAAAAACAGTTAACATTTATTGAGAACTTATTATGTGCCAAATACTTTACAATCATTATTTTATTTTATCCTTAAAACAAATCCTTGAGATACATACTACTAATATACCTATTTTATAGCCCGAAACAGTGAGTCTCAAAGAAGTTAAGTAACCCATCTGAAAGCACACAGCCAGCAAATAATAAAGCTGTAATTTGAACCCATTTAACTCCACAGCTCTTAGCTATCACAATTGGAGCACAGAAAAATTAAATAGTTTGTCTGCAGTTAGGAAACTAATAAGTGGCTGGGCTGAGATTCAAACCCAGATCTTTTCCCCTCCAAACCTTTGTTTCTAAGCCTACAGTACAAGGAAAAGGAATGAAATAGGAATGCTTATGTTAGGTCTATGAGAGCAGCATAAATTCAGATGGTCATAGCAGGAACTAGCCTAGAAACTGGGTGGAAGGTTTATGAGAGCTGACCAAGCAGAGATTCATTTCCGCTGACTGGATGGTTGGACTTACCAATCAGAGAGCAGGGGCTTTGGAGAACATATGGTGGACCTGACCAATGAGAGCTGCATATTGTAACAGATGGGTGATGAAACCGGCCAGTCAATAACTGAGAAAAGGAGACTATTCAGTGAAATCGACCAATCACAGAGTCACAGGAAAGCTTACAACTCTGTGTTGGGAACTTGCTTCCCCAGAGAGGTGATCTGACCTCCTAATGGCAAAAGGCCACTCTGGGCTCTGCCTGGCGCCAGGGTTCCAGGAAACAGGTCTGAAGCCATTCCCATGCCAGCAGCAACTGCCAGCGCGCCTTTGCTCATAGATCAGCCATGAGGTCAACGGTTTGAGTGACTCACCTCGTGAAAATGAGGCGGCAGTGTTGGGCCTTAGTGTTTCTCTGTAAGCATTTAAATTGATTTTTCCGCCTGGTTAAATTCCCTCACTTTGTTTTTATACAGAGGCTTAGGATGAGGCTGGATATCAGGTCCAAAGATACTACCAGGTAAAACAGCCCTCCTGCCCCTGTCATGCAAGACCCAGACTCTGTGACCAATGAGACTGACAAATTGAAACCACAGTCAGGAGTCATCCCAGGGGTAACCTTGCTGATAGTCACTGCCTGAGACAGCCCCACTAGTCAACTGACAGCCCAGGGAAGCCATCAGCAAGGGCTTCCCTAACCCCCTCCTACATCACCATATTGAGTGAGGACCCCACCACTGCCACAGATGTCAAGAAATCACATCTCTTTAGGTCCCCACAAACCATGGGATGCCTCCTTCTTGAAAAGAAACTTCAGGAGCTCCAGGAGTTTGATATGTGGAGAATCTTCAGAGAAGGAAAGGAGGCCCCAGCTGTTGCATCCCTTAGAATTTACCTTGTGTAAAGTTCTTTCCTACTGCTATCACTGGGTGTCACTCCCCACACCCCTCATGGTGTTGCTCCGCAATCCAAACAGCCTTCCTGGCATAGGCACACCATCTTGGTTTGGGTTGCCCAGAAGGCAGTGCCTGAGACAAGGACTTGTTGTATGGGATCTGCTTGGAAGGTGATCTGAGGACACAGATTGATAGGAGTAGCAAGAGTGAGATAGGGAAGGAGGAAAGGCTAAGATAAGGGTATTTCTTTGTCTCTATGGAGTAGCAAGAGTGCGATAGAGAAGGAGGAAAGGCTAAGATGAGAGTGTTTCCTTAAAATCGTGTCTCTATGCATAGGGGCTCAATTCTGCTGGGTTCTCTGAGAAGTGTATGGAATGGCTTTAGCAGTGTACCCCTGACAGGTGATACCTGGAGTCTTTATCGACCATCTCTGTTCCCTTATTGATTGAAAATTAACTGCCTTGTGTCTTTAGGCAGCATTTGCAGGTTGTAAGCAAGCTTCTGTGGCATGGAAGAAACCTCAAATCAGAATCTGGAAAAGACTCTGGCTCCTACTTGCGGTAGGACATTGAGCCTGAGTCCAAGCTCACATAGAACAGTTTACTACCACTGTGGCTGAAGTCAAGGGCAAGCCAGGGGCTTGTGGTGTGGCACCAGGGGCTACACACACTCAATGGAACCTTCCTAAACAATATTCTGAACTCTGAGAGAGAACAATAGGGAAATAAACTCAAAGGGAGCAAGAAACAGGAACCCATGTACCTTACCCAAACTAGGTATATAGTATTCCACACTTCTACCCAAAAAGCATTGAAGAAATACCTACTGACTCTTGAATCCTATAAACTTGGGTTCAAATCCTGGCTCTGTCATTTGGTAGGATGATAGCCTTAGGCATATCACCTGACTGCCCTAAACCTCCATTTCCTTAAGTGTGTAATCGGGATTAAAATAGTTACCTTACAAAACAGTTGTCTGCAAAGCCCTTGGGACATGACAGGTCCTTTCTCAACAAATGACCACTCTTACTAAAGGGCAGGTACATTAAGCACACTCTTAGAGACTCATGCCAGGAGCCAGCTCTGAGCTCCAGGATGCCCTTAAGGGAAGGTGACCATTTCGCCTTCTCTAGGTAAGAGCTGCCTGGCATCTCAATACTTTCAAGACCAGGACCAGATTGTCATATCGCCTCTACTGTCCTCGCCCTCAGAACTCTAACAGAACCATTTATGTCCTAGAGATTTGGCTCAAACCATTTAGGAGGTACAAGAGAAGTAGGTCTGAGTGAGATACAAAGAAACCAGGCATTAAAAAATGTAATGATGTGGAAAAGATCAGTCTTTGGAGAAATATCTTGACCTTTCCCTCAACAACTAAAGAACAAAACGAAACTTTCCTCTATAAAAGTTTTGTTTCACAGTCTGGGTTTCCATACTTCTGGGTTTAGCAAGCAAGACACAGTAAAAAGCAAACTCAGATTCCAGAGGACAGCGTCTCCATGTGTCACGGCCAACCATCTGTGCCCAAACTGTACTAAAAAATAACACTATCTACAAAAGATATTTTTAAAACTTATTTATCTCCCTTATTTCAATTGTTTCCATATTTCCATTCTTGCTACTCTCTGAATTTCTCCTTCAAATGACCTGAAATTTGACTTATTCAATCTAGGTCAAGGATCACGTACTTTAGTACAAAAACCTCTTTTCCCCGACCTCCTCTGCCTTGGGCGTCTATGGTTGAGCAGGAGCCTCCATAGCCAATCCCATCATGCAGACAATAGATCCACAGATAAACTTCTCCAGGAGAAGCCAGGAAAAGTCCTGCACTAGGAGGAGAGACCAGGGCTCTGCTATGAACAAGCATGTGCCCTTAGGCAGGTGCCTCACCAATCTGAGCTCCAGTTTTCTTTCCTTTAAGGTGATGGGCTTAGACCAGAGGTGCTCTGAGAGTCTGTGGATGTTATCCTTGCAGGCTTAAACAGAGGTCCCCTGGACAGCCAGGACGCTTGGAGCCCCACTGGCGTCCATGGCCTGACTAGGGGCTCCCGCAGGGCAGGATCACATTGCCCTGGATTCCAGGACTGACTGCAGCACAGACCCAGGATCAGGTGACAGATCCATCCAGCCTGGACTGGCTCAACCTCTCCGCTACAGCCACAGCCCTGGGGGCTGGAAAACCAGAGCTAATGCAAGCCAGCTGGAGGCCAGGGCAAGATTGATGAAGGATAGGGAGAGGATTTGGCCAGGGTTTTTTTTTTGGAAAGGGAGGGTGGTAGAGAATAATTAGTCCTGCCTAATTCCCAGAGGCCCCCCGCCGCTGGGTAAACTTCATTAATTGGGAACCCCCAGTGGGGAATTCCTGCTCATGACCCAGAAAAGGAAGACCTCTTTAGGAGTTAGTTGGTAGTGAAAGTGCCAATCAGGCAAAGTGTTTAAACTATTAAATGTCTGAGCACCTGTTTACCTACAAACAACTGATATGGCAATTATCTGACCATCAAAGCAGGTCCTCTATGATAGTGATTACCAAACTTGGGAGAGCCTGAGGGTCACCTAGAAACCTTGTTAAACATCAACCGCCAATGCAATGATCCTGATTGGTCAGCCGGAGTGAGAAGCATCGCTCTAAACTATCCGCTAACCCAGGAGCTCTTGGCCCAATCTCAGTGGCTCCATGTATCAATAAACAAGGAGTATTATTACCACTAATTTTTCTATAATTCATTTAGCATTTACTAAGCACCAAGAGCAATGCTAGGCCTTTAGCATGCATTGTCTTTTAATCCTCATAGTAGCCAAGTGTGATAGGCATTATTATCCCTTGTCTACAGAAAATGACATAATTGAGGTCAAAGAGGGGAAGAAACTCACTAGGTAAAATAAAGTTTGTAAGTGGCAGAGATTTTGTTTGATCCTAGCTATTTTGACTCCGGAGCCCAAATTTTCACTGCAATGTTTTTAATGATCCCCAAAGTCTTTCCTGTCCTTTGAATGATTAAGACAAGACTGTTATACTTTTGAGGACAGTCGTAGTGCTATTCAAGATATTATCCGTTATGCAGATGGGAAAACCAAGTCTCCAAAAGGGGATATTAATTGATTTGAAGAGTTCAGGCTTATGGCTCTCATGCCTGGGCTATTTTCTGTTAGACAAAGCTATCACCTGGAATTACGAACTAGAAGGAAGAAGAGATGCTGGCCTCCAGTGCCAAATATCAATGTGTTGCACTGGTATTCAAGAAGCAGAGCAATTTAGTTAGGAGCACTGGGCTGGAATCATATTCATCCTACCAACCCCAGGTGTGACCTGAGACAAGGCACTCAACTTCTGTGGGCCTCAGTTGTCCCATCTGTCAAATGGAAATGCCACTGTCTAGTCTTCCTGGCCTTGTGAGTGGAGAGTGAATGAGAGAAAAGAGTGCTGTCATGGTGGAAGGGATTGTTCCAACTGGTGTAGAACAGTTTTGACTTTAGGGGGCCTCTCATGCAACTACATGACAGCTTAGAGCTTGGTAAGATTTCCCTTTGGACCAGGGCCCCAGAGCCAATCTTCTCCTTTCTGGGTTTCAGGAGGCTAAAGAAAACACTTCTCAGTATTCTTCAGAAAGCTGGCAAGATGGTTGACCAGTTGGCCCTCTAGGCCTTCTTCCTGTGACACCTGGATTTGACCTTACTGGCCAGACAGGTCAATGCAGCCTACCCCTCAGACCAAGGGCAGCCTCCTCCAGAGCCATCATTACCTAAGGGCCCCATCCGGATGTCTGCCTACTTCCCTTCCGGCCCTAGTGAAGGCATGAGCCTCCCCCACCGCCTGCTCACTGCTCACTTCTCGGCTGCCAGCCCAACAGCTGTTGCCTCAGATCAGTGTGGACCATCTAATCCCCTCTCCAGGGCCCTGGCCCCCTCCTCAGGCAGTAAATTAAGGAGGATGTAAGAACAGAGGGCACCAGCGTCAGCAGAGCGGCATCTAAAACATCCTCCCCCACCCGCGCCTGAGTCACAGGGCCCTGAATTGGCCCCTCTACTCCTGAAGCAGGGGAGGAGGAGGCCAGGACAACCAGGCCCACAGGAAGAGGGAAGCAAGAATCCAGAGGAAGGAAAGGGCAGGGGGATTGTAGAGAGGAACCAGGCCAGTCTCCTAGGGTGTTCCAACTCAATCACTTTCCCTACGACTGAGAGTCCTCAAAGCTCTACTCCAGAGTGAAACAGGTAAGGCAGCCCGGATGTCCGTTTACTATACCCTGACTCCCAATCCCATCTGTTTCACACGCCGCACCCACCCCAAACCGTTGTGTCTCCATTCCTGAAATGGGCAGAGAATAGTCAGCCAACAAGAGTAAGGAACACCTCACCCTGGGGCCCATTCCAAATCCCTGTGTTGAAGGGCTGGGGCGGCAGAGGCATCTTTGACAGCTAGCCTCACTTCCTGCCCCTGAGAACATGGTCTGGCCTAAAATCCTATGACTCTCTGAATTAAAACCACCATCTAACACTCCCTATACAGACAGTATGCTGGGGCCCACACCAAGAGCTTCCTGATCTGACTCCAAACTATAAACAAACTGAAAATGGAGGAAGAGGGAGAAAGATGGCCAAATAACACTGGCATAGCATCCACAGATATGACCCAGACAGAAGAGCAATGCGGGGATGCTGCCCTTTTTCAGAGAGGTCGCCTGGAGGAGAGGCTGATGAACAATGCAGTGACAGAGATTGGAGTAGAATGATAAATCCCCGGAGCTTGAGGTTTTAAGTCGGCAAAGTCAATGCACCTTTCCAATTTCCCCAAGACATAGTAGGATGAGACTCACCTCTCAGAAACAAAATAGAAATTTTCCTGTACACGAAGAAAATGAATTTGCTCAGGAGAAGGGAAACAATCCTATATGTCAAAAACACCAAGAATTGTGTTTCAGGCTTGCTTTAAACACCATTTATATGCTGATGACTGTCAAACGGCTATCCTCAAGCCAGATCTCTCAATTGAACTCCAAACTCATATCTGTCAACCTACTTGGTGTTATCACTTGGATATCCAATAGCCCTCTCAAATTTAACCTATCCAAAACAAAATTCCGATTCTCCTCCTACAAACACACTATATATACAGCCTTTTCCATCTCAGCTTATGGGTAACTCCCTCATTCATGTGGCTCAGGTGAAAACTTTGGCACTATTTCTTAATCGTTTTGTCTCCTCTCTCTACTCCTAACACATCCAATCTGTCATGAGATTCCATTCGTTCTGCTTTCAAACACTATACCAAAAAGCTGACTACTTCCTACTCCTGCCCCTGTTACCATGATCAACCAAGCTTTGGTCGTCTTGCAGCTGGGTTAGTGCCGTACAACCCCTCTCTACAAGTCCTCTTACCTCTGCCCTTGCCCCAACCCTACACGCCCACCTCATCTATTCTCAGCACAGCAGCTACAGCAGCTAGAAGAATCCGTCTAAAAATCCAAGCTAGGGCTCGTAACTCTTTGCTCAAAGTCTTCAAAGGCCCTCATTTCACTCAACCTAAAAGCCAAGGTCCCAGCAATGACTGCAGGGCTCTGCATGATCTGGCTCCACTAACACTCGGACCTCATCTCTACTCTCCTCCTTGCTCTGCCCCAGGTGCACGAACCTCCTTGCTGCATCTCAAGCCTGACAGACATGACCGTGCCTTAGGACCTTTGTTGTACTTGTTCTCTCTGCCAGGAATATTCTTCCACCAGATATCTACCTTCCCAACTCCTCACCTCCTTCAAGTCTGCTCAAATCTCACCAGACCTTCCCCAGCCACCCTTTCACTGCAGTTGAACCTTCCCACCTTCTCGATCCTGAGCTCCTTTACTGTGGTCTACTTTTTCTTTTCTTTTTAAACTGTATAACACCAACATTCTTCAAGTATATAATTCACTGTTGTATTGGTAATTTGGTGGCCTAGAATGATACCCGTGTAACATCAATTGTCATTAAGGAAATGCAAATCAAAACCATGATGTGATTCTACTTTATACCCACCCGCATAGTTCTAATAAAAAGGACAGATGTAACAAGGGTTGGTGTGGATGTATCCCCACTGTACACTTCTGGTGGGAGTTTAAACCAGTGAAGTCACTTTAGAAAACTGTCTGACCGGTCCTTAAAAAGTTGGACATAAAGTTACAATATGCCCCAGCAATTCCACTCCTGGGTATATACTCAAGGGAATTGAAAACGTGACTACTCAAAAACTTCTCACAATATTCATAGCAGCTTTATGCATAATAGCTAAAACGTAGAAACAGCCCAATGTCTGTTAACTGATGAATGGAGAAATATAATGTAGTATGCGCATACAATGGAATATTATTCAATCATAAAAAGAAATGAAGTGCTGATCCATATTACAACTTGGATGAACCTTGAAAACATGCTCAGCAAAAGAATTCAGACACCAAAAGCCATATATTGTACGATGCCATTTATGTGAAATATCCAGAATAGGCATATTCATAGAAACAGAAAGTAGATAAGTGATTGCTGGGGCTGGGGGGAATGAATTGTCCACTTTTTAAAATGCCTGTTTATTAGCTCACAGTTCTGTAGATCAGAAGTCTGGAAGGGGCTTGGCTGAGTTCTAATTTCAAGGTCACACAAGACTGAAATTGAGATGTCGGGGTGGGTGGGCATGAGGCATATTGCAAGAATCTGCTTCTAAACTCATTCACTTTGTGGGCAGCTTACTGTCCTTGTGGTCATATGGCTGAGGTCCCTATTCCTCACTGGCTGGCTATCTCTCAGCACTTTAAGGCTACTTGCAATCTTTCTCATATGGCCCTCTCTTTTTCAAACCAGCAGCAGCAGCACGTTGAATCTTTCTTATGCTCCAAATCTTTCTGACTTCCCCTTCTGCAACCAGCCTAAGAGAGTTCTTTGTTGTTGGTGACTCAGGAGATTAGATTAGACTCCCTCAGATCGTCTCCCCTCTGTAAGGTCAACTGTACCGTACAACATAGAACAGTCAGGGGAGTATCATATTTACTGGTTCCAGTGAGTGTGGAGTCTTGGGAGCCATTCCTAGAAATTCTGCCACTACAGCATCTGAGAATTATTTTGGGTAGACTTGCTGACAATTTGATCTCCTGGAAGGAGCAAGCATTCCCAAGCACCTGTTCCATCCACATGCTGGAGGTTCCATGAGTTACTCCTTTGTCTTCCTGGTCTCCAGGCCAGTGCTAGCACATAATGCATGCTTCAGTAAGTGCTCATTGAATGTTTGCTAAATTGTTCCTACCCTGTGAGGTTTCATTCATTGTTTACCAGGAAGGCAGACCTATACAAAAACCGGGAAGTTCAGGAGGCTAAGAGCCATAAGAGAGAAGGTGAGCACACATGGTGTGAACACATGGGAGGATGTGACGTGGGGAATGGTTTCTTCTGACCAGTTAGATAAAGGCAGGTGATAGGACCCCTGAAAGAAAGTAACCAAGTCATTTTTGAGTTTGTGCTCACCATAGGGGTTATCCACACGAGATATATGCCAATCATGTCCCCATTTTTGGAAGGCAAATCTCAAAAAGTATGGAGAGGAGGTAAACAGGCTCCTATGAGCAAATGTGTTATTCAAGGATATAATAAGCTTAAAATTTAAATGCAAATGATTCCCAGAAAGAAAAGTATAGGATAAGCCAAGGGTGGGGGGGATAGTAGCCCAGGAGAACAATATAGAATTATATAAACTCTGCAGCATGTCCTCTGATGCTCACCTTCATTCTTTCAGCAAATATCTACTGAGTACTAACCATCTACTGGAGGCCCTGTCCTAGGCACAAGAGTACAGGAAGAAGCCAGGTGGGAAATGCAGTAGGCAGCCTCTACAATGGTTCCCAGTGATCTCTGCCTCCTGACATACTGTAATCACTTCCTCTGAGTGTAAGTATCAGCAGTAGTGGGTTGTCACTTCCACAGTTAGGTTATAAATAGGTGTGGCTTTGTTTAGGGTGCGTGTTCTCAGTTCACTTGCTCTAAGAGAAGCCAGTTGCCATGTGGGGAGTTGCCTCATGGAGAAGTCCATATGGCAACGAGCTGATGTCTCCAGCCAAGAGCCATGTGAATGAGCTGGACATGCATCCTCCCCTGGTCAAACCTTGAGATGACTGCAGCCCCAGCAACACTCACTGCAGCCTTGTGAGGGACTTGAGCCAGACTGAAGCTAAATTGCTCCTGGACTACTGACCCAGAGAAACTGTGCAACTACAAACCTTTATTGTTTTAAGCTTCTAAATTTAAGAAGTAATAGATAACTAACATAGGAAAGATTATAAAAGAGATTATAATACTCTCTAATAGTTACAATAAAGAACATATAGAGACTATACCCCCAAATCAGAGACAGAACAAACACCTGAAGCTGAACCAAAGAAAGAGATGGCTTCAGAAAAGGGAGCAGGAAGGGAGAGGACCCCAGTGGAGTGAGACTTAGGGAAATACTAAAGGCAGTAAAAAAGGATTTCTTGAGTTTTGTTCAGGGCAAGAAACAGAACAAAGAAGGCTTTTTTTGGTGGGCTGAGGGTGGCAGAGAAGCAAAACTTTCCAGCTTCATCTGCAGCTACTGTCTTCAGAGGGTCCATGAGTCTCAAGCTGCTGCATTCATTTCTCAAATATAGCCAAGAATGGAATTAGGTTTGGTTGGAGTAGACTGAAGGAGGCGTAGGGGGAGATTGTCCTAGAGCTCAGAGTTCTGCCAGGTACATTCTTCTTTTTAGGCCCGAAATATCCCACTCTGAGTACTGGGAGCACATGAGGTGAAATGAAAGTTGCAGATGGCCTTTGAGATCTGGGGCATGGGGGAGGCAGATGTTGCCTTCATTTCCAGAAAGAATAAGGTGGATCCCAAGACACACAGACCAGGATGCTGATGTTGATCTGGGGAAAGGGCCTAGAACAGATTCCAAAGGGATAATGTGTGAGCTCCAGGACCCAGCCCAGAGCTCTCTAAACAACTCAGATCTACCTTTACCTGTTGTCTTGGTTTTTTTAAACAACAAAGAATGAACAATCATTATCAAGATAAAGGTAAGGCTGTGAAAATAGCATGTCCTGATTTCATCTGGGCCACTGACACAGCCTTCATAAATGGAAGAACAATACGATCAGAATGGTTTGTTACCATTTGAATAGTTATAACCAGAGATGACTGACTAAAGGAACATTATCAAGGTGTTCCCAGGAGACCCTCAGCCCCTCCTGGATACTACTACTAACAGTGAACATGTATTGTGAATTTACACAGTACTGATAACTGTTCTAAGCCCTTTCCATGGATCTTCTCATTTGATTCTCAAAATCCTATGAGATATAATCAGCTCCATTTGACAGATCAGGAACATTAGGTGCAAGAGGGTTAAGTAACTTGACAAGGCTACACATTAGAATATCAACAGAGCCAGGACAGGCATCCGGTGATCCAGACTTAATGCCTTTGCTTTATCCATGTGGCCTTATTGCCACAGAGATGGCAATACCAATATTCTCTACCTGGAGAGAAGCAACTTGGCTCAGCTTGCATGAGTATGAAGCAGGCTCAGATGTGGGGTGCGCATGCATGCAGCCCTATGTTAGCGTGTGACTGTGTGTATAGTGTGAATGTGCGTATGCATGATATGTGTGTACTGTGTGCTCTGAGCCAGCATGTTGCTGGGAAAAGCTGAAGGGAGAGGGGTGGGGCACTGTGCACAGTGCCCAGGGTGCTGGGAAGCAGCAAGAAGTTGGTCAGTGGGTCAGGCAGCCGGTCACCCGAGCAAAGAGGGTGACAGGTGGGCAGGGCTGTCGGGGGTGACCAGCCGGCTCCCACCTGCTAGGGCTGTCCATCAGCACTAATGCTGGCAGTGCCCGAGGCCAGGACCCCCAGCAGGCCAGCCTCAGAGACGCACACTTCTGGGAGACATGCATCCCAAGGTGGCAGAGACCCAAGTCCTGGCCCAGACCTAAGCAACCAGGTTCCACCCTGTACCCTCTTACCCACCCTACGCCAGAGGCTAAAAGCTGCCTTGGCTAGCTCAGAACCTGAGAGCTAAGGGATGGGAAGGGTTCCAGTGGGGACACATGGCCAGTGGCTGTCCTTCCATATTCATCTATCTGTACTATTCAGATGAATGGAAGTACATGACTTTGATAGTATTTTGGGATAGGAAAGGCAAGAGGGTCCTCAGAGGTCATCTAAATCACACCTCTTTATTTTTCAGATAAGTAAAACTGAGGTTCAAAGAGGCCCTGGGACCACCTGCAAAGATCCTGGGATTCATCAGAGGTCTGGTAAGAGCTAGAAGATTCAAGGGAGTCTTGCCGGGGTATGTCAGCAGGTGGAGGCTGTGAATAAGTGTGGCGGGGGGAGGAGATGAACGCTGGGGCTCCACAAATCCAGGTAGGGAGGGGGCCAAGGTCTGGCCTGCTGAGCAGGGCACAACCGGCAAATGAGAGGCATGGAGAGTGAGGGAGCTGAAGCCCAAGTCATGATCCAGTGGAGGGGCAGGCACGGAGCTGGCAGGCGGTGGCGCCAGCGCAGGGCTGGGCGCCGCGGGTCCAGCGTTGGAGAGACTGGGATGGGGCTGGTGACTCCGGCCCGCCTGAGGACAGAGATGGAGGCCGGTGGGCAAAGCGGGGAGGATCTGGGGCGGGGCCGTGGGGGTGCTGGGGAGATACGGGGGTGCCGGGGAGAGACGGGGGTGCCAGCACCAGGTCATTGGGAGGGGAGGGACTGGAGAGCGCTGGGCAGGGCGGGGAGATGGGAGCCGCGCTGGAGCGTGGGGAGGGGCCCGGCGGTGGGCGCGCGGCCGCCGGGAGAGGCCGGGGCCAGGCCGGGGCTGCGGTGAGGGGAGGCGCGTGGCCGGCCGCCCCCAGCTGTGGCGTCGTTCAGGCCCGGCTTAGCGGGGCCGGGGCCAGGGATTAGGGGCAGTGGCCGCACCTGGCGGGGCGGCCGCAGGGCTAATGCTGTGTGACCGCGGCGGCCCCGCCCGACAACTGGCTTCCTCCCGCCCCGGAGGGCTGTGGGCTCGTTAGCCCCGCCGGCGTGTGCGCGGGGTGCGGCTGCGGGCGGCGAGTGCATGTGTGCCACGGGGGGCCCTGAGGCTGGCGCTGACGGCCACCGGCTGCGCCCGGCACCAGGGGGTCCCAGAAGTGAGGCTGCCCCAGGGGCCGCGGGGAGGGACAAGACACTCGAGTGCGTGCCGCCGTGAGCTCTTGTCACTGTGTGATGGTGTGGTCCCGGAGTCCGACTGGGGGTGCCTCTCTGATATGACAATCCCTGTTCTCACCCTACGTGGACCGTGTGTCACTGTCCAGGACCTTAGCCCATATTCGGAGTATCCCTGTAACCAGACTGTCTATGGGACACGTCCATATTCTGAATGTGTTTAGCAGTATGGGGAAGAGCTTCCACCTTCCTTGGGACCTGCTGCTCAAATTTCTTCTGCAGATACACCTTTGGCTAGCTCAGACCCTGACAGCTATGGGATGGGAAGGGTTCCAGTGCGGACGCATGGCCAGTGAATGTCCTTCCATATTCACCTGTCTGTAATATTCAGATGAATGGAAGTACCTGACCTTGCTAGTGTTTGGGGATAGGAAAGGCAAGAGGGCCCTCAGAGGTCATCTAAATCACATCTCTTTTTTTTTCAGATAAGTAAACCGAGGTTCAAAGAGGCCCTGGAACCACCTGCAACGATCCTGGGATTCATCAGGGGTCTAGTAAGACCGCAAGCTCCTTCCCAGCCGGAGTGTCTCAGCTGTCCATCCCACAGGGCCCCGGGCCTCTGGTGCTGAGATGGAGACCATGCAAAAGTTCTGGCACCTGGATTCCTGCCCTCCTCAAACTCAGGCCTGCCCCACTAAGCCCCTCTTCATCCAAGACCTACCTAAGGGCCACCAGCCATGCTCTAACATGCCCTCTTTCCTACCAAAATAATTGCATCTGAACAAAACTTGTGTTAGAACTGAGAGGTTTTATCGAACCTCGTAGGTGAGCCTCCAGGCCTTTGCACCTGCTGTTCCTCTGCCTGAAAGGACACTCACTTCCCTTTTCCTAGAGCCGAGGAGCCACCTCCACTGGGATGCCTTCCCTGCTGCAACCCACTCCACACCACCCTTGCTTTTCCTTGCAGAACCTTGGATCACACCTGACTCTGGCTATTCCGATGTCATCTCCATCTCCTGGAGACAGTTGCTGCATGAGAACAAAGGCAGGGCCCAGACCAGGTCTGGAGGGATAAGTGACAGGGATATGGGCACTGAGCTGAGGCACTGGGCAGGCAGAGCCACTGCCCTTACCCCTACCATGAACCCCTAGAGAGAGGCTGCTAGAACCTTCATTTCTAAGGAGCAGGAGAGTGTGGCTACCCTGCCTCTAATTATTCCTCCATAGGCACACAGGCCTTCTCTCCACCCAGGGAGCACACATCTGCCAAGAGCAGCCCTGCCCCCACACCAGGCTCTCCAGCAGTGAGGAGCTGGGCTGGGCTGTCCTCACCCGCCCTCCTGGTTCTTCCCTGGCCCTGCCTGGGGATGCCAGGACCCACAGCAGGTGCCTGGAAAGGCTTGGGGATGAAGAGGGGCCTGGGCACAAAAGGCCACCCTCTGGCCAAGAGCAGAACTTAAAACAAATTCCAGAATCCTCTTCGTCCTCCTTTTCCCCGCCCACTCTTTAGTTCTGTTAATAATAACAGCTACCATTTACCAGGCACCTAATGTCTTTCTTTGCACAGTATTTGATACTGTATGTGCATTGTTTGTTTAATCCTAAATCAATCCTGACGCATAGGTATTACCCTCCTCATCTTTCTGATGAGGAAATAGAAATTCAGAGAGGCTATATCCCTTGTCCAAAGTCAGTGTTGGACTGGTCAGTGGCAGAGCCAAGATTCACACCCCACATCTTTCCATGCCCTTGTCCTCCAATGCTGACCCCAGGTGCTGCTCTCCTCGCCCTAGGTGGTGACTCTCTGCTATACGTCTGCCTCCCACATTAGCTTGAGAGCTGTGGGATAGCAAGGGCTGTCCCGTCCTCTCAGTGGCCCCAGTGAAGGAATGAAGGAATGCTTGTAGAATATTACCTTGGCTGTTAGAGGGCACAGCATGGTAGTTACACACATGGGCTCAGAAGCCCAAGTGCTGGGGTTCAAATCTCAGCTCTTACTTCCTTTATGACCTTGAGACACTAGTATTTCTGTCTCAATTTTCTCATCTGTAAAATGGACATGATAGTGAATGCTGGTATTGAGGAGACTGAGTTAGGAAAAGTTCCTGTCCTATAGTAAGTACTGCCTGTGTTAGATAAGATGCAGTGTCTCCCTCCAGACTAGATGGGGGCCCGGTCCCACTCTCTGCTTGCATCCCCAGCACTTAGCACAGGGTTTGCCTGGAGTAGGTCCTTCCCTTCCTCATCTATAAAATATTACTAAAAATACCCACCTGGCAAGATTAAGGAGATGTATATAAACTGCCTGGCACAGGGCAGAAGTTGGCATCAGTAGTAGCACCAGTGGAGGGTGGGCTATTGGTAGGATAATGGGGAGGGAGGGGGAGGGAGGGGTAGAGCCAGGTTAGGCTCTTCTGAATGCCCCATTTTTGGATCCAGAGGCAGAGTCTTCACCCAGTGTCCTCCTCTTGCCCATGTACCATTCAGGCCCTGGTACAGAGGACACATAGGACCTTACTCAGATGGTGGCCTCTCCACCATGTGGAGAAACCCCCATGCCAGAGGGTACCCTGGGTCTAAAGTGCCTCCTCTTCGCCTCTTCTAGACCTTTCCCCAAGGGACTGGCAGCTTTGTGTTTTGAGAATGGAGCCAGCTGGACAGGGAGGCACCCAGGAGATCATCCCAAGCCAAACTTATTTAGGAGTGGAATTCTGTCTTCAGATAAATTCTTAGGTGAAACCCTGATATGTAAAGCAGACAGAGGCATTATTTTGTGCCATAAATTAATGTATAAGTTCATGTAGATAACTGTTATTTCTTTATTTATTTATTTTTTTTTTTTTGAGACTGAGTCTTGCTCTGTCACTCAGGCTGGAGTGTGGTGGTATGATCTTGGCTCACTGCAGCGTCCGCCTCCTGGGTTCAAGCAATTCCTCTGCCTCAGCCTCCAGAGTAGCTGGGATTACAGGTGCACGCCACCACACCCAGCTAATTTTTGTATTATTACTAGAGACGGGGTTTTACCATGTTAGCCAGGCTGGTCTCAAACTCCTGACTTCAGGTGATCTGCCCACCTCAGCCTCCCAAAATATTGGGATTACAAGTGTGAACCACTGTGCCCAGTCATAATAGCTGTTATTTCTTATAATACAAAAGAGCCTGGCACATAGCAGGCATTCAAGAAATAATTGTTGAATGAATGGATAGTCCATCATTGGAGGAAAAAAAACGAGGCTATCTCGATGAATACAAATCTGTGAAATAGGGGGTAATTATGTATGATGGTTGGTGGATACTTCTGGCCTGAAATCTAATCCAACATTTGTGAAATCCTTATAGCACTTCTGAATGGCCCAGGACTCCAGAAAACACAGGTTGAAAATGACAAGCTCTCCTTTTGGTGGGTGAGGACACTAAGGTCAGAAGGTCAGAGGAAGATTCAGGCTAGAAGCCAGGCCTCCCAATTCCCCCTCCAAGGGCTCAGGCTCTCCTCAGCCCCTTGATACGTTGCATTCTAGGGCCCTGGGCTGGAGTTATTCCTGTCCCTTTCACCCTGGCTAGGACAGCTTGTGTGCCGGGGGCCGCCATCCTGCTCAGGCATTTCCCACCAGCCTCTGCCTTAAGCTTAGGCCAGGCAGGAGCCAGGTTCCTCCCACTGACTTCAAGATGGGCTCTCTTCCTAGTGTCTATTATCTGAGCAAGGAAGGCCCATGGCCCAAGACCCTCTTGGAACCAGAAGGCCCCAAGTGGCAGACATTCCGAGTGAGTGCCAGATTAGTAGAACCTACTAGATGGGTGAGGAGCAGGGGAGATGAGTACAGTCATTGATGATCTGCCCAGGGGGAACACCCAGGAATGCCCCAGAACATGGGCCCCACAGCAGTTGGGGGCATTTGTGGGCCTTCCTATAAACTTCTGAGAGGGTAACTTTATCCTGCTTCTTTCGGCCAAGTATCCTCCTCCAGCAGCTGGTCACAAAGCTGGTTAATCTCCCAGAGTGCTCAGCTTAAAACCCGTGACTCACAGCACAGCCAGTGTAGGGGAGGGGGTGACTGCCTCCAATACGTGGCGCCCAGAGTCAGCTGTTCTGGGGCCTTCTCTGGTTTCTCCAACTCAGTCCTGAGGTTTGGGGCCTTGTCTTCCTTCCTGGAGTCCTGCTTCTCACTGACCCCTACATACAAGCCACGAGAGGTCAGGGCCCTGGGAAGAGGGCCAGTTCCAGGCGTTGGCTTTGGCCAAGCCTTCAGGCTATCCCAGAAATGACCAGCAGGCATTGGCCTTCTGGGGAAGGGGGAGGTTTCACATGTAACTCTGGGAGGGATTGGCCCTGAAATTGGGGTCCCTGCCTCATCTGCCCAGACCTGGAAAAAATCCCCTTTGGCCATGACCCTCTCATGGTGGATCTTCATTCCCCATCAGCATGTGGCATGAAGCCTGTGTAGGGTGGCTGAAATGAGCTAGCAAAAAGGAACACAAATGACAAGGGACCTCTGACTTGAGATCAGTGGAATAAACACAAGCTGTGTCATGGAGAAAAGGTGGAGTAGAGTGTTGGCTTTGGAGACACATGAGTTCCAATCTCAACGGTCCCAAAGCTGCCAGCTACTAGCTGAATAGCTTCCCTGAGCCTCCGTTTCCTCATCTGTAAAAGTGGGATAGCAATAGTACTTACCTTGGTGAGCTAATGTGAGAATCAGATGAGATTCTGTTTTCCTGCTTAGTAGGTGGGAGCTATCAATATGATTATTCTTATCGTCATGATCATATTGCTCAAAAAGCAGGAGAATCCATTTTCACTTGTTAGGGGACTTATGTTTGTATAATGGGAGGGAAGCTAATGGTCTCAAAGCATTTCAGTGACTCTTCTCATTTGGCAGGAAATCTATTCTAATGAATGTGACTCTGTAAATGATAAGGGAGTATCTGCCAGCCAGCGGCATCTTGCTTGTTATGGCTGAAGACCTAACCCAAGAAACAGCTGTAACAGATACATGACAAAGGCTCCCACTGGTACCTCTACTGAGCAAAGCACAAATCATGAGGTAACCCTTGCTCCTGTGGTGCCAGTGATTCTTAAAACCTTCTACTCCAACTGAAGAGTCCCATACATATCCAAAGACTCCTGTAGGTAAGGAGGAATGAACCACTTTATAAGTTCCTGTTATGGGCCAGGTACTATATTAAACACACATATTTGACCATGTCTAACTCTTGCAGCACCCATCGGGGTGGGTGTACTATTTCCTCCATGTGGTGGACTAATTAACAAACCCAGTTCTTCACTCCTCCTTGTATCCACACCCTTTGCCTGGTGACCCTTTACAGCTCTTCATATCAGGAGGCATACTGTATATTTCTCCACGTCTCAGTTCTGAGCTCAGCCATGCAACTTGTTTTGACCCAGGAGGAATTAACATATGTGAATCAGGCAGAGGTTTAGGAAATATGATTATGTTTCTGTTTGCACTTTTGTACCACTACCATTACCATGAAAACATGCCTAGGCTAGCCTGCTGGAAGTGAGGCTTGTGGAGAACAGCTGAGTCGCCCAGTTGCCCAGCCAAGACCAGCTGGATCAGCCAAGGCCAGTCAAGTGCAGCATGTGAGTGAGCCCAGCAGAGCCCAGGAAAACAGCCCAATCCAATAGCCAACCTGCAGACTCAGAAACTGAAGTCACTATATTTTGGAGAGTGGTTCATTACACAGAATTATCATGGTAATAGATAAGAGATACATGCCATTAAAAAAAAAATAGACTCCTTTCCTGGATTCCATCTTTTCTTTCTCTTACTCAGTGTGAGAGTTAGCTGTTTC
>NW_022436987.1:12824683-12834220 GCF_009761245.1 Sapajus apella
TCTCTCTCTCTCTCTCTCTCTCTCTCTCTCTCTAAATAAATCACTATCTACAAACAAAAAAAAAAATAGGCTTTATTTTTCAGAGCAGTTTCAGGTTCACAGTAAAATGGAGCAGAAAGCAAGAGAGTTCTCATATACTCCCTGCACCTACACATACACAGCCTCCCCCACTGTAAACATCCTGCACCAGAGTGGGGCATCTGTTAAAATCAACAAACCAACATTGATGAAACTACATATCATCACCCAGAGTGCACAGTTTATATTAGGGTTTACTCTTTGTGTTGTATATTCTATGGGCTTTGACAAGTGGATAATGACATGTATCCACCATTACAACATCATGCAAAATAGTTTTGCTGCCCAAAAAATTATCTGCACTCTGCTTATTCAAACCTCCATCCCCTCAACCCCTAGTAGTCACTGATCTTTTTTACTGTTTCCATAGTTCAGCCTTTTCCTATAGTTGGACTATAGGAATGTCCTATAGTTGGACTCATGCAGTTTGTGACCTTCATCTTCATTTAGGACAAAAGAGAGGGAAATAAAAGAAGGGACAGCATGGCAAACCCTTTCACCTCTTCCTCTCTTACTTGGGCAGAGGCTATAAAATCATGGCTATAAGTATTCTAGAAGTTTGTGTGTGTGAGACCCAGGCTTAAATATTGGGAATTCACAGAGGCTGATGGGTGTTAGACTTTTCCAGCATTCGGTAGGTGGGTCTGATTGTTGAGGTTTGGAGTTTTGGACAGGTGAGACCTAACAGTAGCTGCTGGGTTTGTTTGGTTGTTTATTTATTTATTTATTTTTGAGAGATCCCTCTCTCTCAGAGAGAGAGAGAGAGTCCTACTCTGTTACCCAGGCTGGAGTGCAGTAGCACTGTCACAGATCACTGCAGCCTCAACCTCCCAGGCTCAACCAGGCTCAAGCCATTCTCCCACTTCAGCCTCCCAAGTAGCTGAGACTACAGGTGCTTACTACCACGCCCAGGTAATATTTTTATTTTTAGTAAAGATGGGGTTTCACTATGTTGCCAGTCCGGCAAACTGAAGACCCAGGCTTGAGACCAGGCTAGTCTCAAACTCAAGCTGGATCACCTCAAAAAATCCTCCTGTCTTGGCCTCCCGAAATGCTGAGATTCCAGATACCCAGCCAGTAGCTGCTGAGTGAGTACTCACTATATTCCTAGCTCTGTGCTTTGGATACACTTTTCCTGCATTCTCCTACTTCATATCCACAACAGCATTTTTTTTTTTTTGACAGAGGGTCTTGCTCTGTCACCCCAGGTTAGAGGGTAGTGGTATGATCACAGCTCACCGTAGCCTCAGCCTCCTGGGCCCAAGTGATCCTCCCACCTCTCAGCCTCCCAAGTGGCTAGGACTACAGGCCAGCTAATTTTTTAAAATAATTTTTGTACAGGCCGGGTTTCACCATGTTGCTCAGGCTGGTCTCAAACTCCTGGGCTCAAGGGATGCACTAGTCTCGGCCTAGCAAAGTACTAGGATTACAGGCATAAGCTACCACTCCTGGTCACACAATAGCACTTTTTGAAATGTAAATTAATATTTCCACTTTTCATATGTGGAAATGAAGGCTCAGAGAGATTGAGGGGCTTGTGGAAGTCACACAGCTAGTGGTAGAGTCATGAGCACACCCTAGGGAGTGTGACACCACAGCCCACATCACTCCCACTGCTTCCCTGCAAGGGGAGCTCACTTCACATCTTCCCTAAAGGTTACCCTAGAGCCTCTACCTCCTCCTCAGGTACACGCCATCTGTCTGCCTGGGAGACAGTTCCCCAACCTCTTGATCTCATCTGCAAAATGAGGAGAGCATTTCTTATTTACCTAGCAGTAGTCAGCCTAGTATAACAAATATTTCTTGCCTCCTTTTTTGTGTTCACACAATTTCTGTGCATATCCCAGCCACCTCACTTACCACATACAATATACATCTTACTGCCTAGGGCCCATGTCATTGCCAGACCCATAGTAGGTATGCATATCAGTAGGATACAGATTAGATCACTGTGATTACAAAGAGATCTAAAAATTTCAGTTTATTCTTTGCTTACATAAAATTCCAGGTATATGGTTAAAGACTTGTGTGGCAGCTAAACAATAACAGGCATCTAGATTCTCTCTCTTTCTCATTGCTCTGTGGATCTTCTATGTGCAACTTCCACCACGTGATCTAAGGTGGTATATTAGTTTCCCGTTGCTGCTGAAACAAATTGCTATAAACTTAGTGGCTCGAAGCAATTCAAATTTATTATCTTACAGTTCTGGAGGTCAGAAGTCCGAATTGATTCTCATGGGGCTAAGATCAAGTTTGGCAGAGCAGTGCTCCTTCCAAAGGCTCTAGAGGAGAATTCATTCTTTGCCTTTTCTGGCCTCTAGAAGCTACTGGCATTCCTAGGCTTATGGCCACATCACTCCAACCTCTGCTTCCATAGTTACATTTTCCTCTCTGACTCTGACTTACCTGCCTCCTTCTTTCCCTTATGAGAACTCCTGTGAATACATTGGGCCCACTTCATCGATCCAGGATAATCTCCCCATCTCAAGACCCTGAACTTATCCACATCTGCAAAGTCCTTTTTGCCATGTAATGTAATGTTTTCATACACAGGTTCTAGGGATTAGGAGGTGTACATTTTGAGGAAAAGCCATTCTTCTGTCTACCAGATGACTACTCCAGTTCCTGCCAATCACCCGCATACCAACCAATGGGAAGGGGGAAAGACAAGAAGGCCGGCTCCTTCCCCTCAAAAGTCAAAAGTAAGAAGTTGCACACAAATTACTCCCACTCATACCGCATTGGCTACAACTTAGTCACATGGCCACAGCTAGCTGCAAGGGCATCTGGGAAATGTAGTCTTCTGCCGGATGGCCATGTGTTATGGACTAAATTGTGTCCTCCCCTGGAAATTCGTAGGTTGAAGCCATAATCCCCAATGTGACTGTATTTGAAGAAAGAGCCTTTAAGGAGGTCATTAAGGGTTAATTGAAATCATAAAACAGGACCCTAATCCAATATGACAGATGTCCTAATAAGAACAGAGACACCAGGGATGTGCATGCACAGAGAAAAGGCCATGTGAGTTCACAGTGAGAAGGTGGCCGTCTGCGAGCCATGGAGAGAGGCCTCGGGAGAAATAACCCCACAAGCACCTTGACCTTGGTCTTCTGGACTCCAGAACTGTGAGAAAATAATTGTCTAGATTGAAGCCACCCAGTTTGTAGTATTTTGTTGTGGGAAGCCCAAGCTGACTGATATATCATGTTTCCAAGTAAAAATTATATCATTATGTCAAAAAAAATGTGAAGTATGGAAATTGGAGGACAACTGGCTGTCTCTGTTGTGTCTCCAACGAAACAAATGAATGAGGGGCTATAAAATCATAGCTAAAAGTATTCTAGAAGTTTGTGTGTGTGAGACCTGGGCTTAAATATTGGGAATTCACAGAGGCTGATGGGTGTTAGACTTCTCCAACATTTGGTACATGCTACATGACAGGAACTCTTCCAAGGCACAGGAGACTGCAGCGTGAAGAGTAAAGTGCTTGGAGAAATCACAGCCTAGGATGGAGGACTGACCAGAAAACAGTGTCAATCTAATATGAAAAATGTCATGCTAGAAGTAATAGTAATAGCATTATGGAGCCACTTACTGTGTTTGCTGTTTTACATTCTTTAATTACATTTATGTATTTCATCAGTATAATACATCCTTACAGATAAGGAAACTGGGATGCGAGGACAGAGAGAGGGCACTGAATCAGCCTGGAGGCCAGAGATAGAGGGCCAGGGTATCAGAAAAGCTTCCTTAATGAGACATTCTGAACTGAATCCTCAAGGACAAGTGACAGGGTGGGCCGTGAAAGGAGAAGGGAAATTCCTGGAAGAAGGAAATGGCAAGAGCAGAATTTTGGCCACATGAGTCATCCTGTTGGAGGAACCCATATTACTTCCCAGGGAACACTGAGCCATGTGGCCAGAAGATAAGTAGAGATACATTCTGAAAGGCCTTGAATGCTATGCCAGGACACTAGGACTTTATTCTGGAGGCACTGGGGAGTTGTGAAAGGGTTATGCAAGGGAGACACTGCTAGATTTCTATTGTAGAGTCATCAGCCCAGGGGCAGTGTTGGGACGAACTTAATGGACCCTGAGGAGACTGAGAGTCAAGGAAGAGGCAGCAGCAATGAAGTTGCTACAATAGTGGAGATGAAGGCTGTTAAGGGCCACCCTACAACAGGGTAATTGGAGCAGAGAGATGAAGATGACTTCAAGAGATATTAAAGAGATGAAATCTGTAAGACTTAGTGGCCAATTAAGTGAAGGTATGAGGGAGAAGAGGTGGGAGATGATGCAGCCCAAGCTCACATTGGGTAACAGAGGAGTTAGTGGTGCTATTGAATGAGACAGAAAAATTTCCTGAGGACAGGCTGGACTCCAGGGGAAGGTAGTGAGCACATTTGGGGACATGATGAATTCGAGGAGCTTGTGAGATATTCAAGTGGAGATGTCAAATAGGCAATTGGATACATGAGTCTGAGGTTTGCAGGTGAGGGGTTGCCAGGGAAATAGATGTGGATGAATTTATCTGTATTCAGGTGGTGGTGGCTACGTCTTGGAAATGAATAATGACTCGGCAGAGAGTGAAGAAAGTATGGCCAAAGGTCAGAACCAGGAGGGAGCATCATCACTTCAGGAGCATACGGAGCATGAGAAGACAGGGAAGTAGGCTTGAAAAGAATGGTTGACAGTCAGAGCAGAACCAGAGAGAATGTTGTCTTGGAAACCAAGGGAATGGGACATTTTGAGCAAGAGGAACTAGTCAACAGTGACTTTAAAGGGTGTCCTGTAAAGCAAGGAGGGAGAAATGTCCCCTCCTTGGGGACAATAATAAGTTTCTTGGTGGCTGTTTTGGTGAATAGGGGTCTCATTTACTTCCTTGACTTTGGGAAGTGAACGTGAAAGTAGGAGAAGAGGAGGAGGAGCCAGTGAGTGAAGATGCTTTAGAAATTTGGTTGAAGATACCCAGGCATTATGCGCCCCTGAGAGAAGAACACAACATCTCCTACAGAGCAGCCTTCCCCAAACAAATCAAATCTGCATCTGACCAAGCCTCTATCCAACCAACAATCTACAGAAAATACAGAGAAGAGGTGAACCTGTTAAAACACACCAAAAGGATGCAATCTGAAAATTCCAGGCTATAACAAACTGCAGGACAAACAACCCAGTTTCCCAGTTTTTTAAAAAAATAAATAAATTGCAAGGGGAAAAAAGATATAGAGGGAAACTTATATGTAAAAGACAGATCAATCAATCACAGTTGCAGTGCAGATCCTACTTGGATCCTGATTCAGACAAACAAACAAAATTTATGAGACAAATTGAAATCTGACTGGATATTTGCTAGTGTAAGGAATTGCTATTAATTTTTCTAGTATGCTAGTGATATTGTGCTTATGTTTTAAAAAGAAGTCCTTATGTTTTAGACATACATAATCAAGTATATACAAATGAAATTATGGGATGTCTGAAATTTGCTTCAAAATCATACAGGGGGAAGAAGTAGATGGGGCATTCACAGATGGGGTTTGGACACGGGTTAATGGTTATTGGAAGAGGTAATGGGATTCATGGTGTTACTGTGTCTATTTCTGTCTGTGTTCAAAATTATTCATAAGAAAGAGTGAAAAGTTTTGGCTTGGAAGGGAAGAAGAGGCAGGGAATGGCCTGAATGGATGGGGAGCAGCAAGGCCCCAAGACCAGATGTTTCTTTCTCCCCATGTTCTCCCTATCTCCCTGCTTCTCCCTAGTTTCTGGGACAAGCCCACTCCAAGCTGCCATCCCAAGACAGCTAAGGAGAAACAGAGACCCAAGATCCCTGAGTCAAATGGGCCAGAGATCAGAGGTCAGGGCAGAAACAGCCACCGCTTGATCACAGAGAAACCAAATCAGTGCCAGCCCCTGGTGTCCTGTGTCTGCTTTTGCCCACCATTGGTGGGGATGTCCCTGCTTCAAAGGCATTAGGTGGTGGAGGTTCATCCTCGTTCCTTCAAAGATTCCTGGGCATAAAGGGGTCTGAAGAAGTCCTTTCCCCTGTTTCCAAGTTCTGGGATTCAGAGTTAACCAGATATGTAGAAGCAAGAGATGAGTGTTCCTGTCCCAGAACCTCCATATCTAAGCACATGTGAGCCCTGGGCAAATGGCTTAGCCTCTCTGGGCCTCAGGTTCCAACACCGTTCAATGAGGATAAATGTCCCTGGTATTGGGGCAGGGTGGGGACGCTAGCTGCTGAAATGCGAACTCTGCTGGACCTCAGGCTTCTCTGGGGATGCCTTCGCAAAGAGCTGCCTCCTCGGGCAGCCCCTAGCCCTGGCCCTGCCTGCACCAGCCTCTCTGCATCTGTCATCAGCCTGCTCTGTTCCCCTTTGGCCAGCCTTTGTTTGGTGGTGGCTGGCAGACTGCCCATGTGCATGGTGGAGGCGGTGATGCCTGCTGCTGCAGGCAATGCCTCACAGGCTGCATCATCACCCACACTTCCAGCCGCCCCCACGCCACCATGGTCCCTAGTTCCAAGAAGTCCAGAGTCCAGAATAACCAGGCCAAGCTCCCAACTTCCTCATCCCCACTCCCACCCACTGCTTGCCCATAGCTTCCATCCAAACAGAGACCAAGCAAAGCAAGAATAATTCCCGAGCTTTCACTGTGCGCCCTGAGACAGGCACGATGCAAGCACTGTGTACACCTTGACAACTGAACCCTTACCACCCTCCTAAGTAGGTGCTAGAACCAGTCACATTTGACAGCTGGGAAAAAGGAGACATGGAGAAAGGGAAGTGACTTACCCAAGGTAAGTAAGGAGCAGAGATACAGCATGTGAATCCAGGTGTATTAGACCCCTAAGTCCAGTGGAGACACCTGAGGGTCACAGCCCCAGCACTGGTGGTCCAGTCTCCAGGCCAGGCAAGATCACCATATTCTCCAAGTTCAGATGGGCCCAGACAAGTTGTGCTACGTCTTTGGGAGAAGAAGAAGACTATGATATTCATGGCTCCCCAGCACTTCTTGGTGGGGTCCCCCAAGTGAACTTCTTTCCAGTCTGGGGAACAGGCTTCTGATCTCGTGCTGGCCCTTGCCTCACACAGCTTCTGCTTCACCCCAGGGCTGACCTGGGTGATGTACCCAGCTCTATGTGGGCCACGTGGATGGAGTCAGAGGATGGGCAGCTGCCCTCCTGTGCAGAGAAGGGAGGCCCAGAGAAGGGACGCTGAGAAGAAAGGGAGAAGCAGGGACTCTGGCAAGACCTCCTCGTTCCTGAGTGTTCGTGGAGTCAGCCATCCAATGCCTCCATCCTACATGTGGAGAAAGTGGGAGCCAGGAGGGGACATGGGAGAGCTGAGAGAGGGTCACGCGGTAGGGTGCAGCACAGCGAGGTGGAAACCCTGGTCTTCTGGCTCTGGTCCAGGCTCTCTCCACTGTATGTGGTCTCTGCCCTCTCACTGCGATCCTCTACCCCTGCCATGACCTGTTATCTTGCCTGGAAAACTGGTAGCTTCAACTCAGACAGAGCCCACTCACACCTCAGGGGGTCTGAAGCAACAGGTCTCAAATAACCCAAGGAGCCCAGTAATCCACTGGATCCAGTGTCAGCCACCTGAGGGACATCCCAAGGCATGTTGTCATGCCTCCTGGCCTTCACTCATGCTGGTCTCTAAGCCTGGAAAGCCTTTCCTTACAACAGCCCACCCCACCCCCCTTGGGCACTCCTACTCATCCTTCGGTACCCAAGAAGAAGAATAGCAATACTTCCTCCTTGGGAAAGGTTCCTTGGGTGTCCACAAGAGAGTCCCTTGTTCTCTCTGGGTGCTCCCACAGGAGTATTTTGATGATTCATTCATGGATCGCTCTTTCCCCAGTAGACAGAGCTCTCTGAGGCTGGGGACCCGGTCTAAATCCTTAGATCTTGCTGCATCTAGCTTGGGGCCTGTAAACAGAGTGGGTGTCTAGGGAATGCTTGAGGGGTCAGGGAAGGTTAGGCCTATTGAGGCACATGAGCCATAAATCACCTTCCCAAGCCAGGGGGAAAGCACCAATCTAGGAGAGCTTCACGGAGGTGGCAGGACTGGGTGTGGGACAGAGGCAGACAACAGACTTGCAGGCAACCAGGGCATCAGTCATGAGACACTCTGCCCTCTGTTCTCTGCCATGAAACCCCTGTCCGGGGTGCTATTGGCCAGGGATGAGCAGGTTTTGAGGAGAGAATCAGCTTCTCCAAGGCGTCCAGTCTCCACTCAGAGGCATTTGGCTGGGGCAGCTGCTGGGGGCAGCAGCTGGTGTCTGTCCCAGAGCCCAACGGCTGTGTGTGCCTTAATCCCAGTCCCTTGGTGCCCCCCAGGCTGGCAGGTGGGCCAATGAGGCAGTAAGGAGGCATCAGCAGACAGGTGGGGAGCTGAGCCCCCTCTCCAGGTCCCCACAGCTGCCCTCTGAATCTTGCCATGTGTGCCACCCTCATCACCAGGTCCCCATCACCAGCTCTCCCCTCAGCCCTGAGCTGCTTCTCCCTTAGCCTTTAGAGGGAGGTCTGACCTCCTTGAAGTGGGAAGATTCAGCTTAAAAAGTTCAAATTGAAAAAGCAAGGAAGAGATGGATGCCACAGCATATCTGCCCCTTAGTTCCTTCTTTCTGGATGGGGCAGGGGATGTTTAGGCGCACAGGTGGAGTCAAGCGTTCACACTGGGACAGAGGTGTGGACGTACCTGACTTAGAATATGGGCAGCTGGGACACGTCTGTGGTGTGCCATGGCATGTGAGGTGTGTGTGTTCCGTAGGTGAGGGGTTCACAGCATGGGAGGTATGCACATGTGTGAGATGTACATGGAGTATGACACACACGGTGTGTGAGGTGTAATATGTGTGATATGCCATGATGTGAGAGAGGAAATGTCTCATGTGGGACATACTGATGTTGGAGGTTTACATGGCACATGAGTTTACATCGAGTGTCAAGTGTATCTGGAGTGTTATGTGTGCATGGCATGTAATGCATACACAACATGAGATTTGTACATGGCATGTGAGGTAACGCAGAGTGTGAGGTGTGTGTGTGAGATGTACATGGAGTGGGATATATACATAATGTAAGAGATGTACCCAGTGTGTAACATATTCATGGAGTGCGTAGATATGGCACATGACAGATATACACAGTGCTTGAGATACACGTGGATTGTGAGGTGTACAGAGAGGGTGAACTGTATATTATGTAAGAGGTGTGCATTATGTGAAAGGTGTGCATTCTGTGAGAGACATGCAGGGAGCGTGTGGTGTGCATTCTATGAGAGGTGTGCAGGGAGCCTGAGGTGTGCATTCTGTGAGAGGCATGCAGGGAGTGTGAGGTGTGCATTCTGTGAGAGGCATGCAGGGAGCGTGTGGTGTGCATTCTGTGAGAGGTGTGCAGGGGGCGTGTGGTGTGCATTCTATGAGAGGCGTGCAGGGAGCGTGTGGTGTGCATTCTGTG